>NC_085140.1:178930193-179252693 GCF_024139115.2 Armigeres subalbatus | reverse complement strand
ATTTTATTTCCATCTTATTTCCATTTCATTTCCATATCATTTCCATTTCAATTTTTTCAATTGAATTGAATTGAATTGAATTGAATTGAATTGAATTTAAATTCATTTAATTTTATCTAATTTCATTTACATTCCATTTCCATTTCATTTCCATTTCATTTCCATTTCATTTCCATTTCATTTCCATTTCATTTCCATTTCATTTCCATTTCATTTCCATTTCATTTCAATTTCATTTCCATTTCATTTCCATTTCATTTCCATTTCATTTCCATTTCATTTCCATTTCATTTCCATTTCATTTCCATTTCATTTCCATTTCATTTCCATTTCATTTCCATTTCATTTCCATTTCATTTCCATTTCATTTCCATTTCATTTCCATTTCATTTCCATTTCATTTCATTTCATTTACATTTCATTTCCATTTCATTTCCACTCCATTTTCATTTAATTCACATTTAATTTCCATTACATTTCCATTTCATTTCCATTTCATTTCCATTTCATTTCCATTTCATTTCCATTTCATTTCCATTTCATTTCCATTTCATTTCCATTTCATTTCCATTTCATTTCCATTTCATTTCCATTTCATTTCCATTTCATTTCCATTTCATTTCCATTTCATTTCCATTTCATTTCCATTTCATTTCCATTTCATTTCCATTTCATTTCCATTTCATTTCCATTTCATTTCCATTTAATTTCCATTTAATTTCCATTCAATTTCCAATACACTTAAATTTCATTTACATTTCATTTCCATTTCATCCTAGTTTCATTCCCATTTAATTTACATTTGATTTCCATTTAATTTTCATTTCATTTTCACTTCATTTTCATTTAATTTCCATTACATTTCAATTCAATGTCCATTTCATTTCCATTCCATTTCCATTACACTTACATTTCATTTCTATTTAATTTCCATTTTATTTCCATTTCATTTCCAACTCATTTCCATTTCTAAGTATTTGTGGGTCAAAAAAACTCACTCAAGTTTTGACACTTAGTTTAAACTGATTTGCTCGTTACAATTTGCAGTCAACGGAATAACTTTTCCAATGGCCCCTTATGAAAATTGACCATTGACCATCATTTAACCAGTTCATCTAACGCGAGAAACATAATCACTGCTAAGTGAACTGATGTGGAAAATTAAAAGCAAATTAGATTCAGGAAATGATTTGCTTTCAACACGAAATCGCTTTCACATTCGTCCAAAATTCGATAATTGTAAATTGAACCGACCCTTGCAGTTTAACAAACATTTGTCTACTGCTCTAGCAGCGTTTCTACCATATGTTTTCTGTGCCTTCAATGCGTTCAAATTCACAATTTGTCTGTCAACATTTTGTTTTTGTCTGATAGCAAGACAGAAAACTGCTATCGCACATGACCTTAAGTTTGTCTGCATCGGTCGAGTTATCGTCGAACAACGCTCTATGTTCATATTCCAGGAGTTTTCTTTCGACTAAACATTCTGCATAATACGATATTGGTATCAAACTGTCTAGCCGCACAACTCAGTATCGGCACACAATTGTTCTGAATACTTCGAAATAAATCTACATTTGGCGCATTGGTCATTGTCCACATTCGTTGAAGCCTCGGCGGTAATGACCCTACAACTTTACGTCAGAAGAAAATTTAATTGTGTTTCTTGGGCAAACTGATTTTCATTATGACTTCTGCCAAAACAACATTGTTTATCAAACACGCACGCAAAAAACATCCACTTATATTTATAACCCTACAAGCGCAACAGGCAAAAAGCCGTATGTTTAACTTACGGTGGAAAAGAATCATGCTTGACTTCCAAACTAGCCACTATTATGGCTTGGTATAAATTGTAACATTATCGCGCCAATCTACCACAATTCATTCATTGTTCTCATGTTAAACACGCAACCTATATTTAGTGAAGTGATTTTGGATTACCACAGACAAAATGTCGAAAATCATCGTTTGCTTCGTCGTGGCTTTGCTTAGCCATGTCGAATGCAAACCATACTCCAGTCCGAAGCCGTATCCTGATCCACAACGTCAGTGTCGAACAGGCCACTGTAACGTGAATCCTGCCCTGCGGTACGATTCGTCATTCTATCCATCAGCGAATCAGCTGCAACGTGTTGGAGTCTATCCTGGGTGTGACACTGATGATAGCGATGAAGTCGAAGAAAACCCACCGCCACTGCTGTTGAATCCAGTAATGGATTGCAACGAAAACGCACTCCCAGTTTCAGTTTGCGTACAGCTTCCGCCCAAGACTGCTCTGAAACTGCCGAAATACGTACTCCAGCAAATAGTTTTCGCACTAACCAAAGACGATAATGCGCTGGATGTGCTTCCAGAAATAACGTTCGTTCCATGTGTGCAAACGACGGCGCAGCCGCCGCCACCGCCATCACCACTAGTGCCAAACGTCCAAACGACGACTCTTCCACCGCCAAGCGACCAAACGACGACGGTGCTGCCGCTCACCCATCCGCCGCCGCCAGTGCCGCAACCTGCTCCGGTGGTCTATCCGGGGTACCCAATGATTCCTGCCACCACTTTAGCGCCCGCTTCGCCAGTGGTGTATCCCCCGCCCATATCTTCGCTGAGTCAACCATACAAACCGTCCAAATATTGTGGCTCTTGTCGATCGTCGCTCACGCCACGATACAATAAATCGTGAAACCGTTAAATGCCTAGTGGGTAGTCTATTTATTTGAGTTATTTATTTACAGTTAAATAAAACCAATGATCTTCAGTATATACTTGCGATAATTTCTATACCAACATTTGAAAAGGGCGTAACAACCAAAATTTATTCCTTCGGATTCCTTGTCTACATACATAGCCATTTACATAGACGAAAAACGGGAGCGATTGAATTTTGGCTGTTACGCCCTTTTCAAATGTTGGTCTAGATTTGATAAATTGTATAAAAAAGTCCTGAAATTTGGAGATGTGTCAGGGATTCCATACATATATAATATATCATAATATTTGGTGAGATCTTCTGTGATTCTGTGAAGCACTGCGGAATCCCGTGTTGAAATTATTGTTCAAAACCAGAATTCGAACACTTCGAAGTGAACTTCTTAAAATTAGATGTTTTAGTTTTATCCAGTTTTTCACTATGAAACCAAAAGATTTGAACGGATCATGTGGTCTAACGGCCATCAGTTATGCCTCACACGCAAAAGGTCGTGGGTTCAATCCCAAAGCACGTTTAATTTTATCACTGTGTTTCTCTACGAATGATTCTCAAGTTAAATCAGTGGCTAGAACTATAAGAGACCTTTTTGAATGATTTTGCTCTATACGACCTTCAGGCTGCCGGTGAGAGCGATGACCCATTCTCACCCCAGACCCATTGTCACCCCCGATGAGGGTCCTTCATTCAATTTAGAATATTGTTTTTGCCTTTCTTATACACCAAGGTGCAACGAAAAGGCTATATCTAGAGCAACATTCTACGAGGAATCATTTCCCATTGTTTCCTATTGAAAATTAGCCAGATCGGATCAGGAGTTATGGCCAAAATACGATTGAAATACGTAGATTGAAGGGACCGAAAAAACTTTCGACATAAAGAAAGATATCGAGATATAGAACATCGATATGCAGACAGTAAACTGCCAAAATTCCGAAAGGAAACTTTACGAAATGAGACAACACCATAGATGGTAGCACTTTCCTTACGGAAACTCGAAGTGCGCGTGTTGGTCCACGATGAACATTGCCTAAGTCTCGTGTCCGTAGAGGACTATCGGTCAATGGCGGTGAACTCTATGCAAAGCCAAAGTATGTACGTTTTCCGGCCACGATGCTTCTTCTAATTTCTCTGTTGATATCATTTTTAGCAGTTACCAGTGAGCCCGAATATACGAAATCTTCAATCACCTCGATTTCGTTACCACCGATACCAACTATAGACACTATAGATTCCATTGACGAGCGGAGACCATTCGATTTAGTGTGTTTTTCGGATTTATTACAGTGCACCACTCATGCTCGTTCGGCTACACTAACTGACAGTTCGTTTGGCTACACTCGCCTTCGCCTCAGCTCGTCTAAGGAATCTATAATGTCTATAATACCAAATCGTGGTGGGTACACAGATGAAAATATGTTGTGATTTTAAATGTATTTTCATGCACATATTTGGAGCATGCAAAAAAACGTAACATTCAATCTATCTCACTGTTCCTTTGAATCGAAATAAATTCAAACTGTGCTTGCTTGTAAAATTCAATCAAATTTAATTGAATATCGAATGTTAATTCGTTTGATAGGGTTAGTTGCAATTTTACACGGCGTTGAATTTTCAAAATTATTTGCTGGGTGGTTCACATTGTCTTGTCTTGAAACTCTTCTCATCATGTGTACAGATAAAAATATATTGATATTTTAAATGTATTTTCATGCACAAACATATTTGGAGCACACAAATGAACTCAACATTCAATTGAGCTTACTGTTCTTTTAAATCGGTATAATTTTGAACTGTGCTGGCTTGTAAAATCCAATCAAATTTAATTCTACACAACGTTGATTTTTCAAAACTATTGGCTGTGTTTACAAAATTTACACGTTTACACAGAAAAATAATGAAAATTAAACAACATTTAAAATAGTATCTAATGTCAAAAAAACTTGATTTAGTAATTGTAACCATCATGTAAATTTTGTGACATTTTCAATTCATCGTCGACGTCTCGATACGGAGATGGGATCTTCTTCAGGGCCTTTTGTTTCATTAAAATATTGATTTTTAACGAACTCAAACTATTTTTTTGCTTTTCGCGTATACTAAGTATACGTAAAGTATGTAGGATCACTCCAAAACTGAACTTTTGAATGAAGGCTCTGAGACCCATAGTGTTATATACCAATCGATTCAGCTTGACGAATTGAGGTAATGTATGTATGTGTGTGTACAAAAAATGTGAGACGCACTTTTTTGTACTTAGCCTTAACCGATTTGCTTGCATTCGACGCGGATTTCATCCTAATGTTTAGCTATTGAAAATTGGCCCAATCGGCCATTGTGCTCCAGAGTTATTGAAAAAGCAATGTTTTTTCCCCATTTCCCCAAAAGTTTTTCCCCTTAGGAAAAAAAAATCTGAACATTTCTCTAATTCGAGAATGATCGAAAAAAAAAATTCTTCCAAAAATTTTGTCTCTGGGGGGGGGGGCGGTGTTTGTTCTCCGTGTTAGGGGCGGCTGATCATCGTCCGTGTGCCAGCGAGGGACTCTAAACTAAACTGTACACACCATGTTGCATCATGTCACGTCGAGAAGTCAGCCCCTTCAACGCGATGTAGGTAGCGTAATCCTGGTAAGATAGCCTACCGAAGAATCTACAGTTATACCAAGAAAGGCAAAAGTAGAGCAAACGGATTGATTGATCGGCAACAAACCTGGCTACGAATAAAGGACAACAATTGGAAAGTCGGATCTTGGAACGTGAGAACTTTGAATGAACCCGCACATGTTTGGCTTCTGGCTCGTGAGCTGCAGAAGGTCGGCTTGAGTGTGGCAGCAATCCAGGAAATACTGGCCCAGAACTGGAGAACGTGAATTCCGGGCGGTGGATCCCAATGCGAACACTGCATTCAAGTACCACATCTACTATAGCGGCGGTGACAGAGCAGAACGAGAAGTTGGCTTCATGGTGATCGGGAAGCAGATGAAGCGTGTTATCCGGTGGAAGCCGATAAGCGACCGCATTTGCGTGTTGAGAATGAAGGGCAAATTCTTCAACTATAGCCTGATCAGCATCTATGCCCCAACGAACGATAAGCTTGATGACGTGAAGGATGAGTTCTATGAGAGCCTTGATAAGGCCTACGGAGAGTGCCCAACACACGAGGTAAAGATTGTCATCGGGGATGCAAATGCGCAGATCGGAAGAGAAAGTTTCTTTTGCCCTGTCATTGGTCATTGGATAATGGACTGCGACTTGTAACCTTTGCTGATGCAGTACCTACTTCGCACGTAAGAATATCCGCAAACACACCTGGCAACATCCGAGTGGAGACACTTGCTCACAGATAGTCCACGTGCTGGTTTACGGACGATATGTCTCAGATATTATAGATGTAAGGTCCTTCAGAGGTCCAAACATCGACTCGGATCACTATCTTGTAGTTGCAAAAATTCGGGCGCAACTTTCCAGCGTTACGAATTCACGAAACAACAGAACGATGCGTTTCAATATCCAACGCTTGTCAGTTGAAGGAGTTGCTGAACAGTACCACCAGAAGCTGGACGAGCGGAAAGGAGATGCCACCGGATCTGGCGACGTCAACAGATTGTGGGAAAATATCCACGAAGCTGTGACTACAAAAGCACAGGAAGTGTTAGGCACTGCACAGCGACGCCAACGAAATGGTTGGTTTGAAGAGGAGTGCCAGCGAGTGGCTCGTATCTGTTCCAACAGAGAGCGGTACAGTGTAAGAAGTGCAAAAGAGAATCGAATCCACCGCAGAAAAAAAGACAACACGAAGAGAGTGTGATAGCTGAAGCGCAGGAGAACATAAATAGAAACGATATGCGGAGGTTTTACGCAAGTGTCAATGGCGTGCTGCGTAAGATTGCGCCAGTGCCCGCCATGGGCAATGACCAAGAGAGGAATTTGCTGACAGACAAGCCTATGGTGGCAGCCAGGTGGAAGTAGCACTGTTGTAGTAGCACATTTGTTGAACGGTGAAAATAAAGGTGTATTAAGGAGCAGGATGGACATAGTCGGTGGCGGTCAGGCTGTGGAGCCACCAAACCCTGAACGAGGTTAAGAAGGCTCTAATCTAGTTGAAAAACAGTAAAGCTAAATAGAAAAATATGGGAGGATGAAGAACTGCCTGCCTGCTGGTCGGATGGCCTCATATGCCCAATCTATAAGAAAGGGCACAGACTAGAGTGTGCCAATTACAGAGGAAAAAACCCTGAACTAGGCGTATAAAATCCTGTCGCGTATCCTGTTTAACAGGGTGAGACTGCTTCAGGTGTCCTTCGTCGGCGAATACCAGGCAGGTTTTAGTGAGGGCCGATCAACGACGGATCAGATGTTTAGTCTGCGAATGATCCTTGATAAATTCTGGGAGTACAACTTGCAGACTCACCATCTGTTCATTGATTTCAAAGCAGCGAAGAGAAATAAGCTGTGGCAGATAATGTCCGAACACCACGGTCATTAATGTCTGTGTAAGCAGGACAGATTTCCGTTTTGTTCCCATGGTGTATAACAGAATGCAGAAAAAACGTAAACCTAGGACATAGCGGCATGGTTCGAGGCCGCTTTTCTCCATCCTCGAATGCGCCCCACGCTCGCCTAGTCGGTTTGTCCGTTTTGCTGGTCTGCCCACCCTGCTCGCTGCGCTTCACGTCGTCTCGTACCTGGCAGATCGGAAGCGAACACCATCTTTGCAGGGTTGCTGTCTGGCATTCTTGCAACATGACCTGTCCATCGTACCCTTCCGGCTTTAGCTACCTCCTGGATACTGGGTTCGCCGTAGAGCTGGGCGAGCTCGTGGTTCATACTTCGCCACCACACAACGTCTTCTTGCACGCCGCCAAATATGGTCATAAGCACCCGTCTCTTGAATACTCCGAGTGCTTGCAAGTCCTCCTCGAGCATTGTCCATGTTTCATGTCCGTAGAGGACTACCGGTCTTATCAGTGTCTTGTTTATGACCCATTTGGTGCAGTGGTGCATCTTTTTTGACCGCAGTTTCTTCTGGAGCCCGTAGTAGGCCCGACTTCCACAGATGATGCGAAGATATCCCCGTCTATCGTAACACTGCTTCCCAGGCGGGCCCTGTCGCGCTCGGATCCGCCCACAAGCATTTACTTTGTCTTCGATGCATTCACCACCAACTTTTGTTGCTTTCACGTGGGTGTATAGTTCTGCCACCTTTGCAAATGTTCGGCCGACAATGTCCATGTCATCCGCGAAACAAATAAATTGACTGGATCTGTTGAAAATCGTACCCCAGCTGTTAAACCCGGCTCTCCACATGACACCTTCTAGCGCAATGTTGAACAACAGGCACGGAAGACCATCCACCATCCACCGTTGCTTTGATCAGTCTGGTAAGCTTCCCAGGGACAAGGATGTTATCGATCATTTAGTAATTCGCGTTCGATCATTTAGTAGTTCGGAGTTATAGCGCTAGTTGCAGTAGCTTAAACTAAATGATTGTAATTTTGTAATCATTTAGTCTAAGTTACTGAAACTTTAGCTATAACTCCGTTACTAGTGGTATTCAAACAACGAACCATTAGGCAGAGTTGTAGAAAAACCTTCGCACTAGAAGTCCACCATACAACACATTTCGAAATTCAGCTTTTGGAATGAGTTATTGACAAACTACTAAATGATCGATAACATCCTTGCCCAGGGAAGCTGTTCTCGTCCCTTATTTTCCATAGCTCTATGCGGTCTAGTATGCCGCCTTGAAATCAATGAACAGATGGTGCGTTGGTACCTGGTATTCACGGCATTTTTGAAGGATTTGCCGTACAGTAAAGATCTGGCCCGTTGTCGAGCGGCCGTCAACGAAGCCGACTTGATAACTTCCCACGAACTCATTCACTAATGGTGAATGTATTTCTGATATTATCGCACAGCCACACATATTTCACCAAACATATCCTCATATACAAACTAAACAAATGATTTCGCTCTCAATTAAGAAATACACATTATTGAAGGTAACCAAACGCGTAATTTTCATATTTCAGATCACTTAATTTTTTTCTTCTAGTTCATATGCAAATAATAGACATCAGCCGAATCTAACTCTTCCGTAAACGAACCAAAACGTGACAACAAATTCAAAAGCAACCATCCGCGCGCATGGCTTGCTGCGATCTCATGGACACATGGAATGTGGTCCTCTGCCACAATTATAATCAGTTATAATTTGATGAGATTGTTTCATTATGTATTAATTTAGATTTGAATTTTTAAAATTGAATACTTGCCAGATTACATTTATCCGGAACATTGTTCACGGCGCTTTGTGCGGTAATCAGAACGATCGGCTGGTCATCGAAATTTTGTGCTTTGTGCGAGTGAGAAGGGATGTCATTCTCCCCGGTGATTTTCGGTGCACGGTGCATGTAGCACCATGCACCGTGCGGTGTCAAAAAATCACCGGGGAAATCGAGCTGGATACCGTGGTGCATCAGTAATTTCGAAAGTGTAGCTGAGTCTCCTTTCAAATGTGCTCTAGATCTATAATAAAGTTCGCCGGAATGATAAATTATTATAAAATTATGGAGCCACCCAACAAGAATATAATTATATGATTATATAGACCGTAAAATTCAATGTCCGACGCCTTTTCGAAATCCAAGATGACGGACTGAAATTCAAGATGGCGAACCGAAATTCAAAATGGGGGCACATGGACCAAATCATACAATGGATGTCTATCGATCGGGTTTGAAGAGTAAAACTCGAAAATCGATGTTTGACGTAATTTTGAAATTCTGGGCTTTGTGGCCGTGCGGCTAGCGACATAAGGAGAAAACTTTTCGTAAAGCGATAAGTTCTCCACTGGTCCGCTAGATGTTTTGTGAATGTCCTGTTAGTTGTCTCATGCTAGCTTTTCAAAGATGTTGTAGGGCCGATGTCCACGTAGCGGTTTTTTACGCTGCGTGCACGCCGCGTTCACGCAAGCTACCCTGCATCAAATGGAGTAATGCACACGTAAACGTGTGCACGGCTACATTTGATGCTGGGTACCTTGCGTGTAGAGATGTGCGCTGGTCCAAAAATCGTCGGCGGTGGCGTTTGTCAGAATTTTACAAGGCGGCGGCGGCGTGAATCGGAGTGGCAATTTTTTATAACAATCATATTTTTTCAAGTCTACTTTTGCATTTTTTAATTAATTTTTAGACATTAAGACATTAACGGAAGAAACTTCAGAATTTCACGGGAAAAGTCTGAGGTACTTCCCCACAAAATTCACTAAGTCTTTCCAAAATATTCATTTTCGATTTTTGTCACGGGAGCTACTTTGAAGTTTCGAGAGTTCTACAGAGTTTTCAAGAATTTTAGAGGTCTGGATAAGAGGAACGCGGATAGAAAATATGACTCTGCTAACACTGCATTCAATATTCTTCATCACAGAACAACACATGAAAAGGAAAAAATGGTTTATGTAGATAAAATCTCACAATCCGCTATTTAATGTGTCCACATCTCATAACGATAGAATCCAATAAACAATGCAATTTCATTTCATAATCTACAAATGACACATGCATATATTATTGCAAACTAATGAAAAATGCATTCAAATTTGTTCATTTAAAATGGCATATGGCTGCTTGACAGGTCTCCTGTTCGAATGGCTGCTGTTTGTTGACGGTTCGATTGGCGGCACATACCTATCCGCGTTTCTCTTATCCAGGCCTCTAGACTAAATGGCCTTTCAGCCAGGCGGCCATTTCGGCCAAAGGACCTTTTCGGCAAATGGAATTTTCGGTCAAATGACCTATTTGGCCAAACGATTTTTTCGGCCAAATAACTAAACGATATTTTCGGTCGTATATGTCGGTCGTTCATAATGATTTATTTAGCTAAACACCTTTCGGCTAAATGGCCCTTCCTGTCGTTCGGTCGAAAGTCGTTCGGCGAAAAACCATTTGTTTGAATGTCGCTTGGCCGAATAACACTATAAGCCGAATTCCATTGGCGGAATTATGTAAACGTTTGTCCGAAACGGTTGTTGGGTTAAACATGGTTTGACCGAAAATATTATTTGGCAAACAGAGTTGTTTCTGCAAAACACTCTGACATTTTAGGCAAGATTGTTTATTTCGGCCAAATGGTTCTGTCTATCAAATGACCATATCGGTCAATTGAGCTATTCGGCCAACGGTTTTTTCAGCCAAAGGAACTGTTCGGCTGAACGACATTTTCGACAGTATGCACCTTTCGATCAAATGACATTTTCGGCGAAACAACTTTAGGCTAGATGGGTTTTGGCTAAATGGTTTGTTCGGTTACATGTCATATTTGGCCAAACAACATTTGGCTTTCGGCCAAATGTCTTCCTGTCAACAACCCTTCTTCGTGCAAAAACTCTATTTCAACGGAAAAAATCCTAAAACACGGTAAAAAGTTTAAAAAAGAAGAAAAAATAATGAAAAGTAATCAGCGCGTAAATAATAAAGACGTGGAAAATTACACTATTTTGGGCGTATGTGGATCATTTCCAACAAGTTCGCTCTAAATGTATGCAATTTACATAGCATTATGACACTTATTCGTATAATAAGTGACATAATGCAATACAAATTGCATACATTCAGGTGATAATATCGTTTACAACGCAACCGAGCGGCGAGTGTGAAATGAATAGAAACTGAAGGTTAGCAGAGGGCCATCATATATATAATAGCCCTGTTTGTCTGTCCGGTGACTAGCCAACCAGACGCAGCACGCGGGGAAATTCTCACAAAAAATAAAATATTTGACACTTTAATTCTTTTTTACTATCAGATGCAGAAAACAAAACCAGTGACAACCTTAGACAACCAGACACAGCATTTTATGAAAAAAATCACAGACAACAGACGTTGAAAATTTTGATTTTTTTTAAATGCAGAAAAGAATATATCACTCTTAAAAATTGACAAAAAAACACTTGCCACGGGCGCTATTGCGTCCACAAATAAACTAGTATGAGAGAACAAGCATTGTTGAAATCGCTGTTATTCTGCCTAACGTCCACCCAGGAACGGCTTGGATAGTGACGTGGTGATCACTGTACCAAGACAGGCAAAATAACAGCGATTTCAATCTGCTAATGTGCTGTACGGCAAGCGTAAATAGTTCTATTGATTCGTGGCATATTTTCAGAGATTCTTGGTACAGTGATTGACTCATCCTTGATCGAATGGTCCAAAAAAATTGAAAATCCATCGAGAAACGGCTGAGATATTAAAGTTTAAAGTCTATCATATTTTCGTGACGGTCCCTGATTTTCGCAATCGTAAAGTGTACCCCAATATAGAAAAGACAGACGTAGTCCTACGTCAAAATGTCACCCATTTTTCATGCACTTATCCTCAACCGATTTACTCGCAACAAGTTGCATTCGACGCAGGATACTCTTGTTTCCATTGTTTCCTATTGAAAATCGGCCAGATCGGACTATGGGCTCAAAAGTAATGGCCAAAATACTATTTTTATAATGCTCGAGAAAGGCACCATCACCGCTAGGTGGATTAATCAGGGTTTTTATTCTGAGATTTGAATGGACACCATAATAATCATAAATGACAGATGCCAGATTCATGAATTATTTTTCCACGTTCATGACCTTAGTGCACGGTTCCAGTGTGTATGCGTTATGACATCATGACCACATTTTCCACTTTTCGTTAAATAAATCGGAATCATAAATGACATTCATGAATCACGATTCTGTTTTGATGACTTCAGTTCATGGGTCCGGAGAAAAGATATTTTAGTTACCAGATAAAGAATGTCGCTTCGGTTCCCTTTGTTCTGCTGTTCGAAACATGTGTGGTACCTAACTGTCAAATCGCATGTATTTTGCCTTCATTGACATTTAGATCCCGTATCCTCGCCAGCAAAAGATGTTCCGGACAGCGACGACAGCGACAATCTTTATCTGATAACGAAAATATCTTTTGTCCAGAGTCTATGCTTCATGATATCTTGACTCTGTTTGCCACTTTTTGCCACAATATATCTAAAACGTAACGCCAAGCTAGCGTTACAGCCAAATGAGTCATGATTTCATGATCTTTTTCCATGGTGTATTTTCATAACATAAAAACACTGATTTTTCTTCAAATCATGACTCATTTTGACACTTTTTAGTTCCGGATTTTTACCCGTGATGCATTGTAATTAAAAAAAAACACCTTACGCGTTCAAAGTATTCTTCTTCTTCTTCTTCTTCTTATTGGCATTACATCCCCACACTGGGACAGAGCCGCCTCGCAGCTTAGTATTCCAGCCAGGTTACCTTTTTTGCATTCGTATATCATGAGGCTAACACGATGATACTTTTATGCCCAGGGAAGTCGAGACAATTTCCAATCCGAAAATTGCCTAGACCGGCACCGGGAATCGAACCCAGCCACCCTCAGCATGGTCTTGCTTTGTAGCCGCGCGTCTTACCGCACGGCTAAGGAGGGCCCCAAAGTATTCTTACAACTGGGATTGAAGTGGGTGTTATTGAATGTGAAAACAATGACACGCGATGGAATTTTCACAAACGAAATTACTGCAATAAAGAGTTGAGACTTCTTGGGAAAAATAACCAAAGATTGGTTAGGACTTCTATATAATACTCGCAATTCAACAATCACAATGAATAGTATCACTAATAACCAATAATGCACTTTCTATCCAGCCCAAAATTGTCCCCCTTACCTACTGAATCATTCAACCGAAGGGTTGCGAGAACCGAATAAGGTACACCGGGGCAAGTGGGACCTAAAAAACGCTAGTTCAGCGAAATTTTTAACGCATACTTAGAAAACAGGGCATTTCAGAACATCAACCACGGATACATCATTATATGCTTCCGTAGTTGAAGTGTAGACGTGTTGGAAGCCATTTATTCAATTACAAAAATATTGGTAGTGAAAGAAATAAATTCACCTATAGGACCCACTTACCCCTTCAAACGGGGCAAGTGGGACCTATTCTGCTTAATACTATCGAATGAAACTAATTAAAGGAATTTATAATGTTAATATTATTTCTGAGTCGTAATATTTTCAGATCATGGATGGAGGTTGGTTGTTTGTCGGACTTGTGTTTTAGCAACAAGAAAGGGATTATAATGTTATAATGAAAACAAGACAACAGCCGACTCACTGTTCAATTGTCTCTTGTCTTGCTTTCTATTAGCTTACTTTTGTACCAAATGTTTAAAGTGGGAAGGATAAGTAAATCTTTATTCACCATTCGAATTAATATTTCCCTGTTTAGAACACGAATTATTACATAAATCAAGATACTTCAAAAGAAAAGTTTTCATTCAGGCAATGCGCAGTGTTCTAAATTTGTAATAGAACGAAATTGCCAATTTATATGTTAAGCACTTTATGTATCTGAAAATTTGCAAATCTGATGCAAAGTTAGAAAAAAAAACAAAACACGAAACAAAACCTGCTGACCTATTGCAGAATAAATGAGTTATTTGCACTGTAAACGGAAATATATCGTATAGTTATAACCATTGCTCTTTTTCATTCGGGAGATAATTTTAAGAATGTAAAATAAACATCTGTTAATGAACTGTAAAATACTTTTTAACAACGAAACCAATGATATCAAACCACATCTGATTCAGATCCATATGATATATGAAAGGCAAAGTTATTTTTCACTAGACAAATATCTAAAAGCAGTTAAAATTGTTCTATCGAAAATGTTGTTCAAATATGTCCCACTTGCCCCATGTATGTTAAAAATCGAGGGAAAGTGAAAATTGCAGATTTGGACTTTAATCAAAACTTTTAAATCGTTTTTGATGTCACACAATTATTTAATTGCTCAAAATATTCACTTTCCACATCAATTAAATATTTAGGAACGACTATTCAGTTGGAGATCCATTGAATCAAAATAAAAGTAATAGCTTTTCTCGGGAGTTTTAAGTCATGATCAAACAATAGCATTAGCATGGTGCCTCAAATGGTTTTAATTCCAAATATTTTTGTGTCGGGTGCATTCGTTGATAGTCCTGCTTCATCTTTCTAGAACATTGTTACCATTAAAAACGTTCATCGATTCATCGGCAGCCATAGTACCCACTTACCCCGTATTTTCACTTGCCCCGGGGTACCTTATAGAAAATGAATAGTCTTATCAATTTATATGTGCAGTTCAACATGTGCCATAGAAAGCACATGTGGATAAGGTAGTTATAATCATAACAAAAAGTAAAAACAAAAAATGTTTGGCACTTGCTTGTAAATGTCGCACTTGAAGTCGACAACCTACTGGCAGACGTACCGCTTTCACGTATTTAACCGTAATCAGGGGGGCACGAAAGGTATAGGTGTTGGTTATGTAAGACCAATTTATATCCGAACTGTTGCCTGTTTTTTTTTAAAAATATCTCAAGAGGAACATTCAAACTGCCAATGATTTCATAAGTAACATAAAAACCAATAACTTTTTTTTGCCATCTTAATTAACTGCGGGTTAATAGGGTCGATGAATTTGTTGTAAATTTGAGAGTTTTAACTCTTCATTTTGTGTTTACTTGCAGAAATATTTAAATAGGGCGATATTTGTTCTTTAATCATCCAAAATGTATACAAAATTGCGATTGATTTTATATCAACAAAATCAAGAGGAGCAATCAAATATAGGTGACAAGTTCTATGGAATTTTTATAACTGTTAATTAGAATACATAATTTGAAATATTTACAAAGAAATTGAGCTACTTGCTTTATATAAATTGAGAGCATATTGTAAATTAGTTAGCTTCCTTGATCGTATAATTCTACTTGCAATGCTCATATACCACTCATTATTATCGTGTTTTGCTAAACTGCCTACACTGCCTTCGCTTGTCATATAAGAAAGCTTTTAGCAATTACATTTCAGTCATTCAAATGCATTACCCCGATAAAGGTTAACATAATTGCCATGGTTGGTCAAAGCCTTTGCCTATTAATACTGGTAGCGGCTTATATCAACTGCGCAATGTTTCCGAATCCATATTTCAACACCATAGTTCCATGTGCAGAAAACAGCGGTTTGCCGGTGTCGATTTGCGTTCAACTACCACCTAAAACGCAACTCAACCTACGTAAGGATATCCTACAACAGATAATCTTCGCCCTGACTAGCGGCGACAACGACGAACCACCAAAGGAAACTGCACCATTACAGGCACCGGAAATTTGGGTACCATATACCGAGTCGGCTACCTTGAAATCACCAGCTACTTCCCCGATTTTGTCTAACATTGTTTCAACTAAATGTCCTTGTGGCAAGCTTGAGCCTCATTATGCGCCGCACGGGTGTAGATCATTTCAAATTCCACGATACAATAAGTTGCGTAAATTGGTGTAGTGTGCATAACTAAATTCTAGTGACTATTCATAGAAAGTATTATAAGAAATGTTGATAAGTTATCGCAAATACCTAATTATTCCGATGTTATTAACTTGGTATTATTTCTTGAGCTTTGTGTTATTTAAGACGTTTGATTAGTCTAGAAAAAGATCGATTATGCAAAAATTGTAGCTTAGCAAAGTTTGTAATTGAGTGTAAAAAATCTGTTCATGAACATACATAAAATATATAAGTAAATAATTCTATTTTTTTATAAGTCAACGTTAAATTGAAATAATGGATTGAAATTGGTCCACCATCATCGCTGTGGCATTTCACCTAGACCACAGACAAACAGACGTAACTCTTCATATAAACTATTTCGTCATTCGTTTTAGAGAAAACACTGCGACTATGATTGATTCCCATTCGATTTTTGATCCTAACGCATACTTCTACATGAATCATCATCAATATCGTTATCAAAGCACAAAGCATTCAGCAACATATACATCAAATGTCAAAGCGATTGAATGCTAGCGCCTCTCTTGGCACACTCGCGTAGTACAAATGTATTTCAAATCATCCGTTGAGCACGTGAACGAAGTTGATATGAGTAAGCATATGCGGTATTTCGAAAAATTTCGTTTTAGGGCTTTCGAAACGAAATTCCGCGGAATTTAAGGATGGCGAGATCTGATTTTCTGATTTCGTTTCGTATCGTTAAATTTCAAAAATTTCGACGGAAAAATCATACTTTTAACGAAATTAAACAGAATTTCGCGGAATTTCGAAACTAATTTTTAATAATTCCAATTTCCATATCATAAAAAAAAAATTCGGCTGTGCCGCTGTATAAAGCCCTTCAAACTCTACTCCAAATTTTATACATATTAATTCTTTCACTAAATCTCACTATGTAATACAATTCTGTATCTTCAACAGGAACGCATTTAGCTTTCACTTGAAAAGTGTACAAGTATAAAACGTAATGCTTATCAGGTAATTTAAATAATATTGTTCAGTAAAGTAAAAATAATTTGTAGATCTCATCGTTTTGGTATGCTCTATTTTTATTGAAGTTGACTGAGTTGACTGACATTACATATTAATTGTATTATTTGGCGATTGTTCGATTTGTGCTCTTCTACTTGTGAAAACTCTTCGAAAAGCGAAATAATTCTCACTGGTCCACTGAGAACTGTTGTTGTCTTTTAAAAGTATTCAGTTTGAACAACCATTGTTTGAAAGCAATGAAGTGGAGATGGCGACGTTTCAGAAGTTTTCCTAATTTAGTAGATTGTTAGATCTTTGCAGGTTTTAGAATGCTCTAGATTTAGGGCATTCTCTGATATCTCATTTATTTCGGATTCTGGAACTGATATATCCTTCCGATTGAGATCATTGTCATGATCTTAACTTCTACCTTCAGATATTTTTGATTCCGTATATCATGGAAATTTATAATTTTCTCTCATTTTCTAGATCCTACAGATCCAGATTATTCAAATGCTTAAAAATAGTTCCGATTTTCTGTCACAATCGTGCAGTGGTGAAGGGTGTAGTGCGTTTTGCATAGGGCAGTTCGTTGTCAGTTTGGACGTGCTGCTAGTTTTAACAGTTAATATTTAGCAATAATCGAAAATGTCTGCGTCCGAGTAGTTTATATTTAATATCCACAGGCTTATACATTATTCTCAAGGTATGAAAAGATTTATAACAGTGATTTAAGGAATTATATTCATTTCCTGTCATTTTTTTTTATCAAACAGTCATATTTTTTTCAAGTGTTGTGTTTTAATATTTCGCTTCTAAGGATCTGTCTCATTTGGAGAATTAAACTTAAAAGTGACAGTTCGAAAATTAGCAAATAACCCAGTTATAAGAATGGCTGGTGCTACCCAGTAATTCCAATAAGACATCGTTGCAAAATGATTCGATATCTGTCAAAAGTAATCTTGCTTTGCGAGCAGGGTTATTTGGTAATTATTGAAATGTCACTTTTAAGTTTAATTTCAGTTTAATTCTCCAAATGAGACAGACCCTAAAAATATAATATAAATAAATAAAATAAATAAATAAATTAGTTAGGTTACACTGGCCACTATCTCATCAGAGCTACCGACTGAATAGTAACAAGGCAGTCTCGATTGAATTGTTATATCATGTCCTAGCTTTCGCAAATACGTATTTTGTCGAGAATTGTGAAGTTTTATTGCTAAAATCAGCAAATAACCGTATTTTTACGGAAATTTGTTCTTTATTTTGTTGAGCTGCAGAAATAACGGCTTTACAGATTCATCATCGAATCCGGAACGCTTTCTGGGCAACAGGAAATGCGAGGCAAGTAGATACTGTCCCACATAATCCAGGACGTTTGGCCATTGTAACGCTGCATTTTTCAATTACGTTTTACAAATTTATTCCAATTTATAAGGCTTTACAAATATTTTTTGGGCCAAAATCTATGCGAATGCACTTTTGGAGGATTCATTTTCAAGCAAGTGACGCAATCCAGATAGGCGTCCCGCGTTTCGCAGGATGCTTGCTGGTCACAATCCAAATTTTTGTTTTCGCTCGAAATCTCTATTTTTCTTTCTTAAATCGATCTAAACTAGAGGTGTGCGCCGGTCCGATATTCGTCGGCGGCGGCGTTTGTCAAAATTTTGGTCGGCGGCGGCGGCGTTTTCGGCGTCACGCCGAAAGCCATTTTAGCCGGCGGCGGCGGCGGCGTGAATCGGCGTGGCGATTTTTTCATAACGTTTTTCTAAGTTTTTTTTTTCATTTTTCCGGGATATTTTCAAGACATTAAAGGAATAATCTTTTGAATTCCACATGAAAAATCTAATGAACTTCTCCAGAAAAATCTATAAGTTTTTCCATAATTTGGAAAATATTTTCGAACAATCTTTGGAATTACCAAGAGAAGTAATTGTAATTCCCAAATAAAATTGATTGGAATTTCAGCAGAAAAATCGTCGCAATTTGCATGAGAAACTTCAGAATTTTCACAAAAAATGTTCTTAACTTCTACAGGAAAAACTTCAGAAATTTACGAAAAGTTCCTGTTGAATTTCTGTTGAATATTCTTCGAAATTTTCACAGAAAATTCTTGATAATTGTAGGAGAGTGCGGTTGGTAGAATGGGTGTTTAACCGTTGGCTTTCTCAGTCTAGAATAATAAAGACGGCTAGCTTGGCATGGCCAACAATAAAACAGTAAATTCTTAAGAATTTCCGCGGGAGACTTTCAAGAAAAAATCTCTGGAATGTTCACGAGAAATTGTCCGTAAGATTAACGGAAACTTCTCTAGAATTTCCGCGGAGGATTGTTCAAAATGTCTCCACGAAAAATTGTCCTAAAATTATTGGGTTTCTGTGGGAAATTCTATGTACATTAGACGTTCGATAACTGAAAGTAATTTAACTGCAATGCTTTTAAGAGCATTTCGATAGTTACATCAGTTTTGCAGTTATCGGACAGCTGAGCTTCAAAACGATGTCAATGTCGATGATAGCTGCATCCAGCTTTCCACGCTTTTTCCCTTCCCCTCACCCAGGAACGCCAGTAGGCTTTCCTCCAGCTAGTGTCAAACAGTACAGTGACCAATTGATTTTTACACACTGATAGCGCTGATCAATCAGGGGCACTTCTATTCTGACGCCGTCTGACAATTGTTTGCCGTCTTGAATGCGTCGCAGTACCGAACGCCATTAGCTAGCTAAAACGAAAACATGTTGCAGTTATCGAACGACTAATGTATTGTCCATAAGAAATTGTTGGAAAATCCCATTGGCCGTAAGCGACACACTGCCGAACTGGTAATTTGGCCCAAATAGTCGTTTGCCGTAACAGGTCGTTTGGCCGAATAGGTCATCAGCCAAAAATGCTTTTTGGCCGAAATGGTCGTTTGACGAATGGAATATTTGTCCGAAAATATAGTTTAGGCCAACAGGTTATACGGCCAAATGTCAATAACTGAACGGGTAATTTAATCCAAAATATCCATCCTTTTGGCCTAATAACATTTACGTTGAAAAGGCTAATTGTCAAACGACCCTTGAACGAAATTTCGAAACCTCTCTACTTTTTAAGTTGATACTGGCCTTAAAGCCAAAAGCCATCTAAACAAATCCCATTAAGCCGAATTTTGCCATTGCCACAGCCAATGCTTTCGGCCAAACTACATTTATGGTCAAACCAGTTTTGACCTGATAACAGTTTCCGTGAAACGTTTAGTTTTGGTAAATGGTACCTGGTTAGATGTCTTTTGGCTTAAAGGCCAGTGTCGACTTAAAAATAGAGAGGCCACGGAATTTTGTTCAATTTCACCAAACAAATAACCATTTCTGACCATATTACCCGTTCAGTACGAGGATCAGTCATTGAAATTTGGCTTTATTACCCGTTGGACCAGATGACTTTTTCGGCCAAATGGCCCATTCTGTCAAAAGACTATTTCTGCAAAATGGCATTTTTGGCCAACGATCGTTTCGACCGGACAACCTGGTAGGGCAAACGGCTTTTTCGGCCAAATTTCCAGTTCGGCCGTCTGTCGCTTTCGGTTAATGGAACTTACCAAGAATTTCTAATCGAAAATAGAAAGAATTTTCTGAAGAAATCCAAAAATATCCTCAAAAATTCCGAGCATTTTTTCAATGTTTTAAAGTTGGCTATGCCAAACTAGCCGTTTAGTGATGAACTTCTCCCTGCGAAAAAATCACTCTAATAAATGATAAAAAAACTAACCGTCTTATATAATCTAGATTGGGGAAGTCAACGTAAAGCATCTCTTTTACCAGTCACAATTTTCTGTGTGAATTTCAAAGAATACTCAACAGAAACTCAATAGGAACATTCTGAGGATATTCCGAACATTTTCCTATAGAAATTTGGAACAACTTCTCTTGAAAAATCTGAAGAGATTATCACGTGAATCCCAAACAACTTTCCTTGGTAAATCCAAAGAGCTCCTCTTGGTAATTCCAAAGATTTCTCGATACTTGAAAGTATTTTTCGTGGAAAATCTGAAAATAATTTTCGAATAACTATTCTGGAAAAACTAGAAATCTTCCGTTAAAACTTTGAGGAGAAAATCAAAAGATTTTCCCGTTATTGTCTTGAAAATATTCAAAATGACCAAGTCAGCCGAACGACACTTTCGACCGAAAGTGTTTTTCGACCAAACGACTATTTCGGCCGAAGGACATATTCACGATTTTTTTAGCCAAAGGAACTGTTCGACCAAATGACATTCTCGGCCAAATAACTTTAGGCTAGATCCTAGCGATGTCTGAAAACATAATGAGATCATATAGAAAACATATTTTGATTTTAACATCAAATTGAGTCATAATTCATTTTCAAATATGTATAAATCAGTATGATTGATTACACATTTTGATCTCATTTTGCTGTAAAGCCTGTCCAAGTTAAATTTCGGACACCCATCTTTTTAAGCGATTTTTGAAATTTTTCACAAACCACTGAGACGAAGAATTTACATGACAGATGAATCTTTCTGCTTTACGTGTTGCTTTCAGCATGTTTTAAACACGCTGAAATTGATAAAATGACTACAAATCAATTGGACATTACCTCAGTGTCCGAAATTTAACGTGGACGGGCTTTAGATTACTAAATTGAATGATACATCGATGATATACATTGAATGATACATCAAACTGTGTACTTATTTTGTTATCGGAAACCAATATCAAAATTAGTTTTCGATTTTCTCTCATCGACAGCAGGAATAGTTAATGATTGAATGTCACAGTAAGATATTACTGCTATTACGTTTTGTTATTTTACCCGTAAAACGACCAAAAAGATATCAAGTTAAGTAAACATAATCGAAGATTTCACAACATTAAAAAAAAGTTATCGGTTTGCTCGGGAAGGCTTCTACCAAATAGTCTTTTCGGTTAAACGACGACAAAACAAAACAGTCTAACAACTTTCAGCCTTGTTGCTTTCTGCCGAACGACTCTTTTCTATTCAAAAATTCAATTTCAATTAGATTTTTTTAAATTTCAACGGGAACTTCTTCGCAATTTTAACGCTTAGTTTTTACGGAGAGCTTTTCAAAATTTCAACAAGTATGGAATTCTCATGGAAATAATTGGTATCTTCACGAAAAATTCTCTGAAGTTTCAATGTGATGATGTAGAGATCTATCAGGAAATTATATGGAAATTGCACTGAATCTTTGGAGTTTCCACTGAAAATTTGAATCGGCGTGGAAAATTAAAGATCAGCGGCGTGACAAATTTGAAACGGCGGCGCGCCGATGCAAAAATGTCGGCGGCGGCGGCGTGCCAAAAACTGTCGGCGGCGGCGGCGTGGCGCGGCGGCGCACACCTCTAATCTAAACACGGTTTGGGCATTGAACATTTTTAATTCGCGATTTTATCAATTTCGCACTTTGATTTTTTAGAATTTTATTTTTCAAGTTTTTTATCCAATTAAATAGTTTCTTGCAACTATTAACTTTTTTTGATTTTTCAACATATTTAGAGTTAATTTTTTTCCGTGTAACGAGATGGATAAATATTTTAGAGTGTAACATTCACCACTATAAACTTTTATTGGATACGGTTAGTTAGTAATGCTCGACTAGCCCCGTGGCTACAACCTCTCAGGGTCGATACCTGCTGGAAGAGAACTCACAGACAACAACAATTTGTGCAAAGTGAAACGTCACGACGTAGAGGACAACTCACAAACCAGTATCCTAGCAGGGCTCAGTAATAAATAAATTTTACCAACATAGATTTAACTTAAGCATAATGATTTTTTCATTCGAAACAAACAAGGTTTTTAGTAGTGGGTTGGGTTACTCGGTGCGGCCGATGATGAATCGATGGAGCTCTTGTTGTGCATGCTTTGACGGAACAGGAGAGGGGGCATTGGTGGTCTGGTTTTGGCCAGGTGATTTGACGGCCGGCGGATGCGGGCCGCTCGGGGAAGTAGGCCTGCTGCTTTGATCCAGTCCGAATATCCAGTTGACTGTGCGTCCCAGGGACGGTCGATTCGTGGGTTTCTACTGTCTCGAGCCAGGGTAAGGCACTTGAAAAATCGATGGCTCAATTTGTCCGTCGACGGCGGCAACGTGCATTGGATAGGGTTCTCAGCAAGCGGGCGCGAAACCACACAACCTTTCCGGGGCCTTGTCCTCAGTAGCGAGCGACGTTGCTAGCACGCCACGTGTGATCCAGCGAACTTGACTTTGGGGTACTCGCTAGTCACCGGCACAGGGCTTCACTCGTCCGTCACGTCGGTTATTCTTGTCCTCTATCTCTTGCCCGGAAATCTGATTGCTCACCCACGGGAGCTGTACACATCGGCTCGGACACCAATAAGCGGGCGCGGAACCACACAACCTTACTGGGTTCTAACCTCAATAGCAGGTGTCCAGCATTCGCATGGTGTGTGATCCAGCAAAATTGGCGACTGGTACTCACTGGTCACCGGCAACGGAGGATAATACGACCTTGCACTGTCGTTTCCACGCTTCTAGGACCCTTGCACTTTTCGGGGTACGAATTTCACGACGCTTGCGACACGGACATGCGGTGCTGTTCCCAGTCGATCTCTACTTCACTCCGACGGACACTCCGGTTTCAACAACGGACTAAACTCGACTGCCCATTTCTCTTCATCTCCTGGTTTCATCTCTTTTTTCTCTCCCCTCCTTTCCACATCCTTGACGTTTTTTCCCTCTTCCTTCTATTGCTCTCGTCTCGGGGTTGTCGTATCCGAGTTTTTGTGCCCATAGGGATGTGGGCAAAATTTTAAACAATTTTACAAAATTTAATCAATTTAAACAAAAACAACTAGTATTTCTACGAATCTAATTAAATCAAAACCGATCGGAGTTGAGTCCACATTGTGACGGATGTTAACGGTAACAAGTTGTAGAAAAATACTAAACTGCAAATATTTCACTCTTTAAAGGTATACGAGCGAAAACACAAAAGAACAAAATATTACTCAATTTTCAATATTTTTTTTATAAAAGTGTATGTTTAGAACACTTTTTACTTACTTTGAACCACAGACAAACAGACGTAACACTTCTAATTTTATCATCGTTCACGTTTTGACGTAAACTACGTCTAAGGGGAAGACTCTGATACAGGGTGTAAAACGGAAATTTCCAAATTCGAGACCGTCACGAAATTAGGATAGATTTCAAACGCTAATAGCTCCTTTATCTTTCAATGGATTTTCGAGATTTTATTATCAATCGAATCGGCAACTCCCCAGCAATTTTTTAAGCCTATTGGAACTATCGATTATCAACGTAAAAACATTAAAAATTCCAAATCTTCACCAACCCAGTAAAATTTCACAGTTTCGTTACGACCGCCGTCTGCGGTTGGTTCTTGCGCTCTACTTTTGTGCGGTGATTCGCACAAAAAGTACAAAATAGAACCAGAGCAATGACCGCGGTTGGAGCAAAAAGGTAGTGCTTGTGAAAAAAGTGCTACAGATGCTGGACATGTTCATGTAAGCAAGAGGTGAATATTAAAATTGATTATCAACTTTAAAACCCAGATTAATCCACCTAGCGGTGATGGTGCCTTTCTCGTTCGTTCAAAAGGTTTGGGAAAATCCAAAATAACACCAATATGTGGATTGGTCTTATTTTTTATATTTGTTTATATGCATAAAAAAAATTCTTGCCAAACGCAATTTGTTGCAAACAAATCGGATGAGCATAAGAGCAAAAAATGGCATTTTATTTTGTAGTTTTAAAATTAGTACTTTCGCCATAACTTTTGACCCAATTGTACGATCCGGCCAAGTTTCTATAGGAAACAATGGGACAAGATTCTGCGTCGAATGCAATCTGATGCGAGAGACCTGAGAAGCACACATATTGCACATCAATCACAGTAACTTATATATGACCGGATTCAGTCACAATATGGTTACTGCAGCCAGATTTGTTGAACTTGTGTTGCTTGGGGAATAGATGAAGTCTAAGTGTTAAAAAAGTGAGCTAGACTTTTTTGAACTCTTTTCACAATAAATAGTAATTTTACTTCTAAGCCCATAGTCCGATCTGGCCAATTTTCAATAAGAATCAATGAGACATTCTGCGTCGAATGCAATTTAATGCGAGCAAATCGGTTGAGGAAAAGTACCTGAAAAATGAGTGACATTTTTTTAGCGATTTTTCCATATATAATGATAAAATTTTCGATCCAAAAGTCCGATATGGCCAATTTTCAATAGGAAACAACGGGACAGGATTCTACGTCGAATGCAACTTGTTGTGAGCAAATCGGTTAAGGATAAGTTCCCGAAAAATGAGTGACATTTCTTACGCGATTTTTTCGTATGAATTTGTATTTTGGCCATAATTTTCGAACCCATAGTCCGATCTGGCCAATTTCAAATAGAAAACAATGGGACAGGATTCTGCGTCGAATGCAACTTGTTGCGAGCAAATCGGTTGAGGATAAGTGCCCGAAAAATGAGTGACATTTTTTACGCGATTTTTTCGTATGAATTTGTATTTTCGCCATAACTTTCGATCTCATAGTCCGATCTGGCCAATTTTAAATAGGAAATAATAGGACAGGATTCTGCGTCGAATGCAACTTGTTGCAAGCAAATCGGTTGAGAATAAGTGCCCGAAAAATGAGTGACATTTTTTACGCGATTTTTTCGTATGAATTTGTATTTTGGCCATAACATTCGATCCCATAGTCCGATCTGACCAATTTCAAATAGGAAACAATGGGACAGGATTCTGCGTCGAATGCAACTTGTTGCGAGCAAATCGGTTGAGAATAAATGCCCGAAAAATGAGTGACATTTTTTACGCGATTTTTTTGTATGAATTTGTATTCTGGCCATAACTTTCGATCCCATAGTCCGATCTGGCCAATTTCGGATAGGAAATAATGGGACAGGATTCTGCGTCGAATGCAACTTGTTGCGAGCAAATCGGTTGAGGATAAGTGCCCGAAAAATGAGTGACATTTTTTACGCGATTTTTTGTATGAATTTGTATTTTCGCCATAACTTTCGATCCCATAGTCCGATCTGGCAAATTTCAAATAGGAAATAATGGGACAGGATTCTGCGTCGAATGCAACTTGTTGCAAGCAAATCGGTTGAGAATAAGTGCCCGAAAAATGAGTGACATTTTTTACGCGATTTTTTCGTATGAATTTGTATTTTCACCATAACTTTCGATCCCATAGTCCGATCTGACCAATTTCGAATAGGAAATAATGGGACAGGATTCTGCGTCGAATGCAACTTGCTGCGAGTAAATCGGTTGAGGATAAGTGCCCGAAAAATGAGTGACATTTTTTTGAATAGTTTTGCGCACCCACACACACACATACACACACACATACACACACACACACACACACACACACACACACACACACACACACACACACACACCAAGGGCTTGACGACCCCTCCCCATGGCCACTGCGAGTTAGACCGGGACCATCGTCCCTAACCCCTAATCCCAAGGCGTCAAGCGACCCGTGCCGAGGGGATGCATGGCCAGGGGGGTGAAATAATAAGCTAGGCCTTTAACGGAGCCTGTGGGGTACCTGGGCACCCTCCACAGTAATTGTCCCTTACCGCGTTATGCTGGGCTCTGGCGTGGTGGACCTCTTTTCCCGAGCAACTCGTGGGACCAAAATGGAAAACCAAGTCAATTCTTCAATTAGTGGTAGTAGTGTAGGCGACAACCCCTTCGCAAGAGGTGGGTTGTTCAGGTCTCCGCCTAGGAGGCCAGAGGCAATAGTCGGCAGCTCAGTGCGCAGCGCCAGCGTGGGTCACTCAACCTTCCTCTCGGCTATAAAAACGCCGGAAGGGGTTATTGACGGCCCATGGCTTGTGAAGGCGATGAACCGCAAACGCGATGGGCTTTCGGCCTTCGAGGTGGCGACGGATCAGCTGGACGCCATCATCGACTTTGCGTCATCGAAGCATAATATCAGCAAGGACCTCAAGAGGAGCTTGCAGAAACTTCGAAAGTCGATGCTGGACGCCAAGCTGGAGAGGGCGGTCGGGACGGCCAAGTGTAAACCCGTGAAATCGGTGGAGTCGAGGTCTACCCAAACTGAGGCCCAAGGATTCGCGGACTCGGGCAAGGTCGAGTCGACCGAAGGCGTGCCAGCTAAGACGGTGGTGCCAAAGTCTACCCAGACTGAGGCTCAAGTATTTGCGGGTACGTCGGGGGTGACTACTCAACGGAGCAGACACAAAAACGGGGAGACAGTCTCCAGGGATGAGCTCCCTGGGGCCGCTCCAAAACGCGGAGGGTTACTACCCCTGAACAAGGGTAGTGGGGCTGAAGCTGAACCCCGGTCAGGTACCTCCAAAACTGGGGAGGAAGGACCTGGAAAGGTCCGTCCACTCAGGCAAGACGCTGGTAAGTGGTTACGGCAGCCTGAAAGTTCTCAGCCGCACCAGACCAGAGAAAAAGAGGGGAATGACACCTCCTGGACCCTGGTCAAGAACAAGAGGAAACCGAAGACGTCAAGGGCCGAAAAGAAGGCCCAGGCGAATGAGGGTAGCAAGAAGTCTAGGGTAGGCGCCAATCGCTCCAGGGGCGATGCCCTAGTCATCACGGCGGACGAGGCTAAGTACTCGGATGTTTTGAAGGCGATGAGGAGTGACGTCAAGCTCGGTGAACTCGGCGCCGACGTACGTCGAATAAGACGTACCCGGATGGGCGAGATGATACTCGAGCTGAAGCGGGGCGTCTCGCAAAGGGCGCCGCCTACAAGAAGTTGGCGGAGGAGGTCCTAGGCGAGACGGTCAAGGTGAGGGCACTCACGACGGAGGTGAATCTAAGGGTTAAAGACCTGGACGAGATCACTGAAGTCGAAGAGCTCGTCACGGCACTGCGGCGACAGTGTGAAGTGGAGACGCCCACCGCAGCCGTTCGGCTACGGAAAGGTCCGGCAGGGACGCAGGTAGCATTGGTTCGGCTATCTGCAGCGGACGCCTCAAGGTAGTCAAGTTAGGGAGCATCAAGGTGGGATGGTCGGTATGCCCTGTGCGCATATACGAGCAACCCGAAGTTTGCTTCAAGTGCCTGGAACCGGGGCACAAGCAATGGGACTGCAAAGGCCCTGACAGAAGCAATCTCTGCCGACGCTGCGGATTGAGGGACATAAGGCACAATGCTGCACGAACCCTCCCAATTGTTTGATTTGTTCCAGCAAAGCTGTGAACAGCAAGCACCCCATGGGGGCCTGATGTGCCCGGCGTTTAAGCGTGCTGCAAAATCAAAGTGCAGGTAAAGCAGCTGGCTTGCTCGGCTTCGCCCGAGTGTTTGGTGTGCGCAGGTTTAGAGGAAACGGCGGAACACGTGTTGTTCGTGTGCTCACGTTTTCGCGCAATGCGTGACCACATGCTTGCCACATGTGGTCTGGACACTACCCCGGACAACCTAGTTCGGAGGATGTGTAAAGACGAAGTTGGCTGGAACGCCGTTTTATCGGCTATCGCCCAAATCGTCTCGGAGCTACACAGAAGGTGGCGCGTGGACTCAAGGATGGCTAGTTCAGGCGCAAATAAGAGGTGGTCCAAGGGATCGGAGTCGGCTTCATGGGTCATACCGGTGGTCATGCTCTGTGGTCGAACTCGATCCTTTTATCGAACAAGTGGCCGCGCGAAGAACAACATGGTATCGTCGCTTTCGCGGCGTCGGTCAACCGGGCGGGTTCCGAGCCCGAGGACGGAAAGGGGTCCTCGTCAAGGCTGGGGCAGGCGTAGGCACCGCGTCGGCAAGTCCCTCTGTGTGCTGGCGAATAGGCCCTATCGCAGAAAGGTCAATTTGGGGCGCACGCGGCATCATTATTCTTGATACCAGTCGTGCAGAGGGAAGCAGGCGCGAAGTCGACCCTTCCCACCTTCCGAGGACATAGGGCGTGGTAAGGCCACCTGTAAGGCCGGCAATGCGCCAGCCCGATACCATGGTGTTCTTCTAAAAAAGCGAGTCACGATGTTCGATGCTGCAAGGACACGCAGCTAACCTCGAGGGTGCGTCATGCACTGGCCCCCTTTGAAGCATTACTTTCTGGTTGTACCGAAGGGACGATGGGCTTGGCGGCAATGGAAACGGTTTAGCTGGTCGGGGATGCAGCCCTGCCTCCCTCATTGGAGGTGGCCCCTAACCCAGCACTTCCTGGTCAACCCAGGATGTCTGTTGAGCAGATTCCCCCTCCATTGTTCAGGAAGAAAAAAAAAAAAAAAACACACACACACACACTGCCACAACGCGAATGCAAACCCATGGGGGGATGCATACAGGGTCGCTATGGCTAAGATTAAAGGCCCAGCGATACCGCTAGAGAGGAGCCCAGAAAAACTCAAAGCAATTATTGAGGGACTGTTTCCGTATCACGAAGCACCAGTCTGGCCTCCCACACCTTATGGTGAGGCTAACACCAGCAGAGATGAAGCCCGTGTCACTAACCTCGAACTAGTTACGGCAGCAAAAAGCCTAAAAACTAATAAGGCTCCGGGACTAGATGGCATCCCCAATCTGGTCTTGAAAACGGCGATCCAGGTCAACCCGGACATGTTTCGCACCACATTGCAGAATTGCATAGACGAAGGAAACTTTCCTGAGTGCTGGAAGCGGCAAAAGTTAGTACTGTTGCCGAAGCCGGGTAAGCCACCGGAGATCCATCGGCCTACAGGCCTATTTGCCTGCTAGACACGGTCGGAAAACTCCTTGAGAGAGTCATCCTTAACAGACTGGCGATCCACACAGAAGGTGCAAACGGATTATCAAGCATGCAGTTCGGGGTTCGGAAGAGCAGGTCCACAGTTGACGCCATCCGGATAGTCGTCGAAGCAGCTGAAGCAGCCAAGAAGCAAAAGAGGAGAGGAAACCGTTACTGCGCTGTGGTAACCTTAGACGTGAAAAATGCGTTCAACAGTGCCAGCTGGGAAGCAATAGCCAGCTCCCTACACAGAATGGGGGTTCCAGGGTACCTGTGCAGAATTCTGAAGAGTTACTTCGAGAATAGGACGTTGGTCTACGAAACACACGAAGGCCTGAAGAGAATAGGCATAACAGCGGGTGTTCCCCAAGGCTCCATTCTGGGGCCGACGTTGTGGAACGCGATGTACGATGGGCTGTTGCAGCTAACACTACCAAGAGGTGTGAAGATCGTTGGGTTTGCGGACGACGTGGCTCTCATGGTATTAGGTGAAACAATAGAAGAGGTAGAAGTACGAGCAGGGCAGGCGATAGAAATAATCGAAAACTGGATGTGCGGGAAAAAGCTGGCATTGGCCCATCACAAAACCGAAGTGATGATGATCAGCAACCGAAAAGCAGTACAGCATAGTACGATTACGGCCGGAGAAGCCACCATCGCCTCAAAACGAGAGGTAAAGCACCTCGGGGTAATGATCGACGACCGGCTCAATTTCAATAGCCACGTTGATTATGCTTGCGAGAAGGCAACTAAAGCGATCACAGCTTTGACCAGAATCATGTCAAACAGTTCCGCGATTAGTAGCAGTAAGAGAAGACTCCTGGCCAGCGTATCTACGTCAATTCTCAGATACGGAGCTCCTGTCTGGGCGGCTGGTGAAATCACGAGAAGGAACCTTACTCGGCTCAATAGCACCTATAGGCTGATGGCCATGAGAGTGGCAAGTGCATACCGTACCATATCGATGGATGCGGTCTGTGCCATAGTAGGAACGACCCCCATAAACATTTTATTAGAGGAAGACTATGAGTGCTACGAACTGCGAGGAACGGTTGGTGTTCGCATGATTGCGAGAGCCGATTCGATGAGGAAGTGGCAGCAGGATGGGAATAGTAGTTCGAAAGGAAGGTGGACATATCGGCTCATTCCGAACCTGTCGTTGTGGGTGGACAGAATGCATGGGGAAGTCAACTTCTTCCTGAAACAATTCCTGTCGGGCCATGGATGTTTTCGGAAGTATCTGCACAGATTCGGACACGCAGAGTCCCCCCTTTGCCCGGCCTGCCCGAACTGCGAGGAGACACCGGAGCACGTGTTCTTCGACTGTCCTCGATTCAGGACAGAGCGAAGTGTGCTCTCAGTAGGCAGCGCTAGTAATATAAACCCCGAGAACATCGTGCAAGAAATGTGCAAAAATGAGAATACGTGGAACGAAATAGGAAGAGTGGTAACGCAGATCATGAAATCGCTGCAGCGAAAATGGCGTGAAGACCAGAGGGTGCCTGGAAGCGATCATAATCAGTCGGTCGGTCACGGGGAAGCTTCCGTCGTCGGGGAACTTCCTGTCGGTGTAGGATAGATCCGCCGCCGGGGACTATCTGAGTAAATCGCGATCCAGTTGGGAGCTTAATGGCTCAAGAATACAGAAGATTAATATCGAAGAGTTTCCGCCGCCGGGGAGCCTCTAGTCGGAGTAGGCTAGATCCATCGTCGGGGACTAGGCCGAGTAGAACGTGACGCGTTGGTAGAACTGGTTTCGGGTCGTCGGAGCACCATTGAACCGGACGCTATGCTCCACCCGGAATCTCTGGATCGACTTCGGCACTCGGACCGGTCACTCGCTGAAGTAAGAAAGGCCTCCCGTCCTGCGCTGATCTGGAAAACACCAGAAATGTTAAAAGTGGTAAAAACAAGTCTTACACAGAAGCGAGTCGTCGGTTCCGAGGGAAATTCAACGTCGGGGAACTCCTGTCGGAGTAGGATAGATCTGCCGCCGGGGATCATCCGAGTAGCCCGCGATTTAGCTGGGAGCTAAATGGCTCAACGAAAAGTGCAGCAAAAGTCAAGGAAACTATGCTGGGAGCCGAACGGCTCAATGTTAACAAAAGTTCCGTTCGGGAGAGTTTCCGCTACCGGGAAGCTTCTAGTCGGAGTAGGCTAGATCCACCGCCGGGGACTATGCTGAGTAGTTCGTGACGCGTCGAATAATCGGTTTTGGGTAGTCGAAGCGCCAGTGAACCGGACGTTATGCTCCACCCGGAATCTCTGGACCGACTTTGGCACCCAACCGGTTTCCCGTTGAAGTGAGAAAGTGCCTCGGACTATCTAGGTGAGACATTAGTGTTGGACACGCAATAAACTTCCACGGGTCGTCGGTTTTCGGGGAAGCTCTCGCCACCGGGGAACTTCCCGTTGGAGTAGGATATATTTGTCACCGGGAACTATCTGAGAAGGTTTCGAGCACGCTGAATGGCTCAAAGAGGTAGTGGTGCTGTATTGCATGAGGAAGAGAGATTGTGAGCATCGAAGATTAAGTGACGCACAAAGTGAAAAAAATGCTTTGATGAGAAAAATGTAGGGAACTAGCAGTGCTTGCTAGAGGCTGAACACGTGAAGTGCATGATCACAGCCCTCCTCCGAAGTATTGACATCCAGTAAGTCCCGGGGGGAAGAGGGCATTAGAAGAGAGGGTAACTCAAGTAACCTTCTGTTACTTGGGTGGGTTCAATGCGTCCGGCGGGTCGGCCTTCTGCCGACCGCGCCAATCCCACTCCCTGAGATAATAATTTCAGGTGTCTGTAAGCAGATTTGCCTTCATCCCTCTATAAAAAAAAAAAAAAACACACACACACACACACACACATACATCACCTCAATTCGTCGACCTGAGTCGATTGGTATTTAACACTATGGGTCTCCGGGCCTTCTATAAAAAGTTTGTTTTTGGAGCGATCATATAGCCTTTACCGTATACTTAGTATAGGAGAAAGGCAAAAATGGTATAATTTTCGATCCCATAGTCCGATAAAGCCAATTTTCAATAGGAAACAACGGGACAGGATTCTACGTCGAATGCAACTTGTTGTCAGCGAATCGATTGAGGATAAGTGCCCGGAAAATGAGTAACATTTTTTACGCGATTTTTTCGTATGAATTTGTATTTTGGCCATAACTTTCGATCTCATAGTTCGACCTGGCCAATTTCAAATAGGAAACAATGGGACAGGATTCTGCGTTGAATGCAACTTGTTGCGAGCAAATCGGTTGAGGATAAGTGCCCGAAAAATGAGTGACATTTTTTACGCGATTTTTTCGTATGAATTTGTATTTTGGCCATAACTTCTGATCCCATAGTCCGATCTGACCAATTTCAAATAGGAAACAACGGGACAGGATTTTACGTCGAATGCAACTTGTTGCGAGCAAATCGGTTGAGGATAAGTGCCCGGAAAATGAGTGACATTTTTCACGCGATTTTTTCGTATGAATTTGTATTTTGGCCATAACTTTCGATCCCATAGTTCGATCTGGCCAATTTCAAATAGGAAATAATGGGACAGGATTCTGCATCGAATGCAATTTTTTGCGAGCAAATCGGTTGAGGATAAGTGCCCGGAAAATGAGTGACATTTTTTACGCGATTTTTTCGTATGAATTTGTATTTTGGCCATAACTTCTGATCCCATAGTTCGATCTGGCCAATTTCAAATAGGAAACAATGGGACAGGATTCTGCATCGAATGCAACTTGTTGCGAGCAAATCGGTTAAGAATAAGTTCCCGAAAAATGAGTGACATTTTTTACGCGATTTTTTCGTATGAATTTGTATTTTTTGCCTTTCTCGTATACTAAGTATACGGTAAAGGCTATATGATCGCTCCAAAAACAAACTTTTTATAGAAGGCCCGGAGACCCATAGTGTTATATACCAATCGACTCAGTTCGACGAATCGAGGTGATGTCTGTGTGTGTGTGTGTGTGTGTGTGTGTGTGTGTGTGTGTGTGTGTGTGTGTGTGTGTGTGTGTGTGTGTGCGCAAAACTACTCAAAAAATGTCACTCATTTTTCGGGCACTTATCATCAACCGATTTGCTCGCAACAAATTGCATTCGACGCAGAATCCTGTCCCATTGTTTCCTATTTGAAATTGGCCAGATCGAACTATGGGATCGAAAGTTATGGCCAAAATACAAATCCATACGAAAAAATCGCGTAAAAAATGTCACTCATTTATCGGGCACTTATCCTCAACCGATTTGCTCGCAACAAGTTGCATTCGACGCAGAATCCTGTCCCATTGTTTCCTATTTGAAATTGGCCAGATTGAACTATGGGATCAGAAGTTATGGCCAAAATACAAATTCATACGAAAAAATCGCGTAAAAAATGTCACTCATTTTTCGGGCACTTATCCTCAACCGATTTGCTCGCAATAAATTGCATTCGACGCAGAATCCTGTCCCATTGTTTCCTATTTGAAATTGGCCAGATCAAACTATGGGATCGAAAGTTATGGCCAAAATATAAATCCATACGAAAAAATCGCGTAAAAAATGTCACTCATTTATCGGGCACTTATCCTCAACCGATTTGCTCGCAGCAAGTTGCATTCGACGCAGAATCCTGTCCCATTATTTCCTATTTAAAATTGGTCAGATCGGACTATGGGATCAGAAGTTATGGCCAAAATACAAATTCATACGAAAAAATCGCGTAAAAAATGTCACTCATTTTTCGGGCACTTATCCTCAACCGATTTGCTCGCAACAAGTTGCATTCAACGCAGAATCCTATCCCATTATTTCCTATTTGAAATTGGCCAGATCGAACTATGGGATCGAAAGTTATGGCCAAAATACAAATTCAAACGAAAAAATCGCCTAAAAAATGTTACTCATTTTCCGGGCACTTATCCTCAATCGATTCGCTCACAACAAGTTGCATTCGACGTAGAATCCTGTCCCGTTGTTTCCTATTGAAAATTGGCTTTATCGGACTATGGGATCGAAAATTATACCATTTTTGCCTTTCTCGTATACTAAGTAAGGTACCCCGGGGCAAGTGGGACCTAAAAAAACGCTAATACAGCAAAATTGTTAACGCATACTTATAAAACACGATATTTCAGAACATTAACCACGCATACATCATTATATGCTTCCGTTGTTGAAGTGTAGACGTGTTGTAAGCCATTTATTGAATTACAAAAATATTGGTAGTGAAAGAAAGAAATTCACCTGTAGGACCCACTTACCCCTTCAAACGGGGCAAGTGGGACCTATTCTGTTTTATACTGTCGAACTAAACTAATTAAAGGAATCTACAATATTCATATTAATTCTGAGTCGTAGTATTTTCAGATCATGGATGGAGATTTGTTGCTTGTCGGATTTTTGTTTTTGCTACAAGGAAGGGATTATAATTTTAGCAAATATGAACACCAGACAACAGCCGATTTACTGTTTAATTGGCTCTTGTTTTGCTTTTCACTGGGTTACTTTTGTACCAAATGTTTTAGATGGAAAGGATAAGCAAATCTTTATTCACCATTCGAGTGAATGTTTCTGTGTTTAGAGCACAGATTATTACATAAATCAGTACTTCAAAAGAAACGTTTTTATTCAGGCTATGCGCACAGTTATAAATTTGTAATAGAACGAAATTGCCAATTTATGTGTTGAGCACTTTATTTATCTGAAAATCTGTAAATTTGATTTGACAAATTTTGTTGACCTTTCGTTGAACAAATAGATTATTTGCACTGTAAACGGAAAAATATCGCATTGTTATAACTATTGCGGGAGATAATACACATTTGTTAATCAACTGTACAATACTATTTAACAGCGAAACTAACAATAAGCAAACTACATCTGATTCAGATCCATATGATATATGAGTGTCGAAGTTATTTTTCACTAGACAACGATTTAAAAACAATTAAAAGGGCATTATCGAAATTGTTGTTCAAATGTCCCACTTGCTCCATGTATGTTAAAACTAAAGGGTAAGTGAAAATTGCAAGTTTTGGCTTAAATTAAAACTTATAAATCATTTTCGATGTCACACAATTATTTTATTACTCAAATTATTTACCTTCCACATCAATGATAAATTTAGAAACGACTATTATGGTGGAAATCCATTGAATTAAAATATAAGTAATAGATTTTCCCGGTAGTCTAAAGTCATGATCAAGCAATAGCATTAGCATGGTGCCTCAAATGGTTTTGATTCCAAATATTTTTGTGTGGGCTGTATTCGTTGATAGTCCTGCTTCATCTTTCTAGAAGATTGTTACCACTAAAAACGTTTATCGATTTATTAGCAGCCATAGTACCCACTTACCCCGTATTTTCACTTGCCCCGGGGTACCTTATACGGTAAAGGCTATATGATCGCTCCAAAAACAAACTTTTTATAGAAGGCTCGGAGACCCATAGTGTTATATACCGATCGACTCAAGTCGACGAATTGAGGTGATGTGTGTGTGTGTGTGTGTGTGTGTGTGTGTGTGTGTGTGTGTGTGTGTGTGTGTGTGTGTGTGTGTGTGTGTGTGTGTGTGTGTGTGTGTGTGTGTGTGTGTGTGTTTTTTTTTTTTACAAGAGTTAAAGGCCATCAAAATCTGCGCGACAGACACCTCGAGCATCCACACTATGCTCGAAGGCGAACAGGGGCGGGCTCCATCCGACCTGCTAAAATGTGCCTCCCGGATAAACCGGGTCCCTTATCCTCCTTGCCTCGATCCCCCAGGACCACTGGATGGTGCGACTACTTCGGGGGGCTGTGCTCATGCACTTCTTCTAAAATTCCGGCCCCTAGCTTAGGCTAGTTCGCCGACTGGCTTGCTGAGATCCACTGCTACGTCTCGATCCCTCGGCGGTTGTGCCGCAAACTTCCTCACTCGAATCCTCCTGACTTCCCCCGGCGTCGAGGGTGGTCCACCAGTTCCGGTGAAGGAAACTTCCGCACTGATGGTGCCCTGACTACCGGCGGCTATCGCAGGGGACGCTTTCGCGCATTGCGCCGACTTCGTCTTCGGGTTGCAGAGGTGGTCCGACAGTTCCGGTGGTGGATAACGTCCGCACTGGCGGTGCCCTACATACCCGGAAGCACTTCCTTCTTCTTTCTTCTTTCTTCAGCAGGTTGACGGTTCGAGTGCCGAGGTCGGTCCGACGATTCCGGTTGGCAGAAGACTTCCGGTTCGCTGGCGCCCCGACGACTCGAGACCCAACACTGCTCACTGTGCTGGATTTTGCTCCAAACCGACGCTTACTTGCTGGTCCCTTCTCCATCGACGCTGCAGCTCTGACATTATTTGTGTCACGACTCTGGTTACCGCATGCCACGTACCTTCATCGCGACACATTCGCTCTGCGATGTTGTCCGCCCTTATGGCAGGCATTCTCCTACGTGCCTCCGCAAACCTCGGGCAGTCGAATATCACGTGCTCTGGAGTCTCCTCTACGTCGATACACGCCGGGCAGAATGGCGATGACGCATGGCCACACCGGTGCAAATATTGGCGGAAACAACCGTGTCCGGACAGGAACTGTGTGAGGTAAAAGTTCACCTCACCATGCTCCCTGTTCACCCACGTCGACACATTGGGGATGAGCCGATGGGTCCACCTTCCATTATCCGCATTGTCCCACTCCTGCTGCCACTTCACCATAGAGTCCAGTCTCACCGCCTTCCTCACATTTCTGGTATCCCTCCGTTGGTAGCACTCGATGTCCTCTGCTAGGGTTATGCAGACTGGAATCATCCCTGCGATAACGCAAACTGCCTCCGACGAAATAGTTCGGTACGCACTCGCGACTCGAATGGCCATTAGACGAAACACGCTATTCAGCTTCCTCCGGTTACGTTTCGTCTTGAGCGCAGCTCCCCAGGCTGGAACTCCGTACCTTAGTATCGAGGATGATACTGACGCAAGAAGACGCCTACTGCTGCCTTTCGGACCGCCGACGTTCGGCATGATCCTTGCTAACGCACTGATCATTTGAGCCGCCTTTTCACAGGAATAGTCCACGTGGGTGTTGAAGTTCAACCGGTCATCAATCATCACACCTAGATGTCTCAGAGTCCGCACCGACGGGATGTCGTGCCCTCCGATGGTAATCTGGATCCGCTGGATTACTTTGCAGTTGCTGACCAGCATCACTTCCGTTTTGTGATGAGCCAGCTGCAGCTTGACTCCATTCATCCAGGTTTCTACTGCGTCGGTCGCTTCCGCCACCAGCATTTCCACCTCCTCCAGTGACTCACCGGTTATCGTTAGGACGACATCATCCGCGAATCCGTAAATCTTTACACCTTTGGGCAACTTCAGCATCAGCACCCCGTTGTACATCACATTCCATAACGTCGGGCCTAGTATGGACCCTTGTGGAACGCCCGCCGTAACCCTGACCGACTTCTGCCCCGAGTTCGTGTCGTAAACCAGAATCCGGTTCAGGAAGTAGCTCCTAAGGATCTTACACAGGAAGTCGGGGATTCGCATTCCATGCAGCGCTGCGGCGATGGCCTCCCAGCTGGCACTATTGAACGTGTTTTTACGTCAATCGTCACTACCGCGCAGAACCGATTGCCGCTCCTCTTCTTCTTGGACGCCCTCTCTGCATCTTCAATGACTGTCCTGATTGCATCCACAGTCGATCTCCCTTTGCGGAATCCGAACTGTTTTTCCGATAAGCCAGTCTCACCCTCCGTGAACTGTGTAAGCCTATTAAGGATAACCCTTTCCAGAAGCTTCCCCAGTGTATCCAGCAGACATATGGGCCTATACGATGCTGGATTCCCCGGCGGTTTTCCTGGTTTCGGCAGCAGCACCAGTTTCTGGATCTTCCACGTGTCCGGAAAATTACCGTCTACTAAACACTTCTGCAGCACCATCCTGAACAGATCCGGGAACGCCAAAATCGCGGATTTTAGAGCCACATTTGGAATTCCATCCGGACCCGGAGCTTTTTCAACTTCAAACCTTTCGCCACTGATAATAGCTCGTCATTGGTGACTTGCATACCTGCAGCGGTTACTCGGTCTTCATCTTCGTACGGCGTACGCGGCCACGTCGTAGAACCATGCTGCGGGAAAAGACCGTCCACGATGATCTTCAGCTTGTCTGGACACATTTCGGCTGGCGTCGCTGGACCCCTGATCTTCTTTGTCACAACTCGATAAGCGTTACCCCAAGGATCAGCGTCAGCTTCCTGGCACAACTCCTTGAAGCAGTTAGACTTGCTGATTTGGATCGCCCGTTTGAATGCCGCTCTAGCTTCACGGAAAACTATCTTTCGCTCCTCTCTGACCATTTCAGACCGTGCCCTCTGAACGTGTCTCCTAGCTCTGAGACAGGCAGCGCGAAGGTTAGCAAGATTTTCGTTCCACCAGTAACTTGGCCGTCGGCTATTCGTTGGCTCCAATTTCCTCGGCATCGTCGCATCGCAAGCCCTCGCTAGCGTTTCCGTCAGTTGGTCTGCGTCAAGGTTTGTAGCGTCGCTGTTCACTCGAAGTGCTTCGATAAAAGATCCTTATCGAAGTCCTTCGTCTTCCATCTTCGCCAACTAGACCTTGTCTCCCGTCGTACCGTCGGCGTTCGCGTTCCAACACTATATCGGATCGCCTGGTGATCGCTATGGGTATATTCTTCACAAACTCTCCAGTTCATGTTCCTCGCCATCGACGGACTGCAGAACGTGACATCGATGATGGACTCCCTGCCATCTCTGCGGAATGTACTAACGGTACCTTCGTTGCACAATCTTACTTCCAGCTTAGCCAGCGCCTCCAGCAAACTGTAACCTCTGGCGTTAGTCAGTCTGCTTCCCCAATCCACTGCCCAAGCATTGAAATCGCCTCCGATGATCACTGGATTTCGGCCGATCAGCTTCTCCGTGAGTGAGTCCAGCATCCGGTTATACTGCTCCAAAGTCCACCTTGGGGTGCGTAACAGCTACACACAAAGATCCCGTTTAGTTTGGCAATTACGAAACCTTTGCTAGAACTGTCTATCACCTCTTGGATAGGAAATCTGCCCATCACTTGGATAGCCGCAATCCCCGTAGCATCCGCCACCCAGTTGCCGTTGTCAGAAGGAATCCGGTACGGCTCAGCAATAATTGCCACGTCGCACATTGCTTCTGTTGTCGACTGCCACAACAGCTGCTGTGCGGTGTCGCAATGGTTGAGATTCAACTGGATGATCTCCATTAATCTCGGCCCGCCATCGCCTTCTTGTAGGCAGGGCATTGAAAGCCACCCGTCATGTGGTCGTTTCCATCCTCCGGTTTGCAGAGCAGGCATCTTGGTTGCTTCGTGCAGTCCCTAGCAACGTGTCCTTCTCCACCACATTTCCTACAAAGACCGGATCTGTCTGGGCCACTGCAGTTTCGCGCCTGGTGTCCAAATGCCATACATTTGAAGCATCGCTCCATCTGTTTGGTGATTCGAGGGTGAGTCTCAACGGACACATAGACCATCCGACCTTCACCTTGGCCACCTCCACCATTTTGTTGGCGGCATCTACCGGTAGTCGTATCACTGCTATTTGTGTACCACCGTACGCTTTCCTCAACCGAATGGTCATCTGAACTTCGCCCAGCATGCATTGTGAGATCAGTGCATCCCTCAGTTCGTCTATCGTGGTGATCTCGTCCAGGTCTCTGCATTCGACCACGGCCTCCTGCGTTAAAGCCCTTACGTTTCCTTCACTACCTAAGGAATTGGCAATGAGCTCCCGGAAGGCCGAGCTCTTGACCGTGGGATCCTTCTTCAGCTCGAACAGCAACTTCCCCTTCTGAGTACGCCTAGTCCTCACCGCTTTTTCATCCAAGTCCTTGAGCACCGGGTCCTATCTCACCTTCCGTAATATCGCTGCGTATGTCGTCTTGTCGCTCACTTCCACTATCAAGGCGTCCCCTTGACCCGCTCACGAGAAGAGCGATGTTTTTCTTTCTTCTTCTGCTCCTTCTTCTTTCCACGTACTCCTTCTGCTTCTTTCTCTTCTCTCGCTGACTTTCCACGGTTTGCCAATCACCGTTCTTGACGCCTTCCTTCAGTACGCTAGCACTATCTTGCACGTTCCGCTGCTTCTTCGGGATTTCCTGCTCTCCTGGAGAGTCCCTGCTTCGCTTCTCCGTGCGAGTATTTCGGGAGCTCATTGGTGTTTGCAGTGTCTCGACTGTTGTATGCTCCGCTGCATCTTTCAGTGCTTTTCAGCTGCTTCCGCTCTTCTTTTGAGCGCGTTCTGTTCGTGCTCAGCAGATTTAACGGCGGACTTGATGCTCGTCACTAGAAGCTTGATCTTCGTGTGAACATTGTGCTTGTCCTTCACGAAGTCATAGAGCTCGTTGACTCGCTTCCGCACCTCCATCAGGTTGGACCTCCCAAATTGTAGATCCTCCTGAATAGCACTACTTTCCGATTTTGGGGTGGACACCCTATTTCCGGATCCTAGCTCCTGTTGGCCTGCCTGGTTCTCAGCAGCCTTGGCCATACTGCTGGTACTTGCTACTGCTGCCTGCGCCATCACTGGAGATCGCTGCAGCCTCCCACTCTTTGCGAAAAACATTCGCACCGCCTGCTCCTTCGTTGATTGTAGAATTTGTTTCCATGTAAAAGGGTCCCCTCCGGGCCGTTATCTCTTCCTGTTGTAGATAGTCGCCTCTTGTGATCCCATGGGTGCCTTTGTAACAGTGAGGTCCATGCAAGGGTTGACTCCGGTGCCTTATAACACCGTGTTCAGAGCCGGATCGGCGTAAATCAGGAATGGTGCATCTGAACCTACTACCCACCGGTATAGGTGACAAGTGTTGAGCGTTACCGGAGGCCTGCCAGGTTGTTTACCGGGACGGAGGCAGACGAACCATTAGCCTGCTTGCCATTTCAAAAGATGTCACTCTTTTTTACTCATGACACAGAATAGCTCGACTGTCAGCCCATATACGCCTAATCCTATCCAAAAACCGAGAATCGTCCAATGTCGTTTGCCGTGACCAGTATACCATAATCAGGATCTTACTGGCATCAATCCTGATGTGCCGGTTGGCACACCTGTTGGGCTTGTGTGCTTTGAGCGGCGCACGGTCGCTGTGATAGGGCCTGCTTGCAAACACATGCAGCTTTTTATAGAGGTTCAACAGAGCCCACTGTCAAACCCCACCACGTTCTAGACAGGCCCCCTAACTCGCAGTGGCCATGGGGAGGGGTCGTCAAGCCCTTGGACAAAGTCCCTGCTGCCCCCTGTGTGTGTGTGTGTGTGTGTGTGTGTATGTGTGTGTGTATGTGTGTGTGTGTGTGCGCAAAACTACTCAAAAAATGTCACTCATTTTTCGGGCACTTATCCTCAACCGATTTACTCGCAGCAAGTTGCATTCGACGTAGAATCCTGTCCCATTATTTCCTATTTGAAATTTGCCAGATCGGACAATGGGATCGAAAGTTATGGCGAAAATACAAATTCATACAAAAAAATCGCGTAAAAAATGTCACTCATTTTTCGGGCACTTATTCTCAACCGATTTGCTCGCAACAAGTTGCATTCGACGCAGAATCCTGTCCCATTGTTTCCTATTTGAAATTGGTCAGATCGGACTATGGGATCGAATGTTATGGCCAAAATACAAATTCATACGAAAAAATCGCGTAAAAAATGTCACTCATTTTTCGGGCACTTATCCTCAACCGTTTTGCTTTCAACAAGTTGCATTCGACGCAGAATCCTGTCCTATTATTTCCTGTTTGAAATTGGCCATATCGGACTATGAGATCAAAAGTTATGGCGAAAATACAAATTCATACGAAAAAATCGCGTAAAAAATGTCACTCATTTTTCGGGCACTTATCCTCAACCGATTTGCTCGCAACAAGTTGCATTCGACGCAGAATCCTGTCCCATTATTTTCTATTTGAAATTGGCCATATCGGACTATGGGATCGAAAGTTATGGCCAAAACACAAATTCATACGAAAAAATCGCGTAAGAAATGTCACTCATTTTTCGGGCACTTATCCTTAACCGATTTGCTCACAACAAGTTGCATTCGACGTAGAATCCTGTCCCGTTGTTTCCTATTGAAAATTGGCCATATCGGACTTTTGGATCGAAAATTTTACCATTATATATGGAAAAATCGCTAAAAAAATGACACTCATTTTTCAGGTACTTTTCCTCAACCGATTTGCTCGCATTAAATTGCATTCGACGCAGAATGTCTCATTGATTCTTATTGAAAATTGGCCAGATCGGACTATGGGCTTAGAAATTATGGTAAAATTACTATTTATTGTGAAAAAGAGTTCAAAAAAGTCTAGCTCACTTTTTTAGCACTTAGACTTCATCTATTCCCCAAGCAACACAAGTTCAACAAATCTGGTTGCAGTAACCATATTGTGACTGAATCCGGTCATATATAAGTTACTGTGATTGATGTGCAATATGTGTGCTTCTCAGGTCTCTCGCAACAGATTGCATTCGACGCAGAATCTTGTCCCATTGTTTCCTATAGAAACTTGGCCGGATCGTACAATTGGGTCAAAAGTTATGGCGAAAGTACTAATTTTAAAACTACAAAATAAAATGCCATTTTTTGCTCTTATGCTCATCCGATTTGTTTGCAACAAATTGCGTTTGGCAAGAATTTTTTTTATGCATATAAACAAATATAAAAAATAAGACCAATCCACATATTGGTGTTATTTTGGATTTTCCCAAACCTTTTGAACGAACGAGAAAGGCACCATCACCGCTAGGTGGATTAATCTGGGTTTTAATAGAAAAATCAGAAAAGAAAAATGTCACCTATTTTTCGGACACCTAACCTTGATCGATTTACACGCAACAAGTTGCATTCGACGCAGATTCCTGTCCCATTGTTTCCTATTGAAAATTGGCCAGATCGAAATATGGGATCGGAAGCTATGGCCGAAACACCATTTTTGCCTTTTGTTTACAAAGTATACAAAAATGTTCGCTCCAAACCAAACTTTTACAGAAGACCTGGAGACCCATAGTGTTATATACCAATCGACTCAGCTCGATGAACTGAGATGATGTCTCTGTGTGTGTATGTATGTGTGTGCGCGCACCAAAAGTGCGAAAAGTTTAGCTCACTTTTTTGGTACTTATCCTCAACCGATTTACTTGCAACAAATTCCATTCGACGCGGGATCCTGTCGTTTTGTTTTCTATTGAAAATTTGGAAGATCGGACTATGGGCACAAAAATTATGACCAAATGGCTTTATGTTATAAAAAAGCGCGTAAAAAGTCTAGCCTATTTTTAATGCACTTACCCTCAATCGATTTACTCACAACAAATTGCATTGGACGCGGAATCCTATTCTATTATTTTCTATTGAAAATTGGCCAGCTTGGACCTTAGAAAATATGGCCAAAATACTTTTTGCCTTTCTTGTGCTACAAAGTTGTACCGAAAGGCTATTATTTCTATCCGAAAACGAACCATCGGATGCTTCCACACTGATACACTTCCCTCCCTCTTCATACGGGAGTTTGGCAGAAGGACGGTCATGAGATTTATATCATAACAAATATTGCCCTCCGCTCGCTCGATGGGAATGACATTTCCGTTTTCTTTTTGTGCAGTCAGAGCTTCAGTTTAACAAACATCCAAATGTGATATACTTAAAATATATAACTGGGTAAAATAAAACAGGGGTATGTACATCAAAAAGATTGGAAAAGGAAAAAAATTGTCGAAATTCTTATTAGCATATTGTAGATCAAGTTGAAAACCGAACCGAGATCTCGCGTTCTCAACTGGATCTACAATATCTTTGCTTGAAATAATCCGATTTTCAAGTTTTTCCGGCCTAGAAGTTTTTCTTTTTTACTCTTAGCTACTAGCTCATCTACTTTCAAGCAAACACATTTTACGAAGGTCGAGAAAGGCACAATCACCGCTAGGTGGATTAATCTGGGTTTTTTTTGAAAGGACAATCACATTAACCCAGAAAATATTTTCTAATATGGCATAATTAGCTTCCATGAGTCGAAATTCAGTCATAAATCATCGACTCATGGAAATTCCACTGAAAAAATGACTTTGATTAAATCTTTTGACAACTTTTGATCAATTTTTTTTGCAAGATGATGGATCATAAAAAACCTATCTAATGTATGTGTGTGTGCGTCATCCTCTATCCCTCGCCCATCTTAGGGCGTTGATCAAATAGTACTACGAATAATTTGATCAGATCTCATGATCCGTAATGGTGCCCTTTTTGTTACGAAGACTAGTACTGCAAAAAGGATTCACATCTGAAGCAAGACAGGTTTCTTCAGGGAGTGTAGGGTATGGGATGTACTAGTTGTTCATAAAGGGTACAGCAAAACTTCACAAGGACGCCCTTATTCGTATTATCTACTCAGGGAGTAGAAGGCCGAGAAGAGCCACCGTTGCTAACTAGAGCGTAAACCGGATATCTGGGACTCCCACAATATCCGCGGCAATAGCAGCAAACGATGCCCTGTACGTATTTAGTATTATATTTTAAGCATTTAGAGATTGGTGAAGAAATGAGAGAAAGAAAACTAAAGAATTGGAACGTGCTCACCAATTTAGTTCGTTCGTCCAGAATTTTGCATTTCCTATCCTCCTTTGCTTTCATTCTTGGCCCAACTATGGCTGATTTGATGAGGAAATGTTCTCATGGGGTTAGCGGCTGTGGAAATTCCGGTAGCTGTTAGTGCTTCAATATCTTCAAATGCTCAGAAATTGGGAACAGTTCAAATATTGAAAAATGAAATTCTTGAAACTGAAAAGATGAGACAAAGCAGGAAGTATCAAATATTGAAAAATATGGGCCTTTGTATGAAAAATTGAATTTAACAATATGTTTAAGTCTAATATAACGTAACATTTCAAAATTCACAGAAATGAAGAGTATCAAACAAACTTATTTGAAGAATTCTTTTAATTTGTCATGTGACATGTTTTGGATTTGTATATACTATAAGTATATACTTTCATCGAGGGTGGCAATGCGCTAAATGGGGGTGATAAAGGGCACTGTTGCAATACTCTTAAACAAACTGTATAGGAAATAATCACTCGGTCCTTAAAATTAAAAATTAAATTTTGATATGGTTTCGTAAATTACTAGTACCCAAAATGATAACCATCATAAATTACACTAAATAATAATCGATAGATACTTATATAGAATGTAGTAGACAAATAAAATTTAAATGATACTCAATGATTCCAGACTACGGCAAATCTCTGCGTCGTTCATTAAAGTTCTCCATCTTTCAAGTTCTTCTCCATCCATCAAGCCAGATTTCATGAGTTCCGGAAAAGACTGGATAATATGAATGTCAACGGAATATACATAGGGAGCAATGTAACACATTTTCAACAGCACTCTCCACGAAACCACTTTCTTTAATTTAAAATTTTACATTATATACAGTTCTGCACTGATTACCGCCTATTTATTTACTATACATACACAACCGCACATTTCGATAGTACACACGCGCACTTTGCTATACATGTGAGTAAATATATCCGGTGGTATACGAATATAAGTCCGGAAAACTTCTGGGGTGTAGTACCAGCCGAATTTAATGCTATACGCAATCAAGAGAAAAAAAAAAATCGCTGTCAGAAAATAAAACGCAGCCGTCCGCGCGCAAGGCTTGCTTCGATCTGGATCATAAAAACCCAAAATAATCCACCTAGCGGAGATGGCGCCTTTCTCGCGCAAAAAGGTAATAAATGTAGCCTTTACACTTACACCTCGATGATGTACAAGAAAGGCAAAACAGTTACACCGTCTAATGTTATGATAGAAAATTTACACTAGTAGACGACAGATGGCTCAGTTTCTCGAATGTCCTATATTCGAATTTTGACTTTCGGACAATTTCATAGTACTATGAAACTGAACGAAGAGCATACTTACGCCTAAATGCGTGCAACACGAGCATCTTTATAGTACGATGAAACTCTTAATGGGAGCAAGCCATGGATAAACTTTAAAAATATTCATAGATGCAAGGCATTTTTCATAACACATTATTGTTCTATGTGACTATGTCTCATCACTATTTTAATATTATCTATTTTTTGTAATTTGCAATTATTATGAAATTTAATAGTGATCAACAGCGTTTTAGTCTCTGGCGGATGCAACTTGTTGCAAGAAAATCGGTTAAGAGTTTCTATGTGAAAATTTGGCTAATGTTTTTTATGGCATTTTGTGCACACACACACGCACACACATACACACACACACACGCACACACGGACAGACAGACATTTGTTCAGTTCATCGAGCTTAGTCGAATGGTATATAACACTATGGGTCTCCGGGACTTCTATCAAAAGTTCGAATTTGGAGTGAAATGATAGCCTTTCGGCACAACTTAGTTGTACGAGAAAGGCAAAAAAGGTTACACTCTAACTTGTTTGACGGAAATTGAGTAAAATTTCTGTGGTATAGAAAGAGAGAAAAATAGAAAGAGCAATGCAATTTTACTCAGTCACTGAGTAGGTGAGAGTTAGCGTGTATCCTACTATTTAGGCAGCATCCCTTTAAAATAACACTTCAAAAGCATTTAATCGTCATTTAATAGGCAATTAACTATGAAATGCATTAATCACTCTAAGTCAAAAAACAATCGGAGAAAGGCATCCTCACCACTGTGGAATAATAAATAGAAATGAAATATATAATAAAGAAATAAATAAATAAAAATAATAAATTTTAAATGAAAATTTTAAATTGTCATATCCAACCATTTTCATATATAGTGAGTTACGCCAATTTTGTTCGAAACATAAATGGATTGGTGTGCGATCGAACATGATTTGCGGAAAAACAACACATTACACGCGGCAAAACATTTACCAAAAGGAGCCTCGCTACCTCCTCATATATCCAACATCCCAATGGTTGTATTTTGACTAAGCACGCACGCGCGGATTGAAGTTTGTATGAGAATTACTATGAAAACAGTAAATTTTTCGGAAACCGTTTTGCAACGTTGGTCATTAATATCTAAAAATATATGAGTACGTAGGCAACATAGGAAACTTAGCAAGTGAATAAATCGTCTTTATTGCGAGACAATTTGCTGCTTGCAAGAAAAGTTATTAAGGAAATACTAAATCGTGGGAAATTCAATTGAGCACGTAAAAGAATAACATATCAATAATGAGCACTTTTATTTTCTTTATAACTTTGCTTACGAACATCCGATCGGTTCGCAACAACAATCGTCTTATAGTTTTAGAAATATTCTATGAAGTCTTTGGGTTGATTATATTTAGGGGGAGATCCACCAGTGCCGGAAACATAGGCCATTTAACAAAAAAAACTTTAACTATCCGGATTATGTTTCCAATTATACCATACTAGCACTGCCCATGATTTCATAGTTGACGTAACAACCAGCACCATCGATGTTGGGAAAACGCATTTTTATTAATTTCACCCGAATCATCATATCAATCAACAAAATACATGAACTAATCTGTCTAAATTGACAATATTAGTAGTTATTTTAAGGCCACGGGGAATTAATTATTATTCCTTTGATTGAAGTGGTCAAAATATGCATACGACAGTTTATGCGATCAAACAAACGTTTTATGAAATGTTTGTTCCCATAACATGGCGTAAAAACTAGGCTACTACGTGTGGCTATATAGCGCAAATGAATAATCTTCGTTAGTTAGTAGTTAGTTCCAACGATTTATTGATTGAAGAAGGGAAATCTTTTGAAATGTTCGAGTTTCTGGGAAAGGTTTTTCGGATAGCTCTTTCCGTGAAAATTAAAATTATGTGGTAAAGATAAAATTATGTGTGGAAGAGTTCGTGCTGAAATGAATTTAATCAGTACCGTACGGAGATTTTTAGCATTAGCATTAGCATTAGCATTGTTACGGTGTAATTCGTAGATTGGACACTAGTGATACTCATGTTTTACTTTTGAGATCCTTATCTGGAATGTTATCAGAAATCAAGAAGAGGAGTGGTCCTTGATTCCAGACTTAAAAAACTAACAAAAGCATGAGGATTACTACTCCTGGCCACGCCCACCTTCACCGTAACTAGGGAGAGGAAGGAAGTGTTGATGTAGTACTTACTTAACGAGAGGCCACCGACTTAGCGACACCCTCATAAGTACCACGGAGTTTGATAATGAGGAAGGTATTCGTTGGGTCAGGATTTGCCTGTAGCTGGCAATGTAACCGTGGTAGATCTTACCCCGTAACACACCACGTAAAGGTGTCTACCCAGCATTACGGGTAGCAGTACCGTACGGAGATTTTTGCACTAATACAGCATTAGAATGGTTCTGTAACAAGTGTGCAAGCAGTTACCGTTTTTATGTATTGGCCAAAGCCCTCGTTCCAACCAAATTTTAAGCAAAATGGTTCCAATCCCTATTTAAAAATACCCGAGTAGACGAGGTTTAGATATAAATCAATCGTGATTAGATTGCAAAATGAGATATGGGCCTGATTTATATGTAGGATATAAAAGCACAAAATATCAGACGACAATATCCAAATTTGTTTTGAAATATCATGAGGTATTTACTTGGACTCAGGTCACTACACATTAATCGGGTTCAGCGGCGAGAGGCAGGAAACTCTCGGATGGCGAATCAACATACACCGACTAGAAGATCTAGCTGCGAAGAGATCGTTTGTTGAAGAACCGGGGGAGTGGATGTTCCGAAAGGTGGCAGCGTAGAAGAGAAGTGGGCGACGAAGAATGCTTTGGAAGAAGTGATTAATATGTCGAGCTATTAGTTTGTTTTTATCCAAAACACATCTTGATATTTAAATAGCACTTCGGTGCATTTTTTGTTGATATTTTTGCCTGCTCTTTTGACTCTTACATGGTCGGGGTTCAGCCAAACCGCACCAAGCGGCTTTTTGACTGACTTGTAATATTTTGCTAGCACAAGGAAAACGGGAATCATTTCATATCAATGCATACGTATATTTGATGTATGATGTCCTCAGTTATGTGGTAGGGAGATATTCGATATGATTCGCGAACAATTAAATCCACTAAACGAAAGCTTGAACAAAAAAAAGGTGATTTTTTGTTGGCGCTTGGTGTGTTTAGGCAGAATCTCGACCACATCAAAGTCCATATCATGTTTTAAAATTCAGCTCTGTCCGGGTAATGTAATGAAAAACATGAATAAGAATTGCATTGCAATTGTAAAAACTAACCCGATGTGATCGAAATATACATATCAATAGTATCAAGCTGAGGTACATATAAAAAGCCATTTAACACGCACTAATTCTTATGTGTTAAGTCCTCAGTGGCAGACGTCTCCTGTCACGCAAAAAATGAAGCTAGATTTTGGTTCTGATATGCACTTTTTGAAAATACCCATAAATTACTACACTTTAGAGAAGGAATGGGGATTTAAATAAGTGTGATTTCCCATACAAAATTTTGAACTTCTAAAAGTGTGACACAAATGGCTAATCATTGCGTTACATAATTAATGGATATATTATACTTCTTTTTGAATGATCGCGATTGTCTTAAAACAAAACTTTTAACGACAATATTTAGCATTGATTCAAAATAATGTAAACGTTTATCTCCAGACCTACACCTCGATGGATGAAAGCTTATTTTGTCGGATTATACCGTAGATTTAACAAGAAATGCTTGTTTTAGCAGGAATTTTTAATTTTTGATTACAAAATCAGTTACGCCCAAATCATAAGGTAGTCCTGAAATACGACAAAGTAAAACGAAAACCTATGCTGTGTTTAATTAGTACATTGTGAATGTCGAAAAATTTTAGACAGGTTTTTGCTCCATATTGCAGCAGGTAATGGAGGTACATCAACTTATGCGATCAAATGACCATTTTTCCAAAAACAATTATCGCCATAACTCGAATGTTTCCGAACAAAACATGAATATTTTTTCATGGAGCATATGTATAACCGTACGAAGAATCCATATCCGCAAAAAAGTGTGTTTTGGTCATTTTGGCTTATACGTCAACTATGTGATCATGGGCAGAGCGTTGCTCGAGTTTTTACGTTTAACGTTCGAAATATCATTTTCTGCGTTGATTGCGACGCCGCACTCTAGATCATTTTTTGGAGCGATCGCATTAGGTTTTCTCCAAACTCGCCCTAATATTGTATTTGGACAATTTTCCCAAATTTTTCTTATAAAATTGACTAACCTTTTGCATATAGAATAGAAACACAGCTGATCCCAATACGAATCGATTAGTGAGGAAATCTCGCTTAACTTTTCAAAAGGACCTAAGTAACATTTTTTCATGAGTTAATTTGAGTACTGCAATCATAAACTTTCATGTTTTTCTGTTGATTGCGCTATTCAAACTAATTCATGAAAGAAATGTTACTTAGGTCCTTTTGAAAAGTTAAGCGATAAATCTCACAAATCGGTCTCTTCGTGAGTTATATTGCCTCAAAGGAAGAATAGATAGAAGAAAGAAACACAAAATATGACTAATGACCATTGATGATTCATACAAACTATATTTGATCATTTGAACACGTTTTTCAACGATGAATTTTGGTGAAAAATTTTACGATTCAGAAAAATGTCTCCTAGTACCGGACACTATTGCATCATGTTCAAATGTGACTAAGTTCCTGTTACATAAGTAAGTCAGAATAGTAATATTTTTCACGTGCTTTAAGTTGTAAATTTACAATATTAAAAATTTTTAGTGGACACTTGTCATAAGACGAGTTTGTACAATCCCATTGATTTCCACCACTTATTTGTATCTTGACAGATACGTATTTCGACCTCAACAGTAAGGCCGTCTTCAGTATCTCGTACTTGACTCGACTTGGACTCGACAAGTCGAGTCAAGTACGAGATACTGAAGACGGCCTTACTGTTGAGGTCGAAATACATATCTGTTAAGATACAATTAAGTGGTGGAATTCAATGGGATTGTACAAACTCGTCTTATGACAAGTGAAGACATTCCACTAAAAAGCTCAAAATATTTTTTCTAACAATTGTTAGTGGAGCTTATTTGACTGTTCAGCTAAATTTTTTACATCCTAATCCAAATTCCCACCTTTTTCAATGTACTCTTCAATTTTTGTTTCTGCTAATTTATGTGGCTTTCTCAGCTAGAAGAAACAATTGAATTGAAGTAAGTGTAACAAAATAGGTTTGAAGAATTTTTGATTCAACTTCAAATACAAAGTTTATCACATGAAGATCTGATATTACTTGCCGTTAGAAACCTTTTCAATAGCTTCCTTTTGTACTTAATAAGATGAAGGAGGGACCTCTGCAAGTAGTGTCGTTTTAAGGAGTGTCCGGTATTGGGAGGTGTCCGGCGTTGGGAGATCTCCCCCTAAATAGTTAATGATCCGTCTCACGAAACGATCTCTCACATACGGACCGATTTCTATACACAGATAGAAAAATCCACTGAAATTTACGCTAAAATTCATGCACATAAATGGAACGCCATTATTAGCGTAATTCCGGGATATAGCCTGAATGTATACAATATTCGACGTGAATCGTCAATATTGCATACAAGTTGTAAGCAATCTTGTTGGCAAGAGGACCATTTCAGCGTAGCATAGCGTAAATTTTCGCATGGCAAGTTTTACGCGCTGTTTAATTTTCATTATTTTTTTCTGTGTAGTAATTTCCAAACAAACTTCCAACTGCTCGTACTGAGTTAAATTATAACCAATTCAGTTGAAAATTTAGGGGGTTCACCAAAACAGCAAATGTTATCGATCAAGCATAAGGGAGCGCCAAAGTCAAAATTTCAATCACTCTAAGATCTAACCAAAATAATTATCCTATGATCTGTTCTGTGTAGTTTACGTTGGGCGGTCGTATCTTGTATATAACCCTTCTGATTTTTTAACGATTGATTTGAAATTCATCCGTGTTACGCGATTGTGCCAAGAGAGGCGCTAGTGTTCAATCGCTTTGACATTTGAATAGTGTATATGCTGCTGAATGTTTTATGTGTTGATGACGATGATGATGATGATTCATACAGAAGTATGCGTTAGGAGCAAACGTCAAATAGGAAATAATTATGGTCGACTGTGTTTCTCGCGATTCTGATAATAGATGGCAGTAGTGTTTTCTAAAAAAACCCAGATTAATCCACCTAGCGGTGATGGTGCCTTTCTCGTTCGTTCAAAAGGTTTGGAAAAATCTCAAATAACACCAATATGTGGATTGGTCTTATTTTTCATATTTGTTTATATGCATAAAAAAATTCTCGCTAAACGCAATTTGTTGCAAACAAATCGGATGAGCATAAGAGCAAAAAATGGCATTTTATTTTGTGGTTTTAAAATTAGTATTTTCGCCATAACTTTTGACCCAATTGTACGATCCGGCCAAGTTTCTATAGGAAACAATGGGACAAGATTCTGCGTCGAATGCAATCTGTTGCGAGCGACCTGAGAAGCACACATATTGCACATCAATCACAGTAACTTATATATGACCGGATTCAGTCACAATATGGTTACTGCAACCAGATTTGTTGAACTTGTGTTGCTTGGGGAATAGATGAAGTCAAAGTGCTAAAAAAGGGAGCTATGCTTTTTTGAACTCTTTTTCACAATAAATAGTAATTTGACCATAACATCTAAGCCCATAGTCCGATCTGGCCAATTTTCAATAAGAACATATGAGATATTCTGCCTCGAATGCAATTTAATGCGAGCAAATCGGTTGAGGAAAAGTGCCTGAAAAATGAGTGAGTTTTTTTTAGCGATTTTTCCATAAGAAAATGGTATAATTTTCGATCCCATAGTCCGATCTGGCCAATTGTCAATAGGAAACAATGGGACAGGATTCTACGTCGAATGCAACTTGTTGTGAGCAAATCGGTTAAGGATAAGTACCCGAAAAATGAGTGACATTTCTTACGCGATTTTTTCGTATGAATTTGTATTTTGGCCATAACTTTCGATCCCATAGTTCGATCTGGCCAATTCCAAATAGGAAATAATGGGATAGGTTTCTGCGTCGAATGCAACTTGTTGCGAGCAAATCGGTTGAGGATAAGTGCCCGAAAAATCAGTGACATTTTTTTACGCGATTTTTTCGAATGAATTTGTATTTTGGCCATAACTTTCGATCCCATAGTTCGATCTGGCCAATTTCAAATAGGAAATAATGGGACAGGATTCTGCGTCGAATGCAACTTGTTGCGAGCAAATCGGTTGAGGATAAGTGCCCGAAAAATCAGTGACATTTTTTACGCGATTTTTTCGTATGAATTTGTATTTTGGCCATAACTTTCGATCCCATAGTTCGATCTGGCCAATTTCAAATAGGAAATAATGGGATAGGATTCTGCGTCGAATGGAACTTGTGGCGAGTAAATCGGTTGAGGAAAAGTGCCCGAAAAATGAGTGACATTTTTTTACGCGATTTTTTCGAATGAATTTGTATTTTGGCCATAACTTTCGATCCCATAGTTCGATCTGGCCAATTTCAAATAGGAAATAATGGGACAGGATTCTGCGTCGAATGCAACTTGTTGCGAGCAAATCGGTTGAGGATAAGTGCCCGAAAAATCAGTGACATTTTTTACGCGATTTTTTCGTATGAATTTGTATTTTGGCCATAACTTTCGATCCCATAGTTCGATCTGGCCAATTTCAAATAGGAAATAATGGGATAGGATTCTGCGTCGAATGGAACTTGTGGCGAGTAAATCGGTTGAGGAAAAGTGCCCGAAAAATGAGTGACATTTTTTACGCGATTTTTTCGAATGAATTTGTATTTTGGCCATAACTTTCGATCCCATAGTTCGGTCTGGCCAATTTCAAATAGGAAATAATGGGACAGGATTCTGCGTCGAATGCAACTTGTTGCGAGCAAATCGGTTGAGGATAAGTGCCCGAAAAATCAGTGACATTTTTTACGCGATTTTTTTGTATGAATTTGTATTTTGGCCATAACTTTCGATCCCATAGTTCGATCTGACCAATTTGAAATAGGAATCAATGGGACAGGATTCTGCGTCGAATGCAACTTGTTGCGAGCAAATCGGTTGAGGATAAGTGCCCGAAAAATCAGTGACATTTTTTACGCGATTTTTTCGTATGAATTTGTATTTTGGCCATAACTTTCGATCCCATAGTTCGATCTGGCCAATTTAAAACAGGAAACAATGGGACAGGATTCTGCGTCGAATGCAACTTGTTGCGAGCAAATCGGTTGAGGATAAGTGCCCGAAAAATGAGTGACATTTTTTACGCGATTTTTTTGTATGAATTTGTATTTTGGCCATAACTTTTGATCCCATAGTCCGATCTGGCCAATTCCAAATAGGAAACAATGGAACAGGATTCTGCGTCGAATGCAACTTGTTGCGAGCAAATCGGTTGAAATCGTTGCCCGAAAAATGAGTGACATTTTTTACGCGATTTTTTCGTACGAATTTGTATTTTGGCCATAACTCTCGATCCCATAGTCCGATCTGGCCAATTTCAAATAGGAAACAATGGGACAGGATTCTGCGTCGAATGCAACTTGTCGCGATTAAATCGGTTGAGGATAAGTGCCCGAAAAATTAGTGACATTTTTTACGCGATTTTTTCGTATGAATTTGTATTTTGGCCATGACTTTCGATCCCATAGTTCGATCTGGCCAATTTCAAATAGGAAACAATGGGACAGGATTCTGCGTCGAATGGAACTTGTGGCGAGTAAATCGGTTGAGGAAAAGTGCCCGAAAAATGAGTGACATTTTTTTACGCGATTTTTTCGAATGAATTTGTATTTTGGCCATAACTTTCGATCCCATAGTTCGGTCTGGCCAATTTCAAATAGGAAATAATGGGACAGGATTCTGCGTCGAATGGAACTTGTGGCGAGTAAATCGGTTGAGGATAAGTGCCCGAAAAATGAGTGACATTTTTTACGCGATTTTTTCGAATGAATTTGTATTTTGGCCATAACTTTCGATCCCATAGTTAGATTTGGCCAATTTAAAATAGGAAATAATGGGACAGGATTCTGCGTCGAATGCAACTTGTTGCGAGCAAATCGGTTGAGGATAAGTGCCCGAGAAACGAGTGACATTTTTACGCGATTTTTTCGTATGAATTTGTATTTTGGCCATAACTTTCGATCCCATGGTCCGATCTGGCAAATTTAAAATAGGAAATAATGAGATAGGATTCTGCGTCGAATGCAACTTGTTGCGAGCAAATCGGTTGAGGATAAGTGCCCGAAAAATGAGTGACATTTTTTACGCGATTTTTTTGGTATGAATTTGTATTTTGGCCATAACTTTCGATCCCATAGTTCGATCTGGCCAATTTTAAATAGGAAATGATGGGACAGGATTCTGCGTCGAATGCAACTTGTTGCGAGCAAATCGGTTAAGGATAAGTCCCCTAAAAATGAGTAACATTTTTTTCGCGATTTTTTTCGTATGAATTTGTATTTTGGCCATAACTTTCGATCCCATAGTTCGATCTGGCCAATTTTAAATAGGAAACAATGGGACAGGATTCTGCGTCGAATGCAACTTGTTGCGAGCAAATCGGTTGAGGATAAGTGCCCGAAAAATCAGTGACATTTTTTACGCGATTTTTTCGTATGAATTTGTATTTTGGCCATAACTTTCGATCCCATAGTTAGATCTGGCCAATTTAAAACAGGAAACAATGGGACAGGATTCTGCGTCGAATGCAACTTGTTGCGAGCAAATCGGTTGAGGATAAGTGCCCGAAAAATGAGTGACATTTTTTACGCGATTTTTTTTAATGAATTTGTATTTTGGCCATAATTTTTGATCCCATAGTCCGATCTGGCCAATTCCAAATAGGAAACAATGGGACAGGATTCTGCGTCGAATGCAACTTGTTGCGAGCAAATCGGTTGAAATCGGTGCCCGAAAAATGAGTGACATTTTTTACGCGATTTTTTCGTATGAATTTGTATTTTGGCCATAACTCTCGATCCCATAGTCCGATCTGGCCAATTTCAAATAGAAAACAATGGGACAGGATTCTGCGTCGAATGCAACTTGTTGCGAGCAAATCGGTTGAGGATAAGTGCCCGAAAAATTAGTGACATTTTTTACGCGATTTTTTCGTATGAATTTGTATTTTGGCCATAACTTTCGATCCCATAGTTCGATCTGGCCAATTTCAAATAGGAAATAATGGGACAGGATTCTGCGTCGAATGCAACTTGTTGCGAGCAAATCGGTTGAGGATAAGTGCCCGAAAAATGAGTGACATTTTTACGCGATTTTTTCGTATGAATTTGTATTTTGGCCATAACTTTCGATCCCATAGTTTGATCTGGCCAATTTCAAATAGGAAATAATGGGACAGGATTTTGCGTCGAATGCAACTTGTTGCGAGCAAATCGGTTTAGGATAAGTGCCCGAAAAATGAGTGACATTTTTTACGCGATTTTTTCGTATGAATTTGTATTTTGGCCATAACTTTCGATCCCATAGTTCAATCTGGCCAATTTAAAATAGGAAACAATGGGACAGGATTTTGCGTCGAATGCAACTTGTTGCGAGCAAACCGGTTGAGGATAAGTGCCCGAAAAATGAGTGACATTTTTTACGCGATTTTTTCGTATGAATTTGTATTTTGGCCATAACTTTCGATTCCATAGTTCGATCTGGCCAATTTAAAATAGGAAACAATGGGACAGGATTCTGCGTCGAATGCAACTTGTTGCGAGCAAATCGGTTGAGGATAAGTGCCCGAAAAATGAGTGACATTTTTTACGCGATTTTTTTCAATGAATTTGTATTTTGGCCATAACGTTTGATCCCATAGTTCGATCTGGCCAATTTCAAATAGGAAACAATGGGACAGGATTCTGCGTCGAATGCAACTTACTGCGAGCAAATCAGTTGAGGATAAGTGCCCGAAAAATGAGCGACATGTTTTGGGTAGTTTTGTGCACACACACACACATACACACATACACACACACACACACACACACACACACACACACACACACACACACACACACACACACACACACACACACACACACACACACACACACAGACATCACCTCAATTCGTCGAACTGAGTCGATTGGTATATAACACTATGGGTCTCCGGGCCTTCTATAAAAAGTTTGTTTTTGGAGCGATCATATAGCCTTTACCGTATACTTAGTATACGAGAAAGGCAAAAAGGTATGACGATAATTTTTCGAACAATTTATATGAAGAGTTACGTCTGTTTGTCTGTGTTTGAACTATACACTATGAATTCGTAAATTATATTTATAATTATATGCACACACCCTGTATAATCGCAACCACACATATCATACAGACTCCATACGCTCTCTATTGTAAACCTCTCACACGATCGTCACAGCAGTTAGTTGAATCCTCCTCGTTTGTCGGGTGAAGATCACTGCGTCCAGATTTTAGGACTATTGTGATATACCCTTTTACTGTGAAATACGCAAGTTATCTCAGTAACATGTTTGTCACTGAGATACCTTGGTATCGACTGAACTCAAGACCATCTATTATTGATGAATAGAGATCCTGAGTTACAGTATGTGACTCCCCATTCTGGCGAGACTAGCTTTATGAAGCCAACCACGTCCTTGGGGATAAGATCCATATGTCAGCAGGCCCTAAAAAGGGCTTGGTGAGAACTTTGAACCTACGTTGGGTGAGTGCACTGCAATAGCAGAGGATGTGTTCTGATGTTTCTCTCTCCTCGTCACAGAAGCGGCAATTTGAGGTTTGGATTGCTCCGATCTTTTGTAGATGGTATCTGCAGGGGCAGTGTCCAGTTATTAGACCGGTGTAGATGTTGAGATCCTTTTTGTTGAGACCTAATAATTGTTGGGTTTTCTTGGGGTTAATCGTTACGAGCCTTTTGGATTGGCTCGTATGGGGAAGTGCATTCCAGTTTGATGTGATTTGACTGACCATATATTTGTTCAGTTCCATTTTTACAGAGCAGTCTGAGATCCCGCAGAAGGGCTCAGGGCCAATGAACCTTTCATTAGATCCATTCCTGGCTAGCTCATCAGCAATCTCGTTTCCCTCTAGACCCGTATGTCCTGGGATCCAATATAGGTAGACTCGATTGCGTATGGATAAGTTTTTCAAAGCCAGAATGCATTCCCACACTAGCTTTGAGTTACAAGTGTAGTTATTAAGCGACTTAAGTGCCGCTTGGCTGTCAGAGAAAATACATATTTTTGCAAATCTATACTTTCTCCTCAGGCATAATAACACGCATTCTAATATTGCATATATTTCCGCCTGAAATACTGTGGGCCACTGTCCTAAGTGGACAGAAATTTTTGTTGTAGGGCCATAGATTCCGGATCCTGTCAGATTATTCATTTTCGAACCATCTGTGAAGAAATTTATAGAGCCTGTTGGAACGCTGGGTCCACCTCCTTCCCACTCCTGGCGGGAAGGAATGAACACATCGTAAGGTAAGTCATAATTGACTACCGTTTTCATCCAGTCACTACAAATTCCTATTGCGGGATTTATGGCAAATTCATTTAATATGCTGAGGTGACCCGTAAGGTCTCCCGACAGCAGTGTTTTTGTTCTCTTTAACCTTAGAGCACTTTTTTCCGCTTCCAGCTTTATGAATTGATCTAACCGGGGCAGGTGAAGCATTGCGTCTAGGGCCAAAGTGGGTGTACTACGAACTGCACCAGTGATGGCTATGCAAGCGGTGCGTTGGATTTTGTTGAGCTTAGCCCTTGCAGCAGCCTCATTAGTTTTAGGCCACCAGACAAGGGAAGCGTAAGTTGTCCTGGGACGGACAATGGTTTTATATATCCACATGATCATACTTGGTTTTAGGCCCCATCTTTTACCAAGGGTTTTTGAACAAACCCAAAGTGTATTGAGACCTTTCTGCACAACTGATTGGAGATGAGAGTTCCAATTAAGCTTTGCGTCGAGTATGACACCTAGATATTTTACTTCACTTGAATAAACTAATTGTGTTTGATTCAAGAAAAGGGTTTCAGTTGTACCTTTCTCCGTTTGGTGAAAGGGATAATGGAAGTTTTGTAAGAATTAATGCCTAGTTGATACTTTTGACACCAGGAAAAAGTGTGATTTAGGCAGATTGCATTCTTTCCACGATAACACTTTCGAATTTGCCTCGTACAATAATGACAACGTCATCAGCATATCCAACCACTTCGAAGCCTCTTCTCTCTAAGCTGTCTAGAAGCTCATCCACCACCAGTGACCACAACAAAGGAGAAAGCACTCCGCCTTGCGGACACCCCCTTGTTGCTTTAACAGTGATGTATGAACCGCTAAGCTCAGAGGAGATTTTCCGATTAGCTAGCATAGCATGTACCCAGGTAACAATGCATGGGTCGAATTTTCTCCTCAACATTGCTGACCCTATAGACCAGGGCTGCCCAACGTACGGCCCGCGGGCCGGATGCGGCCCTCGGCTCCATTTTTTGTGGCCCGCGGCGCGTAAGAAAAATAAACTCAGATTCGGCCCGCCAGTTTTTTCTAGCTGGCCCGGGAAGCTCTTTTTCATTATTCATTATTTAATACGTAAGGTAAGTTTAAATCGAAGCTTGAAACGTTTCCAATAAAGATTGGCACGAGAAGTTTACGTTCACGTTGAAAAAAGGAAGACCGGTTTGCTCAATTTGTTCAGAAAGTTTTACTATATTGAAAGAATAACTTCTGAATCCAAGCATTCTATGAAATATGATATTTGAGAAGGCTGATGGAAGGAACCCAAGTTGGTAGAGCTTCAAAGGTAGGGCGCCAATCAATTTAAATTTACATTCATTGATTTAAATTATCGGTACAATGGCTTATATAAAAACAACAACTCTCTACACTCAAGAAAATACGAAGTCAGAAAATGCAGTACGGGTCAGTTTTGCTGTTACCGTGCGGGACCGAAATCCGTACAGCACCGAAATCCGTCCACTTCATGAGATATCAATAAATTAAAGGAGGTTAAAGGTAAATAATGTAGAAATAATTAATCTTATCCTGTTCAGATACTTGACAGTAAGTTTTTAGGGCATAGAATTGGTGAGAAGGCTTGGAAGTTAAAAGCACAAAAATCAAAAGCAAATCTCGACCCACCAAACGCGGAGTTTGTGCCGCCATTTTGTTTTCGGGTAGAGCATAAATGCACCAAAAGTAACTGTGTTTTAATTGCTAATTGCAAATCATTACATAAGATAAGCGGAATACAAATCGAAGGGATCGCTTCTTAAGGTGCATATCGAACTATTTACAGTGGTAGTTTAGTCAATCAGGCTGTTTCAATTTAAATATTTAGTTAAGAAATAGCTGTACGGATTTTGATCCTTTGATTCGAAACCCGTCCACGGTGGACGGATTTCGAGTCAGGAGTAGTTGATTTAATTCATTATTTTATCATGTTTTTCGTAGTTTTTAATGAGTAAATGTGAAACACTTCAAAAGTAGAAGGCTTCATGCGCCAGTGTCAATCATAAACGTTTTATTTACATTCGATTCGTATTTTCTAATGACTTTTTCATATACTAAGGTGCTTAAGTGTACGGATTTCGATGCCCTACGGTAGTAGGATTTTGGCAAAACGGATGAAATTTTTCCAGGACGGAGAGCTTGTTAAGAAAAGCATTTCGGTTGTTGTTTACAACATCGTAAGTCTCAAGAAAATAGCCTCCTTCAGAAGCATTAGTTTGCGCGGAACAAAAATTATCGCAGAAGATTTGAAAGCTACGCTACGAGAAATTCTCACGCAAACGATGAAAATACTGACGTGAAAAACGTGGCATAGAGGTGAGCCAGCCCAGGGCTGCGCTTCTCAAATAAAGATAAAGAGAAACGTGGCAAAATTGGCTGTGTTCATAAGAGGAATTGACGGTCATTTTCGAATGACACAGAAATTCGCAGCTTCGAACCATATGCAGGGAACAACTAACGGGAAACCCTGAGGGCTGATAAGAACTGTGCGAAGGAACAATTTTTCTCCTTGGAAAACTTAAGTGACCTTACGATTGATGCAGCACCAGCAATCAATGACAGGAAATAACAATGGCGTTGTGACAATTCTAAGCATGGAAAAGCAATCACAAAGATATGGCGATATTCCCTGCCATACTGCATATTCACCAATAGAATCGATATGCGAAAACGATCAATATTCCTCAAGTGTTGACGTTTGTTATTAAGACAATCAACTTTATCAACGTTAGGGATCTCATCCACCACCAATTATAAATGATGTTGACGGAAATGCAAGCGGAAATGATGAATACGAATACTTCCTGTATTGTTGCGAAGTTCATTAACTACGCCTTGGTACCATGGTTAAGAGATTTTTTTATAGGGAAAAGGAACTATTTTTACAAGATAAAAGAAAACCACTACTCGAGCTGAATGATCCTGAATAGATGAGTGACTTGGCTTTTCTAGCAGATATCGCCAAACATCTCAATGACTTGAACATGAAGCACTTTGGCACTTTGGTTGCTGAAATCTGGCAAATTTCTCTCATCCCGTTGGAAGCAGTTCATGCAATTATGCTGGTAAAGTAACGAAATTCCCATTTTATCAACACCGTTTACCGATTTGAATAATTTACCTGAAATGTTTCAAACGGATTCCTCACGTAACGATCGAGTTTAGTTTTTTTTAGATAATGAAAAAAAAAAACACTGATAATTTAGAAAATTTAAAAAAAGTTATATACCGAATATTTTTTGGCCCGCCAGCAAGTGTGAATTCTAAAAATTGGCCCGTGGCTTGAAAAGGTTGGGCAGGCCTGCTATAGACGAATAAGAAGCGTTATCGAATGCGCCCTCAATATCAAGAAATGCTACAAGAGCAATTTCTTTTGCATTAAGTGTTTTTTCGATTTTTTGAACTACCGTATGTAGTGCCGATATCGTAGATTTTCCACTTTGATAAGCGAATTGGTTTTTTGACAAAGGCATTGCTTTCATAAATTTGTGATTTATGTACTCGCATAGTACCTTTTCCATAATTTTGAGCATTACAGAGGATAAACTTATCGGCCTGAATGCTTTGGGGTTGGTTTTATCTCTCTTGCCTGCCTTCGGAATGAAGACAGCCCGGATTTGACGCCAATCGTTAGGTATGTGCCCCAAAATCAGACTCGCCTTAAAAATCTCAACCAAGGGTGGAACCAGTGTTTTCTCCTCTTTTGGATCAACGCTGGAAATATTCCATCCATGCCAGGAGACTTAAATGGCTCGAAAGATCTCACAGCCCTCTCAACCCTGGCCCGAGTGAAAGCTTCCTTTGCAACCTTTATTGCGTCTTTTTAGACCCAGAAACCCATGATTGGATCTCTTGTGGATCTGAGACAGCAATTCCAGTGCCTTGGTCGCCGATGCTCGACTCAGGGATTGAATCAGGAAGTGGATCTTTAACAATTCGCTCAGTGTATCGCTAGGCTCTACAGAGAGCGAACCATCCGTCTTTCGGAGGCTACCCACACCATTGGAGTGGTCTTTTGAAAGAGATATTTGGAGTCTGGCCACTACGGGTGTATTCTCTATACTTTCACACATTAGAATCCACGATTTCCGTTTGGCTGACCTTATTTCTTTGTTGTAGTTCGTCAGGGCCTTTCTGTATAGGCTCCAATCGCCGGTTCGCTTAGCACGATTGAACTCCCTACGCGCAGTTTTCCTAAGCTTCTCAAGTTAGTTGAATACAGCACTCGAACCAAACGCACGCTTTTGCTATTTATTGCATCGGTCGGTCAATCCGAACAAGCCCGTTTAAAGGTGAAAGAAGATCCCGTCGTCGTTGTCGCAGTTCAAGTGGTTTGGTTCGCAAGTGATTTTGGATTTTTTCCCCTCGAAGAATTTCGCCGTGATCATATCACAGACAGTGAAATCGAATTCGTCACAAGTGAATCACTACACGCACTGCAATCGTGAACAGTGTAGAACTTTGAAAATTGACTTTAAACAACATTTAAGGTCACTTCTGACGGAATCCAAGTTTCAAAGTGCTCGCGTTTTCGGGGGCACACCACTCGATACGGAAGCAACGCACAACTGTCATTTTTATTTTTTCACGCCTCTCTTGGCACAATAGCGTAGCACAAATGAATTTCAAATCATCCGTTGAACACGTGAACGAAGTTGATATGTGAAGTGTTACGTCTGTTTGTTTGTGCCTAGACTATCACCTACACGTTTGCATTGATATTTTCCCATGTGATTGATGCATTTTTGCAATAATAGAATTGTTCAGGAGTTGCATTGATCATGTTTTTTTATACTATTTTTTTATGCGAAATTAATAGAGTGACAGTTTTGTCGAAAAAATGTGCAAAGAATGCAACAGTGCCAGTATTCATTTTTAGTTAACATTGGATTACTAATAAAGTATAGGGGCAAATTCCAATACCGCACTTTCTACAAGTCAAGTCACATTAACGTGAATCATGCAGACGAGTCCAGAATAAGCTTACGCTGTTTACTGTTCTCCCACCATAGCATTACTCACTCATCCCGAATAATTCCATGCAAAATCTGCGTCATCAATATCGTTCTTGGCCAACGATCATCCACTGTACTGTTCAGTCACATTCTTGCTACGCGACAAGTCGTATCAAATCATAAACTTACTGCTGAATAAAGAATTTCTGTATTGCATTCCACTAATGGAGATAACTAATTTACTTGCTGCACTTTCTGTATCGTTCGTCATCGTTGCGGGATACAATGTCTCACCGGTTCCCAATATGATTTTCAAAGAACCTGCGAATAAATGGAGCACCTCCAAACACCAAAAATCATTCTTCGGCCTAACAGTGCACCTCAAACAGAGCACCTTGTTCGTAGGAGCACCCAAGGCAGCAATGTTCAGTCGGAGGTATAATGCGGTCGGTGATTCAGGTGCCGTTTATAACTGCAGTGTTCTAACAGGTCACTGTGTGCAGCATACTTTGCTGACCGATCAAAACTTTGTGAGTGATGCGTTGATGGCTGGCCAATATTTTGGCGCCTCGATGGATGGGCTACCAGATAAGGATTTGCTAGTGGCATGCACACCGCGACTAACTGTGGGGAAAGATCGCCATGCTGTAACCGGGGCCTGTTACACTAGCTTCAATGGATCGGTCTACAATCAACGACAGGCCTTAAAATATTACAAGTGTAATTTGTCTCCATGCTGTTATCAAACGTCATGTGATAATAATTCGTATTGTAGATGGATCTTTCGACTCGGCGATGGAAGGGTTTGCAGTGCATGTCTTCAGAGATAATAAATATGAGCTAAGAGGAGTACTTACCGGAATGCCTGACTACGATTCTGTTGGATCGGTATTCATTTATGGCGAAGATTTGGAAAAAGGCATTTTTTTGAACTCATCAATGTTGGAAGAAAATGGCTATTTTGGGTACAGTGTGAACACCATTATTATTGGTAAGAAATCGATTTATGTTGTTGGTGCGCCACGATCAGGAAAGGTCTACGTGTTTGAAATAAGTAAAGTTGTTAGGAATTTGGCTCAAATGTCTGTGCACATGATTCTTTCATCTGGTAAATTTGGAGACTACTTCGGATATTCGTTGTGCACCGAAGATGTGAACAGGGATGGGCTAGCGGATGTGATGGTCGGTGCTCCTTTTCAATCAAGCGATACTGTGAGTGATACTGGAGCAGTTTATGTATATCTTAACCGCGGGTTGGATTCGAGTGGTTTGGTTATACTTGAACAGCAGGTGATCCTAGTATCGGAATACCGTGGAAGTGGACAGTTTGGATACTCTATTTCAGTTATGGGAGATTTGAATCATGATGAATATAATGGTAAGTCTTTATTTGTAACAATGATTTAATGAGTTTTGTGCTCCATATTCGTATAAGTGGACATAATCAGTGGGCTTTTGCAACCAATATGACCTGACAATTTGTACACACTCCGTTCTGCTCATTTTTTTTTTCATTTTTTTGCCGAGATCCGCACAGCCGAGCGCCTGGTTCGAGTCTTTATGCTGATAATAGGGGAACGGTTCGGCACTTAATCCCATAGCTCCTATTTCCATCCCATCGAAAACAAAGTAATGAAAAGTAATTTGGTTGGTTTCTTATTTTTGTGATTTTTTTCACCAGTGAGCACGCGTTTTAGCAAAAAGGAGCGACAAGATTGGTGCTGTATTTCTTTGTTTTGCGATGAGATGAATATATGTACAGTGAGATGGAAAACGGAACAGTTCCCCTATATATTATATCAGCAGAAAAAGTAATTTGTGTATTGCGGCACTCAAGGAAGCCGACGTAATCATACGTCTATTTAGCCGATATTTCAGCAAACGAACGTAAACCGAGATTTGCACAGCTGAGATCGGTGAAAAAATTTAAGTGTGTATATCAGGTTACTGTTTCTTGAATTCATAAAATATACCCATGTCAATAACAATCAAAAACAAAACGGAGCAGTTTGATTTTTTTCTCATTTTTGTGATTTCAGTAGTGAGCACAGCAAAAAAACTACACAGATGAAGCCAAAATCACCCCATTTTGCTATTGTCATTTTTATAAGATCGGAATATTAATAAGGAAACAAATACCCTATCCACAAAGAAAAAATCAACAATAGTACTCTTTGCAAAAATCCCTGTCGAATGCAACTTGTTGCGAAAAAATCGAAGCGTACCTACCCAAAAATCTCGGGTACTTATTCATAACAACGTATGTGATTTTGTAAATAAAGATTCATACGTCGATTTGTACAATCTGATGGCACTCCCACGCAAACCAACACCACCAATAGGTAGCAGAAGCCTTTCTCTACCTGTGTGTGATGATGGTATGCGTAGGAGTGCCATCAGATTGGACAAATCGACGTTTGAATCTTTGTATACAACATCACATACACCCGATTCTTTTTTTCACACGGGGGATGCGTTCCGTGTAAAAAAAGTTTTCAGTTCAAAATTTGAAAATCCGTGTAAAAAAAGTTTTATAATTTCTCGACGAATCTTACAAAATGGAGCAACTTTGCAAAAATTTTGTTTGGATTTTTTTTACACGGCCGTGTAAAAAAATACGTGTAAAATCAGAATCGGGTATACGTCCTTTTGAATAAGAACAAGAGAAATCTCGCTTAACTTTTCAAAAGGGCTTAAGGTGGTTATACAACAAAGCCACAAAACGGCCATCTTGGAAACCACGTGCTTTTTCTTGTGATTTTTCAAGAGCACAAATTAAGGGAACCATAATGCCCATGGGGATGAAACATCCGTAGATCGTTTGCTTACTTGTGCTGAACAATCGACTTTAATTTCAGCATTGTACAAAAATTATAACGCTAGATTTGAACTTTTGATAATAGGAGTAGAAAACCGTGTGGTGAATTTGAAATTCACCACATGGCTTGATTGTATAATCACCTTAAGTAACATTTTTTTCGTGAATTAATTTCAACTGCAATCAGACCAAGATAAAGGTTTTGATTGCAGTAGTCGAATTAGTTCACGAAACAAATGTTACTTAGGTCCTTTTGAATTTATCAAGGATTTGTCTCAGGGTAAACATTTGATCCGTCGTTGATCGGCCCTCATGAAAACCTGATTGTGATGAGAAGTTTGAGAAGTTCAGCCGGGAGTTGGTCCTTCCCCGCAGCTTTATTGTTTTCCAGCTCTTTAACAGCTTTTTTTTACCTCATCTAGTGTAGGCGACTCCACAGCTTGTCCACCGTCGCTAATATTTATTTTGCTCACTGATGCACCGTCACTTCCACTATTTAACAAAGTCTCGAATTGTTGCTTCCACCTGGCAGCCACTTCGGTGTTATCTGTCAGCAAATTCCCTTATTGATCGTTGCACATGACGGGAGATGGCGCTGTTTTTCTCCGCACGCCATTCACAGACTCATAGAACCCCCGCATATCGTTCTGCTCCATTTTTTCCTGCGCCTCGCTAATTACTTGTTCTTCGTACTCTTTCTTCTTACTACGGTGGGTTCGTTTTTCGGCTGCTCTTGCTTCCTTGTACCGATCCCTATTCGATCGGGTACCCGACACTTATATCCGGCTTCTGGCAACGTTCTTCTCGTCTGTCACTCTCTGATACTCCACATCGAACCAACCCGTCCTGGGTCGCCTCTGTGTGGTGCCTACCACTTCTCGTGCTGTTGAGCTCACCGCTCCATGGATCGACTCCCATAGACCGTTGATGTTGTCGTTGATTGCACTTATCCGTTCGTCGAGCTTCTGGCGGTACTCAGCCGATAATCCTTCCGCCGACAATCGCTGGATATTGTAACGCATCGTTTGCTGTGATCTTTTACTGTTTTTTTTTATTTACTGTTTTTTTTCTTCCATCGTCTTTCTTTCTTCTTTCTTTTTCGTACTTCCTTTTTACTTCTTCCTCCTTTCTTCTGTCTTCTCCCATCCGTTTTCTTCCTGTTTATTTCTTCTATTTCTTGACACTTCTCACGTTTAACTCTCCGTACTCCTAATTTCTCACGAAGGGATACGCTTCTCACTTTTCACTTCGCACATCCTACTTTTCACTTTTCATTTTCCCATTCCTCTCAACTCAATTCTTAAAACATACTTTCAAATTTCCACTTTTCACTTCTCACTACTTACTTCTCACTTCCTAATTTCCACTTCTTACTTCTCACTTCTTATTTCTCACTTCTTAATTCTTACTTCTCACTTCTTTTCACTTCAAACTTATGACTTCTCATTTCCCACTATTCACATCCTTTTTTCCGTTTTCATTCGACCTTATGACCGTTGATAGGCTACAGCTCCTCTTCGATGAGCTTACGCCGAATAAAGTATACTTTTGCACTATGACACTGGACTTGATCCTGAGCCCCGGTGGTCCATGGTGCACAGTTTCACTTAGAGTCCCTCGCTGGCACTCGGACGATGATCAGCCGCCCCTAACATGGAGAACAGACGCTGTTGTGAGCCGCTCCTAACATGGAGGACAGACGCTCAGTAAGAGTAGCAAACCCCCCCTTCCCTGTCAGCATACGACCATAGTTCCGACCTGGGTTGGCTACCCGATCTTCCCTAAGGTTTCTTGTATCCCGGCTAGCACCACGAGGAGGTAGGGATAGGAGTTGCTGGGTAAGAGGCTAAGGACCGCGAGATGGGGTCTATTTTATTCCTTCAGGTACGCGAAGTACCAATGGTACGCTTTACCCAGCATTTGACGTGCTTCTTAAACTATGGTTGAATCCTGCATGCTTTCCACCTCGATCCTCGATCTGCAACGCTATATCCGATCCGTGGTGAATTCACTCTCTCTGGCTTGTTCCTAATTCCCGAACCCGACCAGAAGCAGACGGTGGATACTAACACTGCAGTCCTCTTAAATATGTGCGACGAACTTGAGGACCACTTCGCGGTGCTCCAAGTGGTGACGTTGTATGTTGCAGTTTTATTTATATTTTCATTATATTTAGCTTACTTCACTTTTAAATATTTTTTCTCAAACTTATTCTATGTATTTAAATTTAGGCAGATAGCAACAAAAGACAAAAAAGATAACAGATGGGTAATTTTTCGCATCCAATGCGATTTGATTCTGAAACGAGTTTTACAATTTCCATAGAAAACTTTCCTTTTTCCGGTTGAATTATCCAACTACCACAGCTGTCACTTCATACCTTTTCTCTGCTGTTTGGCATTGCATTATACGATGACATCGCTAAACATCAGGTTTTTGTTTCAGTGTATTGAAGATATGTAGGCTTGCGGTAGAACTTCGACAGCTGTAGAAGAACTCTTCGGAACCCGAATTTGAAAATTTTGAATAGATCCGCAAAAAAAATGAAATGTTCGGTGTTGGTGATAGAAACATTTGAAATTAATATGAATGATTGTCCGTTTAAAAGAGGGTTCAATGCGTTTTGTCCAATTCCAGCTACTCGTACTACACACATAATTGATTAGCTTAACGGTGTATGTATGTATGAGTCGTTACTAAGTCACACAGCGTTCCAGCGTGGATTTTTCCTACGTAATTGTCCGTTTAGTCCGTTAATATATCGTGGGGGTGTCATGGGGATTGGAACCTTCCGTAGTCTCAACTGCGAGGCGGAAATGCTCCTGCTGTGGGATGCAATGAGTACATCATGAGTATTATATATGTTTCTTGCATTATCTCTCATAATTTCATAGACATTGCTGTAGGTTCACCATTCGAGGGAAATGGTGCCGTCTACATATTTCACGGAAGTTCAACAGGTCTACTGCCCAAACCTTCCCAGGTCTTAAAGAGTCCAACATCCACGACTGTTCAGTCCATGTTTGGAGCAGCTATTGCCAAAGCGGTCGATATCGATGCAAACAAGTACAGTGACATTGCTGTTGGATCGCCAAATGATGATGTGGTGCATCTATTTCGAACCTATCCACTCATTCGTCCGTTCTGCAGTGTGACTTTTTCAAAGGAGTACATTTCAATCGAGAATGCAACAGTACTATCGGAACACGAAAATAGAATTGAGGACGAAGTATCCGTTGAAGTATGTTATTCATATAAAGATGTTCATGAACGCAAAGGCAACAAACACTATGGTACGAATGCAAACTTTCAATATGTGTATTTGAGTAACTCTTAGTTTATCTTAGATTTCAGATTAACACTTCAACTAGACCCCCCATTTAGGCGTTCTAAGATAGGCAACGAGTCATCCCACGAAATTATTGTTCAAATATCTCGTGAAATATCGTGCATCAATTTGGAAGCTTCGATTCGGGCATCGTTTCGACATCTAGCAAAACCCATTACAGCAATACTGAATTATTCAATTGTTCATCAGAATACTGCGAGCAAAGTCTTCTGCGATGAATGTGTGATTCAGGAGCTGGTATCTGAACAAATAGCTAACAACACCGCGCTACTCATTTTCAAGCCCGACTGCGAAGAGGATGTGTGTCTTACCGATCTAAAACTACGTGTTAAATACTTAAACTTTCGATCACCATTCATACTGAATAGTACTCGGACTTTTGAACTACAATACCAAGCTAGTAACGAGGGAGAATCTTCTTATGGGACACTGTTGGAGATTATTTTTTCAAGAAATATTAGCATCGTGAAAGCGATGGACTTTTGTGAAATTGGTTCTGACTCTATAAGTTGTCTGATAAATAACGGACAAGCACTACAACGAGGGAAGATTGTAATTGTTAACATAACTTTGAGTGCAACTGACTTTGATGGGAGCTCTTTGGATTTCGAAGCCCGTTTATTTGGTGATGGTAACGAAACATTTACCGATGATAATTTTATAAAAAGTTTTATTGAGCTGGTGAGACACAGCACTGTTTCGATTGCAGGGTAAATATATAAAAATCTATATTTAAATGCATTAACTAACATTTACTTGATTTAGGACATACAATCCATCTTACCTCAACGGAAATGCAGAACAGAATGTTTCCATAGATTTGAAATTTTTGCTCGATAACTATGGACCCAGCAATATACAAAATGCCAACGTAACAATATCCATACCCGTTTTGTTCAAGCAAATACCACTGATCGATTTAAACTCTACCGATCTGAAGGTAAGATTAAATTTCAAGCATATGTCTAACACATAGGACAGATATTCGGCACAAATTTGACAAGCAGGTGAAAAAATAACATTATTAATAAAACATAAGTGAATTTTATTGTCCACAATCTTCAGCATTTTTTTACGAAATATAATTGGAATTATTTCACAGCTTTTCAAAACCATTTGTTACAGCTTGAATTTTTGTTTCCTGTGAGTGTAATATATTCTTCAATTAATATATGCAATGTATATTTAGATATCATATGCAGGTAACCGTATTGAAGAGACAGTAGAGTTTACGGATTTCAACAGATTCAACAAGTCAAATCACATTATTCAGCGCAACTCTAGCATGCAGCAGCTGGTCCATAAAAAAGGCACTATCCTCAACTGCTCTGACGAATTTATTACATGTACAAGCATGATGTTCTTACTGGAAGAGTTCCCAGCATTAGATGAGCCCGTACGGATTGAACTAAAAATGACGATATTCCCCCATGCGATGACTAACTTGATGCCCGAAGACGTCGAGACCCTTTCCTTATATGTAGATTTCGATATTGGTGTCCCATCTGGCGCAGTGACTCTTATCACCTCTGGAAGTCTGGTGCTGTTTCGCACTATTCAAACCGATCTACTATGGGTGTACGTGACTTCGGCTGCAATTGGTTTGGCGGTGCTGATGATGATTACACGAGCCATGTATAAGGTTTGCATCTGCAGATTTGAGTTCAAAGGATCATTCGAAAATTACGTCTTTTACGTTGGAGTTTGGTTGAACGTACAACAGAACATAATATTTAAATGATTCTTGAATAAGTATCTTTGGCTTATCATCTCAAGTGTTTTATTTTTTGCAATTGACTTGCAGCGCAACTTTTTCAAACGAATGACGCTATTGGATATGGAGCAGAAGCTAAATAAAGCGGTAAGTGCACATTTGTTTCAGATCATTGTAAGCATAATGAGTAAGATTGTTGCACATAATCAATACAATTTATGACTTAGGCTTTAAGTAGGCAAAGAGTAGGAGAGAACAGTCCAAAATGCACCCCTTAAGCTTTTTCGATATTTCAATTAATAAAAACAAGATATCGAACCACCCTAGCAGCACGCATGTTCCACGTAGGTTACTGCAACTCATATGTGACCAGATTCAGTCACATATAAGTTGCTGTAACCATTTTTGTCCGACTTATGCTTCTCGGGGATTTCAACATGAAAATGCAAAATTAACTAAACTATCTACAATTTACAATAGTCTCCTTTCAAAACAACAAGATTTTTGAGACTTTCTAACGCATTTCAAATATGTTTCAAAAATGGGCCTAGAGCAAACGCCCGAATAAAGAGGTAAAATTACTCAATTGCATGTAATAATGGAGAACGCATGGTTGTTTGTTTTGTCTTAACGGATTGAACGAAAATTATATGGGTGAGGTTAAAGAACCGCAAATCGTTTAATTTAAGTGAAAACGAAGGAAGTTTGGCCAGTTTTTTCATTGCAGCTCGATAATAATTACCGTTTTGACTCAAATCCCGAATTTGACTCATATTTCGAACATTGGCATTTTAGCAAACAATTTAACAAGTTGCATTCGACCCGATCGCACTATGGGCTCAAAACTTATGGCCAAAATACAATTTTTACACGCAAAACCCGTGCAAAAAGCTCACTCATTCATCGGGCACTTAACTTTAACCGATTTTCTCGTGACAAGTTGCATTCGACGAGGAATCCTGTCCCGTTGTTTTATATTTAAAATCGGCCCGATCGCATAATTAATTTATTTTTTGGGCACTTAAGCTAACCGATTTGCTTGTGACAAATTGCATTCGACGGAGAATCCTGTTTTATTGTGTCCTATTAAAAATCGGCCCGACCGCACTATGGGCTTGATGTAAATGTACCGAAAAGCTATAATTGATTAAGCCCTCCCCCCGTAACTCTTGTTGAATTTTAGTTCTGTGGGCACACTTCAAACGTTGAAGTTATGCTTACAGTGACAATTTCCATTGATTTTGGTTATTGGGTGCGCATCTCGAACCTATTGCTTTCTCGCCCATTTTAACCAGCCACCGCACAGTTTAATAAAGGTCAAAGGTTTTTAGTAATTCGGAGTATATCGGAGTACACGCTAACTTTCATCAACTCGGTTACAAAGTAAAATTGTAAAATTGTATTGCCGAATCTCTTCTTCCCACGGATATTTTACTCAATTTCTGCCAAAAGCTCATAGCTATGAGTAGTCCCACTTTAAAACTGAGTACTAGTTGTAGTCCCACAAAAACTGAGTCAAATTTCCCTGGCAACAAAAGAGACGGCAATACAATTTTACTCAGTCACTGAATAATTGAAAGTTAGAGTGTAAGCGATTTTTATTCGACCTTCTAGGAACAAATTTTGGTGAGAGGTTGAGGGTGACGTGGTAGCCAAGCAAATCCGTCTTCCGATTTGCCTTTTACCAACGAAAACTAGCGCGGAACACCGAAGGATAATTCGCATGTTCACGCCTCAAATACATAACACTGAATGATCGTTTATTTTCACCGTTCGAAATTCGAATCATCTAGAATTCCTGTCAGCCTACTGAGATTGAATTTCAAATTTCTTCTCATTAGCTTCTTAGTATGCTGGCATTTCAAATGCCAACTACGATTGAATTTCAAATTCGTTATCATTTTTTTCTATTAATATCATTTTTTAATATTTTAGTTTATTTCATTATTTTTATCATGAAATAAGAAATACGTTCCACTTTATCCATCAATGTAACCAACAAATGCAAATGCATTTTTCAGACTCACTTTATTCCCCACAGGTGACAAGTTCAAGTTTTAACCAGGGTAATTGATCTAGTATCTAGTCACCCGATTAGGTTCCGGTTTAATCCACTTCTATCTACCACTAGCTCCTAATGCGCAACCGTGCACAGGGTCTTAAGCTAGTTTGTCCGTAGTTCGAATTATCGTCAAATGAATTAACTAAAATTTTCTACACTTTTTTCCGAAGGCTTTTTTTTGTATCTTTATTAAGGTATATTTATTATTCTTTACATGGAACGTTGATGCTTATTAATTTTCCGCAACTCGCTTCAACTTTCATAACACGAGAACACGCGTGTTGTAAAAAGTACAACAGTCCTAAAATCCTTTATAATGAAGCCAATTCAAATGATATCAACATGATTTTTTCGGGAAAATAATAAAGGGGATATATTATCTCATTGAGGACATTTTTTAAGTCCAATGGATCTTCTGCTGACCATCCGGAAGATCCGGAATCAACGGAACACCGGTGAAAATAGTCCATTTTCACAATAAATAGCACAATGTTTCTTATAAGAATTCTAAAAACTCTAAAAACTCTGAAAAAAATCTAAATCTATCTATAATCCCATGCGGCCCTATGAGTCAAGAAAAAAAAATGGTTTAGAATTCTCCCACTGAATTGGCGGTAGTGTACATGAAAATACCAGTTTGGTTCGATATCTCGAGATCTATGGGATTTAGGAAATTTCTGTCTTCTACAAAGTTGTTCAAGGATTGGAAACCAATATGTTGAGAAACTGTTAAGTTCACAATTCAGCCGTAAGGCGGCGCTAGTGTATATGAGTTATAAGTTTGGTTAGATATCTTGGGATCTGTGGGAATTAGAAAGTTGCCGTCTTCAACAAAGTTGTTCGAGGATTGGAATCCAATATGTTGAGAAGCTTAGTAGTTTGAAATTCATCCGCAATGTGGCACTACTGTATATGAGAGTTTAATTAGATATCTCAGGATCTATTAGTTTTGTAAAGTTGCCATTTTCTATAAAGTTTAGTTTAGTTCGATATTTCGGTATTGTGAAATTTAGAAAATTGCCGTCTTCAACAAAATTGTTTGAGGAGTGGAAACCAATATGTTGAAAAACAGAATAATTTAAAATTCATCCGCAAGGAGGTGCTACTGCATATGAGATATCAGTTCTTCGATATCTTGGGATTTGGGTTATTTAGAAAATTACCGTTTTCTACAAAGTTGTTCGGGGATTGGAAACCAATATGTTGAAATATTGTGAAGTTTCAAATTCATCCGTAGAGTAGTGATAGTACATGTGAGACCACCAGTTTGATTATATAACCCCGGATCTGTGATATTAGAGAGACGCCGCACAGTGCTTCGAACGTATGAACCTACGGGACAAAAATCATAATTTACATTCTACACGTTTTAACTCAATGGTGTCTTTGGGAAAATGGTTGTAAACTAGTTTTTCTACTATTCGCATTATTGACCTATGTTAAATAGATAATTGCATTAGTTAAATAGAACATTGCATCAATTTCCAATTGATCATCTCATAAGTGATATAAACGCCAGCTCTCATGTTTTATACTATAGAATCATAATATCCTTAGAAATTATTTGAGGAATTGTTTTTTAACGACGGTATCAAAAATAATTGGAACTTGTTAATTTTGTTTCTAAGTTCGTTTATTTGGTAGGCTCAGGCATGTAAATTTTTTTAAGGAGCCATGGTTCTTTGTGATATGTTATTATTATTATTTATTCAGACTAAGGCCGAAGTGGCCTGTGCGGTATATAAGAGTCTTCTCCATTCGGCTCGGTCCATGGCTACACGTCGCCAACCACGCAGTCTACGGAGGGTCCGCAAGTCATCTTCCACCTGATCGATCCACCTTGCCCGCTGCGCACCTCGCCTTCTTGTGCCCGTCGGATCGTTGTCGAGAACCATTTTCACCGGGTTACTGTCCGACATTCTGGCTACGTGCCCGGCCCATCGCAGTCGTCCGATTTTCGCGGTGTGAACGATGGATGGTTCTCCCAACAGCTGATGCAATTCGTGGTTCATTCGCCTCCTCCACGTACCGTCCGCCATCTGCACCCCACCATAGATGGTACGCAGCACTTTCCTTTCGAAAACTCCAAGTGCGCGTTGGTCCTCCACGAGCATCGTCCTGGTCTCGTGTCCGTAGAGGACTACCGGTCTAATTAGCGTTTTGTAGATTGTCAGTTTGGTACGGCGGCGAACTCTATTCGATCGGAGCGTCTTGCGGAGTCCAAAGTACGTACGATTTCCAGCCACTATGCGTCTCCGAATTTCTCTGCTGGTGTCATTTTCGGCAGTCACCAGTGAGCCCAAGTACACAAATTCTTCTACCACCTCGATTTCGTCACCACCGATGCAAACTCGCGGTGGGTGGCTCACATTGTCTTCTCTTGAACCTCTTCCTATCATGTACTTCGTCTTCGACGTGTTGATGACTAGTCCGATCCGCTTAGCTTCCCTCTTCAGTCTGATGTAGGCTTCCTCCATCTTCTCAAAGTTACGTGCCATAATATCTATGTCGTCGGCGAAACCAAATAGCTGGACGGACTTATTGAAAATTGTACCACTCGTGTTAATCCCTGCTCTTCGTATTACCCTTCCAAAGCGATGTTGAATAGCAAACACGAAAGACCATCACCTTGCCGTAACCCTCTGCGGGTTTCGAAGGGACTCGAGAATGCCCCTGAAACTCGAACTACGCACATCACCCGATCCATCGTCGCTTTGATCAACCGTGTCAGTTTATCCGGAAAACCGTGTTCGTGCATTAGCTGCCATAGCTGGTCCCGATCGATTGTATCATATGCGGCTTTGAAGTCGATGAATAGATGATGTGTGGGCACGTTGTATTCGCGGCATTTCTGCAGTACTTGGCGAATGGCAAACACCTGGTCCGTGGTGGAGCGTTCGCCCATAAAACCCGCCTGGTACTGCCCCACGAACTCCCTTGCAGTTGGTGCTAGTCGACGGCATAAAATTTGGGAGAGTACCTTGTAGGCGGCGTTCAGCAATGTGATTGCGCGGTAGTTGCTACAATCCACTTCCATCCACTCCTGCGGCAAAACTTCCTCCTCCCAAATCTTGGTAATGACCCAGTGCAGCGCTCTAGCCAGTGCCTCACCACCGTGTTTAAATAGCTCTCCTGGTAGTTGGTCAACCCCAGGGGCTTTGTTGTTCTTGAGCCGGCCAATCTCCTCCTGGATTTCCTGGAGATCCGGAGCCGGTAGAATTATGTCCTGCGCGCGTTCTCCCAGGTCCATCACCATACCGCCATCTTCGTCTGCCACATCGCCATTCAGGTGTTCTTCGTAGTGCTGCCGCCACCTTTGGATCACCCCACGCTCGTTCGTAAGAAGGTTCCCGTTTATGTCCTTACACATATCGGGCTGTGGCACGTGGCCCTTACGTAAACGGTTTAACTTCTCATAGAACTTTCGTGTGTTATTAGCGCGGTACAGTTGCTCCGTTTCTTCACGGTCTCGATCTTCCTGCTGGCGCTTTTCCTCCGGAAAATCGAGTTTTGTCTGTTCCGCGCCTGTTTATATCGTGCCTCGTTCGCCCTCGTGCGGTGTTGCAGCAATCTCGCCCATGCTGCATTCTTCTCTTCCACTAACTGCTCACATTCGCCGTCATACCAGTCGTTTCTCTGATCCGGGGGCACCGTGCCAAGTGCAGCGGTTGCGGTGCTACCAATGGCGGATCGAATATCTCTCCAGCCATCTTCAAGAGATGCTGCGCCTAGCTGCTCTTCCGTTGGAAGTGCCACTTCCAGCTGCTGCGCGTATTCTTGGGCTAGTCTACCGTCTTGTAGCCGCCCAATGTTAAGCCGCGGCGTCCGACTTCGACGCGTGTTGTGCACCGTCGAGAGTTTTGAGCGCAGGCATACTGCAACGAGGTAGTGGTCGGATTCAATATTCGCACTGCGGTAAGTGCGGACGTTCGTGATGTCGGAGAAGAATTTACCGTCGATTAGAACGTGGTCGATTTGGTTTTCCGTTTCTTGGTTAGGTGATCTCCATGTGGCCTTGTGAATATTTTTGCGGGGAAAGAAGGTGCTTCGGACTACCATTCCGCGGGAGGCTGCGAAGTTTATGCATCGTTGGCCGTTGTCATTCGATACGGTGTGCAGACTATCCGGTCCGATGACCGGTCTATACATTTCCTCTCTTCCTACCTGTGCGTTCATGTCGCCGATGACGATTTTGACGTCCCGCAGTGGGCATCCATCGTATGTCTGCTCCAGCTGTGCGTAGAACGCTTCTTTCTCGTCGTCGGTCTCCCTTCTTGTGGGCAGTGCACGTTGATGATGCTATAGTTGAAGAAACGGCCTTTAATCCTCAGCTTGCACATCCTTGCGTTGATTGGCTGCCACCCAATCACGCGTTGGCGCATCTTACCCAGCACTATGAAACAGGTTCCCAGCTCGTTGGTGGTGCCACAGCTTTGGTAGAAGGTAGCCGCTCGAAGCCCGCTTTTCTACACTTTCTGTCCTGTCCAGCAAATCTTTTGCAGCGCCACGACGTCGAAGTTGCGGGGATGTAATTCATCGTAGATCATCCTGTCGCAACCTGCGAAACCTAGCGACTTGCAATTCCATGTTCCAAGCTTCCAATCGTGATCCTGTATTCGTCGCCTAGGTCTTTGCCGATTATATCGAGTCGCATTATCTCTTATATTGTTCGTAATGATTGGTTTTCTAGGCGGCTTATTGGGCCTGCGCAAACCTCCTGTCTCGTCGGAGGGCCGTCGTGTCAGGGCTGTTTAGCGTCCCACCTAACACCAGGACTTGGGCTTGTGCGCTTTGAGCGGCACACGGTCGCTTTGGTGGAGCCTACTTGCGGATACATGCAGCTTTTTATAGAGGTTTAACAGGGCCCACTGTCAAACCCACCACATCCTAGGCAAGCCCCACAACTCGCAGATGGCCTGGGGAGGGATCGTCAAGCCCTTGGACATAGTCCCTGCTGCCCGAGATATGCTTTGTGATATGTGCAATCATCTTATTATGAAGTTAGTAACAGAGGGGTAGAAGCCAGCGTACTCGTGGTGACTGGGAGCATTTTCCGGATGGCCAGAGAATGAAGGATGTTGAACATGGCCACGGATTTGACCAGAGGATAGTGTTGTTTTTAATGTCGATAATTTTTAATGGAACTAGAGCAACAAGCAGACTCTTATCTGAGCTCTCAGCCTTCGAAAATTTTCGTATGTAGGTTTTTTTTTAATTTGTTTATTAAAGTGATTTTTAAATTAAAATAAATTTCATCACTATTCGTGTTCGTGTGAAGGTGCTATGTCTTATGCTTCTATCAAAACCCTATTTGCATATAAGTTTCACCGTTCTTGAGCTCTCTACCGAAAATTGCTGCAGCGGACGTTTCAGACACGGAAACCTGGGGTGACATTGCGCATCTCGAATCGAATCACTCGATTCGTACGTTTTTGCATTCGTTTCGAAAAAAATGCGGCATTATGTATTTCGTTCGACTTCATTCAGTCGCAGTACAAGATTTCGAATGGTGCTGTACTAGCTCAATCGAGTATGTTCTGTCAAACGAAATGTAAACAGAGAGAATAAGAGATAGCTGTCTCCGTGTTTATCATGCCGCCCGCTGGAGAGACAACCTTCAGCGCATTGCGAATGTGAGTAAACAAAGAGAATAAGAGTAATTTCATCTGCGTGTAGCATGTTGCCTGTTGGAAAGGCATCCTTCATGGCACGAATTGGCAGTTAATTTATAAACAAGCAAATCGTGCTCAATGACTATAAAAGCAATATTATTTATTGAGCAGTTGAAACCGATTAAAACATTATGCCGATACGACATGTTTTATAAATTGAGATATAGTTACGACACAAATTATAAGTTATAATAAACTACTCGACCCGGCAAACATTGTCCTGCATACTAGGCGAAAATGCGCGTTGTGAACTGCCCATGCGAAACATCCATACAAATCTTAATTTTAGTTTTTCACGATTTACGCAACCTTACTCGTGATTTTACCATGGGCAAATATCATATAAACCCGTCGGAAACGATAACGAATATATCTGCTGAAGGAATGTAGAAAATCCATCCAGCTGTTTTTGAGTTATGGGGATACGAACACAGACCATTTCATTTTTATTATATAGAAGATTATAAGCAACTCGGCCGTACGAAAACCATTTTGTTTTTGTTAAATGTCTTGGCTGTGCATGGCTTTTCTAAAGCATTTGTTTAGTTTGATTGCTCTAATTGTAATCAAGTGTCGGTCTTCCACCGTCATTAGTCGTCTGAGTACACGCGATTGCGTAGAGCAATCAAACTCATCAAATGCTTTAGCATTTATTATATTTATTCGAGTTTATGCCACATATCCAATTTTGAGCTAAATAATTTAAAGCTAAAAAAGGATTCGATAATAAATTACTTTAATGTTACCATGTGTTTTAGTTAGATGCACTTGGGTCATCTCCTGCGCGTTTGTTTTTTTTAACTCAACAATTTTTACGTAGATTTTAGAATATATACGTTTTTACGCAGATTTTCCCCATAGATTTTTCACGCGGTTTATCGAAATTGTCAAGAAATACGTGAAAACTGCAAAAAAAAACGATTTAAGTTGAAGTCGTTTTAACGAGGATTTCGGGATAATTAAAGATTGCATATTGTCTGGAAACTATAAAAGTAGGTATACTAATGACATTCTTTCCTTCAAGATACAATAATGAAACATTTATACTCTTTCCGTAGAGAAATAATAACAAATATAATGAAAAACTTTCAGCAAGAAATGACTCTCGAACAACATTCGAAAGCTATAAAGGTGACGAGTGATTTTCATTCGACTTGAGTCGTTTTTCAGTGTGCTATCGAGTCTCCATAATGCCAAAACATCTCGTTATTCTTGTACCTCCTCGAGCATACTCGAACGATGAGTCGTTTTCGAGATCGAATCGAAAGCCGTAATGCCAAACATGTTCGACTCGATAGAATTACGTTCGAATCGAGATGCACAATGCCACCCCTGTTTAGGAATGACTTTGTCCTTTTCCTTTTTCAACGCGTAAAGGCTAGGAAGCAAATTTGCATGTACCTTGTTTAAAGTACTTTGAAGCATATTGTACTTTCTCTCGAAAAAAAATCTAGTCAATGTACAACGCCAGTGCTTGTGTCTCTATCATAACCTTTTCATGATTTGCTGCATTTCATGGATATTGGCCGCAGATGCTAGCTCTTCAGGTTCATTTTTATTGATAAGGTCTTCAACATATAGTTTCTTGGTTTTATTTGAACATTCCTGAAACGGTTTTTGAGGTCTACCCTTCGCGATGTTGAATGAAGACTGTTTTGCTTCTCGAATTTCCCGGATGATCGAAAGCTCTTTAACCATTTTTGATCAATTCTCAAACAAAAGATTCTGCAAAACTGCTTTAGTTCTCTCTCAAGTTCCTCGGAGCAATCATCTGGATAATTTAAATCAGACAGAAACTTCAACATATGAACTTTTCGTTGGGACGGATCAACGGAAAGCTACTGTTTGTCTATATCCATGTTATTGAGCGCAAGAGTATCGTCTAGAAAATCGTCAACAGCTATTGATAGAGCAAATAAGAGCAGCTGGAATCACTTCCATTCTCTTAAGAATATATTCTATAGTATTCTATAGTATACTATAAGTGAGATCTGGTGCGATTTTCAGAGATGTGTTTTGATGTACTTTTTTTTAAAAGCTGTTTAAAGTTGTAGATTATTTCTTCCTATTTAACTTCATGCCCAAGACTTGGAAGCTTCACTTATCACAATGATCGAAATATGTCCCACTGAAACACATTGAATTGGATCTTACTTACTTGATTATACGCTTTCCATATCAATTTTCACAGTGAAAGGTGCCGTTTCGAAAACCTTGGCAATGAAAAAGATTTTTTTTTTTTTTTTTTTAACTAATTTTATTTGCTAATTATCTAATACATGCATTCATCTCTTAGACTAGGTGTTCCGTGTTTTCTTAACACTATCATCCTTATTTGCTATGTTATATTTTTAGTTATTATTAATACATTTCAATTGCCTCTGGCAGTTAGAATTTTTCCTCTGGTTGAATGGAACCATGTAGGAATTACAATGTTTTCAACTTAAACTAAACTTAACCTAATTTATACTAAGGGTACAAGGATCTAATCGTTGCAATAGAAGATTGCAACGATTTTTGTCTAAAATTGGAAATTATTTTGTTGGACATTTGTTGCAATGTCTCAATATTAGAAATTCTATGAAGTTCATTGGTACTATACCACGGAGGCAACTTCAGAATCATTTTCAGAATTTTATTTTGAATCCTCTGAAGAGCCTTCTTTCTGGTATTGCAGCAACTAGTCCATATTGGCACAGCATACAACATGGCAGGTCTAAAAATTTGTTTGTAAATCAAAAGTTTGTTCTTAAGACAAAGTTTTGATTTTCTGTTTATAAGTGGATATAGACACTTAATATATTTGTTACATTTGGCTTGAAGGCCTTCAATGTGATTTTTAAAAGTTAATTTTTGATCTAGCAGAAGTCCAAAATATTTAGCTTCGCTAGACCAATTAATTGGAACCCCATTCATAGTGACAATATGTCTGCTAGAAGGTTTCAAATAAGAAGCTCTCGGCTTATGTGGGAAAATTATAAGCTGAGTTTTGGAAGCATTCGGGAAATTTTCCATTTTTGCAAGTAAGCGGAGAAAATATCCAAACTTGTTTGCAATCTACTACAAATGACACGGAGGCTACGCCCTTTGGCTGAGAGACCTGTGTCATCTGCAAACAAAGATTTTTGACACCCTGGTGGTAAACCAGGTAAGTCAGAAGTAAAAATGTTATACAAAATGGGCCCCAGTATGCTGCCTTGGGGGACACCAGCCCTTACAGGTAATCTATCAGATTTAGAATTCTGATAGTTTACCTGCAGTGAGCGATCTGATAAATAATTTTGGATCAGTTTAATAATGTACAGAGGAAAATTAAAATTCATCAATTTTACAATCAAACCTTCATGCCAAACACTGTCAAATGCTTTCTCTATATCAAGAAGAGCAACTCCAGTCGAATATCCTTCAGATTTGTTGAGCCGAATTAAGTTCGTAACTCTTAATAACTGATGAGTGGTTGAATGCCCATGGCGAAAACCAAATTGCTCATCAGCAAAAATAGAATTGTCATTAATATGAACCATCATTCTATTTAAAATAATCTTTTCAAACAGTTTGCTTATTGAAGAAAGCAAACTGATTGGGCGATAACTAGAAGCCTCAGCTGGATTTTTGTCCGGCTTCAAAATTGGAACAACTTTGGCGTTTTTCCATTTATCTGGGAAGTATGCCAATTGAAAACATTTACAATGATATGGAAATGCTAATATCATCTTCCAAACTTGGACGTACATGTTCATGATAGCATTAGAGGCGAAAGTATAGAATTGATAGTTCCGTTAGGATACGGCAGGCATGGAGAATGTTTTTATAGAAGTCGATTTGAAAGCGAGCGGAGGGCAATATTTGTGATGGCACATATCGCACGACCTTCCTTCTGCCAAGCTCCCGTATGAATGGGGAGATAAAAATATCAGTGTGGAAGCTGATATATCTCCACTGGCAAAAGGAAGGTGGTTTGACTTGCTCATATGCCATCGCGTGCGGAAGGATTTGCTATCGACGAGTACTGTCTCCAAATTTCTAATATGACATCAGCATTTAGTCGAATAGGATTTTTATTGCACAGTTCTGTTTTCTCATTGCGTCCGTCTCGTCGCAACCAACTTGGCTGCCTCGGCGAGAACAAAGCAGAGAAAGGCACTGCTGCTGTACCGTCGACCAATAACAGCTGGGTTGATGGATGCCCCCACCAAGGGTAGTACACTAAATTAATGATTTCGTGTGTGTTACTTCTGCGTGAAGTTAAACGATTTACAATGATATGGAAATGCTAATATCATCTTCCAAACTTGGACGTACATGTTCATGATAGCATTAGAGGCGAAAGTATAGAATTGATAGTTCCGTTAGGATACGGCAGGCATGAAGAATGTTTTTTATAGAAGTCGATTTGAAAGCGAGCGGAGGGCAATATTTGTGATGGCACATATCGCACGACCTTCCTTCTGCCTTCATACGGGAGCTTGGCAGAAGGAAGGTCGTGCGATATCATGTTAAATAAATGAAAACATTGTTAAATAAATTAACCAAAAGAATGAAGAGCTCTCAGGAAGTTTTTTGATAAGTATGTAGAAAATACCATCATCGTCCGGGACTTTCATATTTTTTAATTTTCTAGTAATAGATCTCACTTCATTCAAATTAGTTCCCAACGAAGGGTCAAAAGCATTCTCTTGATGGAGAATGTCTTCGAAGCTTCATGTAACCTGATCCTCAATAGGACTAGTGAGACCTAAACTCAAATTATGGGCACTCTCAAACTGCTGAGCAAGCCTTTTCGCCATTTGTTAATAAAATTTTATTTCCCTCTTTAAGCGCTGGAATTGGCTTTTGAGGTTTTTTAAGAATTTTCGTTAATTTCCAAAAGGGTTTCGAACTGGGATCCAACTTCGAGACATTATTCTCAAAGTTGGTATTTCTCAGAATAGCGAAACGTTTTTTAATTTCATTTTGCAAATCACGCCAAATAACTTTCAACGCGGGATCGCGAGTTCTTTGGTATTGAATTCGCCTCACATTTTTAAGACGGATCAGTAGCTGAAGATCGTCGTCAATAATAATGGAGTTGAATTTAATTTCACATTTAGGAATTGCAATGCCTCTGGCTTCGACAATTAAATTTGTCAAAGATACGAGAGCATTATCAATATCACTTTTGGTATCGAGAGGAATATCAACATCAAAATTCCTATCGATATACGTTTTATATAAATCCCAATCAGCCCTATGATAATTGAAAGTAGAGCTGATTGGATTATAAATAACTTCTTGTGAGATTTCAAATGTCACTGGAAGGTGATCAGAGTCAAAGTCAGCATGAGTTACCAATTGGCCACACAGCTGACTTGAATCCGTTAAAACTAAATCAATTGTAGAAGGATTTCGACTGGAAGAAAAACAAGTTGGGCCATTGGGATATTGAATAGTATAATATCCCGCAGAACAATCTTCAAATAAAATTTTACCATTGGAATTGCTTTGAGCATTATTCCATGAACGGTGTTTGGCATTGAAGTCACCAATTACGAAGAATTTTGATTTGTTGCGAGTCAGAATTTGAAGATCAGCTTTCAACAAATTCTTTTGCTGCCCATTGCATTGAAAAGGCAAATAGGCTGCAATGAAGAAAAAATGACCAAAATTTGTTTCAACAGAAACTCCCAAGGTTTCAAAAACTTTGGTTTCAAACGAAGAAAATAATTTATGTTTGATACGTCTATTAATGACAATGGCGACCCCACCACAGGCGCTGTCAAGACGATCATTTCTGTAGATAAAATAATTTGGATCTCGTTTAATGGAGAGTCCTGGTTTTAAATAGGTTTCAGTTATAATGGCAATATGCACATTATGAACTGTTAGGAAGTTGAATAATTCATCTTCCTTACCCTTTAGAGAGCGGGCATTCCAATTTAGAACTTTCACACAATTATTTAGATCCATTAAAACGGAGTCCGATAACAATTTTTGTGTGTACTTTATACCAACCTGAACAGCTTCTGGAATGGTATTTGCTTTGAACATTAGCTTCAATCATGTGATGCAATTGTTCAGTTAAAAATCAAAATCGGAAGCAGTCATGCTACCTGAATCAACAACATGACCATTATTTTCCGTTGGGACATGGGTATAAACCTCATTTTGAGAAGAGAAAATTTGTCTACCAGCAGCGATGTTTGCATACGTAGGTACATTCGAAAAATTGGAATTTACTGCAGTGCTTGCTACCCGTTGACGAGCGGCAAAATTTGTTTGTGAATTGTGGTGGGTATGAATTGCTCGACCGGTAACTGGTTTCGAAATTAAAGCGTTTGAAAAATTTCTACCCGTCGAATCTGGGATCCGATTGGAATTTCCCGTCATCAATTTTGCACGGAATTCAAAACTTTTTGCGTGAGGGCATTCCCAAAATTGGATTTATGATTGCCCCACAATTTGCACATTTAAATTTATTGGAATCTTCTCTCACAGGACATGCGTCCTTGGCGTGAGAGGTTCCACCACAAATCATGCATTTAGCATCCATGTGACAATGTTTGGTTCCATGACCCCACTTTTGGCACTTACGGCACTGGGTGGGGTTTTGGAAATTTCCCCAGGCCTGCGGAAATGTTCCCATATAACACGGACATGGGACATAATACAGGCCTTTTCAAACTTTTCATATTATTTAGTTCACTTTTGTTAAAATGAACTAAATAAAATTCTTGAGAAATGCCCTCTGGGAAGTACCAGAGTGGGATTTCTTTTCATCTTAATTACTTGGACTGGTGAAAATCCAAGTAATTGAGAAATTTCAATTTTAATCTCATCCAGTGATTTATCGGCACTGGGGAGACCTTTCAAGACGACTTTGAACAACCGCTCAGTTTTGTCGTCGTACGTGAAGAATTTATGCCGCTTCTCAGTTACATACTGAAGAAGACGTTTGCGATCGTCAAAGGATCCCGGCAAAACACGGCAGTCACTCTTCCTAGCAATCTGAAATGAAACCTTGATCCCCTGAAGGTTACTCAAGATTTCATTCCGAAAGCCAGAAAACTCGGCAACAGATACCACAATTGGTGGAATCCTTTGCTTTTTCGCATGAATCGAATCACCTGGGCTAGAGGTATATTCGATTTGCTCAATTTCATCATTAATCAAATCGAACTGATTACTCAGTTCGATTGGAGAAGAATTATTTCCGATATTAGAGTTAGAAGGAATATCTGAATTCTCCAGCTTCCTTCTATTTTTTCCGCGCTTTGGCAGGACGGTCTTGAAACCTTGTTTCTTTGAAGGAAGTGGAGAATTCAGAGACTCCCCCTTCCTCTTGTTTTTATTAATGCTCATTGCTGAGCGTGGAGACGTGACCTTCTAAGAGGTTTTTTCCCAGAACGGTGTCCCTGCAGGATTACCACCGCTTGTCGGAGTTTTACTTCCGCAAACGGGTCCAACGTGAAACGAAGGCACGGGTCCTTGTTGTTTTGATCGTCCCAGTGACCTCACAAAGATACTAATGCGCATACAGCATAATTGAAACCTATGTTAATATCATGGTCTGCTTAATTCGATATATAACAACCGTTTCTACCTCATACACAAGATGCCTTGGGTTCGATCTCAGGCCCATTTAATTCGCCTATTTCGTATATTTTTGTATACTTCTTATGTTACAGCAATCGCTAGAACAGGAAATGGATTTCCGTAGCGTTTCCACTTCAATCCTGTACCTTCAACTTGACTAGTCTAACAGTAACTGTTAGTATTGGAAATGCAGGAAAAACTTATTCCTTACATCCAATTAGAATTCCGTATGTTGCGTTCCTATCACATTCCAACAAAGCTTTTTTTAGCTGAAATAGCTTCTTTTTGGTCAAATAAGACCAATATCTCTTGAATTTCTAATGTGGTTATTATAATCAACGACTACTATTTAGGTATTATTATGATATAATTCATTATTCATTTGTTTGCGTAGTACATATATTTTTGGGCTATTATTATACCTTTGGCGAAGGTGGAAAACTCTATACATCATTTAATGGTTAAGAGCATTGACTAACTTCCTGGTCATTATCAGAAATAGTTCAGAAGAAAATCGTTGGTCTAGGACTAACTGTACAAAACGACCATTCACGGACGTTCCACCTGCGGCCGTTGCAGAGTAAGAACTGTGAATTAACATTAGGAACACCATCAAAAATGTCTTAGAAAAAATTGCGCTACTCTATGACGAACCAACCAAAATGACCAGCGCAATTCGTTTTCCAAATTTTTCGGAAGGCCGCCTGGTGGCCACGTGCAGTCATAGCTGATTAAGACTTTGAAATATCTTCAAGATCACCGTCAGAAAAGGTTTAGAAACAAATGCGCTGCTCTAGGAAAAACTTTCCAAAATCATCATTTCCACGGTCGTACCGGATTATCCCGAAGGCCATCTGGTGGTCACCTGCGGTCATAGCAGAGTAATGACTGAGAATTTCATCCAAAATCACCGTCAGAAATGGTTTAAAAAAATTGCGCTGCTCTAGGACGAACTTCACAAAATTACCATTTTTACGGATGTTCCGGATTTTCCATAAGGCCGGGGTGGCCACTGCGGTCGTAGCAGAGTAGGGGCTGTGTATTAACTCGAATATCGCCGTTAGAAACGGTTTACAAAAAAAATCGCTACTCTAGGGCAAACTTTCCAAAATGACAGTTTTTACGGACGTTCCGGATTATAAGGAAGGCCGTCCGATGGCCACCTACGGTTATAGCAGAATAAGAACTGTGCGATTTCTCTAAAATCACCATCAGCAATGGTTTAGAAAAAATTGCGCTGCTCCAGGACAAACTTCACAATATGACCATTTTTACGGACGTTCCTGGTTTTCCGGAAGGCCGCCTGGTGGCCACCTGGGATCATAGCAGTGTAAGAAATGTGTTTTAGCTTAAAAGTCCCCATCAGAAATGGTTTATTTCTCCCAAATTTAAGCCTGCACGGTGGGCCTGGCCGTTTTAATACTTGTTGCATATTTATGATATGCATGCTTCAAATATTAATGTAGACAAGAAAATGCTCGGGAATACAACCGACATTTCCAGGATGCTTTTCAATACTGGCTGTGCATGTGCTAAGACAAGACAAGACAAGACAAAAGTCCCCATCAGAAATGGTTTAGAAAAAATGCGCTGCTCTAGGACGAACTTCACAAATTGACCATTTTCACGGATGTTCCGGATTTTCCGGAAGGCCGCCTGGTTTCCACCTGCGGTCATAGCAGTGTGAGAAATGTGTTTTAGCTAGAACATCCCCATCAGAAATGGTTTAGAAAAAAATGCGCTGCTCTCGGACGAACCTTCCAGAATGACCATTTTTACGGACGTTCCGGATTATAAGGAGGCTCGTCTGGTGGCCACCTACGGTTAAAGCAGATTAAGAACTGTGGAATATCCTCAAAATCACCATCAGAAATGGTTTAGAAAAAATTGCGCTGCTCTCGGACGAACTTTCTCATATGGCCATTTTTACGAACGTTCCGGGTTTTCCTACGGTCATAGGTGAGTGAGAACTGCGAATTACCTCCAAGGTTATTATCAGAAATGATATAGAAAAAATCGCGTTACTTTAGGATTAATAGTTAATTAAATAAATAAGTAATTCATTACTGGTCACTTTTCCCAGTGCACCTGAGCCTTTAATTTAGCTATATTTACCCGAGCCTTCTATCGAATCACTTTTATTATCTTTTCAATTGATGAAGAAATAATTGTTTGAGGAATACATGGTGGTTTGGTGCAAATTGGTCAACTGACTAAAAAGTTATCCCATTTTTACACAATGTGTTGTACTTTTTACAACGGTGCGAGTCCCGGAAGGTTAAACAAGGTTCTTTTGGTATATAATGTTCTATTCTTGTCTCTTTTCGTTAAAACATTCTTGGTTTTCAAAAATTTGTGGATAGTAATAATGGTTCAGATTACAAGCTTTATAACGAGATATAATATAAAACGATAATATAATATGTGAACTTTGACACCAAGGAAGCAGTATCTTGATCATATGATAAAGCTCTATTTCTGGCGTTTATAAAAACTGAGAAACTGTAACACTTTGTGATAGAAAAAGAAGCTGGCAGCAAAACTCACAGCATCATCGAAAAATATGAAGCCAGGAGTTACGCGTGTTACTCTGTGGCTCATCTGGTCCGAATCTTGGCTAAATACCAGATTCGCGCAACGTTTGTTTATTTTTGATTCTAATTAGAAACTCTCATCACCTCATTACCATAAAGTCAACTGATTCGCCTTATCAGTGACTGACAATAAGCCACGAAAGGCCGCCTTCTCGACAGAAGGTTTCTTATTAAGTAAAAAAAGAAAGACCAAGCCATTTGCAAGTTAGTTGTTGAACAGTTTTGATAGAAAACCTTTTGTACAAGAAAAAGCGTTGTGCCAAATAGAAGAATCTGCCGTAGAGTATCTACGCCGTCACTCAACCGCCGACGAGGTTTCAGCCTCAGGATACGCCAGCCGGCAAAAGCCGGTAAGATTTTTTAGTGCTAAAACCCGTCACCAGCACCATGTTAAAAGATTATTTTGCCAGGTCTTACCGTCGGGGCGCAGCAGATTCGGGTTTGCCGGTCATCGTAAAGCCAAGTGAAGCGTGTGTTAGCCATCGGTCAAGTGAAGTGCCCGGTAATCGTCGGCAACGACATTTCCGCCAACAATCGGCCACCGCCGAGAGACGACCACGCCTGCCAGTCGTCGGCAACCGCCGAGAAACCGCCAAGCACGGGCACGCCCGCCAGTCGTCGGCAACCGCCGAAATACCGCTGAACACGTGCCACGCCCGCCAGTCGTCGGCAATCGCCGAGATACCGTTAACACGTTCCACGCTCGCCAGTCGTCGGCAACCGCCGAAATAGTGCTTAACACGTGTCTGCCCGCCAGTCGTTGGCAATCGCCGAGATACCATTAATCACGTGTAGTGCCAGCCAATCGTCGGCAATCGTCGATACACCGCCAAGTAGTGTTAGTGTCCGCCGGCCGTTGCCTATCGCCGAGACCTGCGAAACCGTGGCAGCGTAGCCAGTTACTGCTATCGTCTGCTTTCCGTCCACCATCGGCACCAGCCGATCCGTCTGCCAACTCAAGCAAGAAGCGCCGGTCCGCAAGCAATCGGCATCCGCCGAGTTCAAGCCGAGCACAACCACGTCGGCGTTGGTCAGACCCGTGAAACGGTCCGCAGTTTCCGTCGCCAGGGGCGCAGTCCGTCAGCCCAGTACCACCGCACCGGGGGAGTACTCCGGCATCGACGATCCAGCGAGCTACAGCGAACGCATCAGCCAGCCAGCAGTAAGGTGACCTAGGTCGCCATCAAGGTTAGAGATCTCGTATTATATCATTCACTAGTACTAGTAGAGAAGTGTGCGCACACGAGTAGTTCCTAAAATAGCAAAAAGTAGAAAGTTGTTAGTACCATGCTCGAGATTAAATCCCACTGTAAAGCAATTTGCCTGGTTTAGTCTTTCTGATTCTCATTCAAGTTCCTAGTAGAGTCCTTGGTAGAGTTCTTGAGAGTGAATCGCGTTCGTCAGACCTGCCCTGAGCGAGCTAACCGGGAGGCTTCAACAGATATTTTCGCATCACACTTCACAGTGTGTTGGCGCTTAAGCGAATTTGTTATTTATTTACCATTCAGTTTAGGGTTCTGGTCGAAGCCGATTCGCAACGGAAGAAAAGCAGGTAAGCCGTACAGTCTGGTTGAGTACGCTTTGGTCTGGTGTGGGTGATTACCTGCCTTCCTCTGTTGCAATACCGTAACAAGTTTGACCCCGGATATTTCAGTTTGGCCGTTATTGTTCCGCTCTAGCTGAAGGATTGCAGTTGGTGAAGGTTTCAGTATCTTTTATCGTATCGTACCGTTCCGTTATTGAGAACTGGGCTATCCGATGCCAAAGTACCGTTACAAAACTTCTGATTGATTATTTGTTCAAATAAAATTGAAAATATCGAAAATTGGGACATTTTCAAGACATAAACGGAAGAATCTTTTAAATTTCGCCAGAAGAATTTGATCAACTTCCCCAGAAAATACTTCAAGTTTTTTCCAGAATACTCATTTGGAAATTATTCCCAGATTTTCCACTAGAGCTACTTTGAAGTTTCGAGAATTCTGTAGAATTACCAAGTGTGCTCGTTTATCTTTGGATTTCCCAATAAAAAAAGGTTTAAAATGTTGTCGTGTCCGGCGGGGACGGCTGAACGAATCAGCCATCTCCAGCTGCTGCTCGATTCGCAGCAGCTCGGTAGCCAACTCGATCCTGCAAAATACATCACAAAACTGAAGCATAATATCGTTCTTCTGTCACTCTTGCATCTGGTACTCATAGCTAATGTATATGCCCTCTTATTCAATCAACATATCTTGTCACACCCGTCTCAATCCCTACATCTTCCTCCTACTCTACTCTTTTACAATTTTACTACTATTGTTCTGCTCTTTTTTCAACACGACGCTTTAAAGTTTTGGTTGAACGGAGAACTGTGATACTCGTGGGATTCACAACCAATTAAAATAAAGTATAATAAATCATCTCAGCAAGTTGTTTTATTTCTGTCTGCCATCAAAATCAGAAAAAAAATCATCAACACTTTTCTACGCAACTCTTTGCTAACGTATTCTCGTTCTTTGTTTACATTTTCTAACACTGAACTCCAACAAACCACTGATCTCGGAATGCAGTCATGGATAGAGTTTTCCAGGCTGTAAAACATCAATCTTGCATCAAAATCAGAAATAAAATCATCAACAATACTCTGCATAGCTCTTCGCTTCCTTGTTCTCATTCTTTGTTTACATTTTTTTTAACGCTGAACACCAATCAACCACTGATATCGAAATGCAGTCATGGATAGAGTTATCCAGGCTCTAGAACATCAATCTTGCATCAAAATCGGAAAAGAATCATCAACATTTTTTTTTACGCAACTCTTTACTTTCTAATTCCCGTTCTTTGTTTACATTTTCTCACGCTGAACACCAATCAACCACTGATATCGGAATGCAGTCATGGATAGGGTTTTCCAGGCTATAAAACATCAATCTTGCATCAAAATCAGAAAAGAATCACCAACAATACACAACTCCTTTGCTTCCTTGTTCTCATTCTTTGTTTACATTTTCTAACGCTGAACACCAATCACCCACTGATCTCGGAATGCAGTCATGGATAGAGTTTTCCAGGCTCTAGAATATCAATCTTGCATCAAAATCAGAAAAGAATCATTAACCTTTTTTTTCTACGCAACTTTTTGCTTTCTTATTCCCCCTTCTTTGTTTACATTTTCTAACGCTGAACACCAATCAACCACTGATCTCGGAATGCAGTCATGGATAGAGTTTTCCAGGCTCTAGAACATCAATTTTGCATCAAAATCAGAAAAGAATCATCAACCTTCTTTTTTCTACGCAACTTTTTGCTTTCTTATTCACGTTCTTTGTTTACATTTTCTAACGCTGAACACCAATCAACCACTGATCTCGTCATGGATAGAGTTTTCCAGGCTCTAGAACATCAATCTTGCATCAAAATCAGAAAAGAATCATCAACTTTTTTTTACGCGGCTCTTTGCTTTCGTATTCCCGTTATTTGTTTACATTTTCTAACGCTGAGCACCAATCAACCACTGATCTCGGAATGCAGTCATGGATAGAGTTTTCCAGGCTCTAGAACATCAATCTTGAATCAAAATCAGAAAAGAATCATCAACCTTTTTTTTTACGCAACTATTTGCTTTCTTATTCCCGTTCTTTGTTTACATTTTCTAACGCTGAACACCAATCAACCACTGATCTCGGAATGCAGTCATGGATAGAGTTTTCCAGGCTTTCTTGCATCAAAATCAGAAAAGAATCAACAACATTTTTTTTTTTTTTTTTACGCAACTCTTTGCTTTCTTATTCCCGTTATTTGTTTACATTTTCTAACGCTGAACACCAATCAACCACTGATCTCGGAATGCAGTCATGGATAGAGTTTTCCGGGCTCTAGAACATCAATCTTGCATCAAAATCAGAAAAGAATCATCTACATTTTTTTTTACGCAACTCTTTGCTTTCTTATTCCCGTTCTTTGTTTACATTTTCTAACGCTGAACACCAATCAACCACTGATCTCGGAATGCAGTCATGGATAGAGTTTTCCAGGCTCTAGAACATCAATCTTGCATCAAAATCAGAAAAGAATCATCAACCTTTTTTTTTACGCAACTTTTTGCTTTCTTATTCCCGTTCTTTGTTTACATTTTCTAACGCTGAACACCAATCAACCACTGATCTCGTCATGGATAGAGTTTTCCAGGCTCTAGAACATCAATCTTGCATCAAAATCAGAAAATAATCATCAACATTTTTTTTTTACGCAACTCTTTGCTTTCTTATTCCCGTTATTTGTTTACATTTTCTAACGCTGAACACCAATCAACCACTGATCTCGGAATGCAGTCATGGATAGAGTTTTCCAGGCTCTAGAACATCAATCTTGCATCAAAATCAGAAAAGAATCATCAACATTTTTTTTTACGCAACTCTTTGCTTTCTTATTCCGTTATTTGTTTACATTTTCTAACGCTGAACACCAATCAACCACTGATCTCGGAATGCAGTCACGGATAGAGTTTTCCAGGCTCTAGAACATCAATCTTGCATCAAAATCAGAAAAGAATCATCAACCTTTTTTTTCTACGCAACTTTTTGCTTTCTTATTCCCGTTCTTTGTTTACATTTTCTAACGCTGAACCCCAATCAACCATTGATCTCGGAATGCAGTCATGGATAGAGTTTTCCGGGCTCTAGAACATCAATCTTGCATCAAAATCAGAAAAGAATCATCAACATTTTTTTTTACGCAACTCTTTGCTTTCTTATTCCCGTTCTTTGTTTACATTTTCTAACGCTGAACACAAATCAACCACTGATCTCGTCATGGATAGAGTTTTCCAGGCTCTAGAACATCACTCTTGCATCAAAATCAGAAAAGAATCATCAACCTTTTTTTTCTACGCAACTTTTTGCTTTCTTATTCCCGTTCTCTGTTTACATTTTCTAACGCTGAACACCAATCAACCACTGATCTCGGAATGCAGTCATGGATAGAGTTTTCCGGGCTCTAGAACATCAATCTTGCATCAAAATCAGAAAAGAATCATCAACATTTTTTTTTTTACGCAACTCTTGCTTTCTTATTCCCGTTCTTTGTTTACATTTTCTAACGCTGAACACCAATCAACCCCTGATCTCGGAATGCAGTCATGGATAGAGTTTTCCAGGCTCTAGAACATCAATCTTGCATTAAAACCAGAAAAGAATCATCAACATTTTTTTTTACGCAACTCTATGCTTTCTTATTCCCGTTCTTTGTTTACATTTTCCAACGCTGAACACCAATCAACCACTGCTCACGGAATGCAGTCATGGATAGAGTTTTCCAGGCTGTAAAACATCAATCTTGCATCAAAATCAGAAAAGAATCACCAACAATACACAACTCCTTTGCTTCCTTGTTCTCATTCTTTGTTTACATTTTCTAACGTTGAACACCAATCAACTACTGATCTCGGAAAGCAGTCATAGATAGAGTTTTCCAGGCTCTAGAACATCAATTTTGCATCAAAATCAGAAAAGAATCACCAACAATGCACAACACCTTTGCTTCCTTGTTCTCATTCTTTGTTTACATTTTCTAACGCTGAACACCAATCAACCACTGATCTCGGAATGCAGTCATGGATAGAGTTTTCCAGGCTCTAGAACATCAATTTTGCATCAAAATCAGAAAATAATCATCAACAATTTTCTACGCAACTCTTTGCTTACGTATTCTCGTTCTTTGTGTACATTTTCTAACACTGAGCTCAAACCAACCACTGATCTCGGAATCATCTTGCTAGCTGTTTTTTTTCAACCTTGCTTAAAAAAAACGTTGACACTTTTCTACGCAACTCTTTGCTTACTTGTTCTCACTCAATGTCTACACCCTCGGCCTATTTTGCACTACGCCCTCACCCTATATTTTCACAGATACCCTCTCAGGAGAATGATTGTTTACCTTATCAGTGATTCACATGCCGAAGGATGATTGTTCCATAGATACCCTCTCAAGGGAATGATTGATAACCCTATCAGGGGTTCCTCCTCAAAAGAATTATTATTTTGGAAACCCTCTCAGGGGAATGATTGTTTACCCTATCAGGGATTCCCTCCCAGAAGAATTATTGTCACGGATACCCTCTCAGGGGAATGATTGTTTACCCTATCAGGGATTCCCTCTCAGAGGAATTATTGTATCGGATACCCTCTCAGGGGAATGATTGTTTACCCTATCAGGGATTCCCTCTCAGAGGAATTATTGTCTCGGATACCCTCTCAGGGGAATGATTGTTTACCCTATCAGGGATTCCCTCTCAGAGGAATAACTGTCTTAGATACCCTCTCAGGGGAATGATTGATAACCCTATCAGGGATTCACGCTCAGGAGAATGATTGTTCCATAAATACCCTCTCAGGGGAATGATTGATAACCCTATCAGGGATTCCTCCTCAAAGGAATTATTATTTCGGATACCCTCTCAGGGGAATGATTGTTTACCTTATCAGGGATTCACTCTTAGGAAAATGATTGTTTCACAGATACCTTCCCAGAGAAATGATTGTTTCAAATATGTACTCAAATATGTGATTGTTTACCCTATCAGGGACTCACTCTGTATTTATAACATTATAAGTCAATTCATACACTTCCCGCATGAAATGATAACAAATATCAATTGTTCCAATTATTGTTTTTTTTTTAATCGCCTTTACTTGTACACTAATCCACAAATATCTGACATACTGTTTTCGGGTTCTGCATTAAAACCATGTATTTTTGGATTTCTTTAAATAAGTGTAATCTCACCTTTTTCCTGCGTGTCGTAAATTTACTTCTTTTTTATTATTCTTTTTTTGTAGCGGCACGAATTGGATTCCTAGAAACTTTTTTTTTCAGTGTCATGAATTTCAAAACCGTCAAACGTCACAACCGAAAAGTTTATTTTTCCGTGCAATTTGATTTGTTTTTTTTTAACACAACACACGCGATTTCATTTTCGCTGGCACCGGTTCAAATACGCAAACCAATTGCGATTTTGGGAGCGTCACTATGGTTACCGCGTACCGACTTGGCCAATGTCGTGTCCGGCGGGGACGGCTGAACGAATCAGCCATCTCCAGCTGCTGCTCGATTCGCAGCAGCTCGGTAGCCAACTCGATCCTGCAAAATACATCACAAAACTGAAGCATAATATCGTTCTTCTGTCACTCTTGCATCTGGTACTCATAGCTAATGTATATGCCCTCTTATTCAATCAACATATCTTGTCACACCCGTCTCAATCCCTACAAATGTCAGTGGAAAATTCTTCGGGTTTTACATGAGATCCCATCATAATATTCACGGGAAGTTGTTCCAAATTTCTGCAGGAAAATATTCGGAATATCCGCAGAAAGTTCCTATTAAATTTCTCTTGAGTTTCTGTTGCTTCCGTTTTCTTAAAAATTCTTCAAAATTGCTTTGGTTTGCAAATCTTTGATTTGCAATGAAAAATGTTTAAGGATTTTCTTTGGATTTCTACAGGAAATTGACCTCTCGCCACAGATAACAGACATCCAGGCTAGAACAAATTTCGCTCAAAAAGCTGTGTAAATCAAAGTACGTTAGAATACTGACTGTGGCAATACGCCGTTTGGTGGCGCTAGGTGCACTATGGAACCAATAAGGTTAAAAAACAAATTCAGCCAAACACATATTCGTACCTTCAAGCAATTTGATTGTATTAAGGTTCCCCCAAACACACGCGACGCGACAGTCGCGACGCGATTCTATCGCTTGGCGACTGCGATTCTGTCGTCGCTGGTATGGAAGGATAAATGGAACATTGCCTGCAGCGACCCAGCGATAGAATCGCGGCGACTAGTTGTCGCCGTCGTGGCGATGAAATCGCTTAGGTCTGGGGGAGCCTTTACCAAGTAGAGTTTCTGCTATAGCCACTTCCCATATTGTTGAATAAATATATGCTTATAATAGTATGTTCCGATTGAAATTAGTTAAAATTACTGTCGAAGAGGCAATTATTCACTGCCGGAAACGCTAGTTAGATTTTTATACATAACCCGAAATGAAATACTAAAAGGGACATGAATGATAGAAAAATCATAAATATACTTGAGCACAAATTATGGCCTTTTCATCATTTTAGTGCTTCGCTGCTGGCTGTGACGATGATTCATAAGATTCAAAAGAATTGAAAATACAGGCAGAGGTGGTAGCTGCTGTTCACCAACGAAACATCTCAGGGAACATCCATAAATTACATAACGCTTAGAGGAGTGACGGGGTTGCCTGAGGTATGAAATTCACTAAAAATTCTAAATAAATTATACAAAAAGTGTAACTGGGTAGAGGAGGGATCATACATGATCGTTCTGGCGTTACGTAATTAATGGATCTTCCCTCATCACAAAACAAACCATGTGCTCCTGGAAAGAGAAATCGCGTGCGTTAGTGTGAGAAAGAAACATCATATATGGAATTGAAACCAGAGTGAGGAGGAGGATCTGTTGTTTATATCCATGGTGGGTGGTGGCGCCTAAAATTTTGACAGCTTCTTGATGAGAGAAACTATGCGATGCCAGCGCCTCCACGAGATTGCCACTTGTGTTGCATTTTAAAACGTCCGTTAAATTCCTTACACACGATTGAGAACGGACTTGTATGTCTGTTCTCTGTGCTCTCGCATCAAAAATTGTATCTCGTTTTATTGTCTCAGTTTTTGAAAATCGAAAACAAAAATTGAAAAGGGCTGCACGTGTGAACCGATCTGTTTGTTCAAAATCGGGCAAATGTTAGACTTTTCTTGAAAAACAGCACTTTTTCGATTTTGTTTGCCCTAACAGGTCATTTGACTGAAAACGCCGCTCGACCGAAAAAGTCGTTTGACCGAATAGATCATTTGACCATGAATACAATTTGATAATAATGGTCATTTGGCAGAAAGAGCCATTTGGCTCAAAAATGTCCTTTCTGCAAAACAACCATTTCGACCAAATGGCATTTTCAGCGAAAAGTGTCTGAATCGATCATTTTGCTGAGAAATTGTTTAGTCGATAGGTAATTTTATAGGTCATAGGCCAAAAGGGTTGTTTTGCGGAAAGGGCATTTTCGAGCCAAATGACTATTCCTACCAAACGGCATTTTCGGCCAAGAGAACTGTTCGGTCTAACGATTTTTCGGTCAAATTACCAGTTCGGTCGAATGTCCCTTTCGGCTATATTTCGCTTCCGGCCAAACTACATTTGCGGACAAACCATTTTTGACCTGATAACAGTTTCGGATATACGTCCAGTTCGGCTTAATGGGATAGATGACTTTTGCCTTCAATCGACTTACAAAGCAGAGAGTTTACGAAATTTCGTTCAATGATCTTTTGACAATAAGGCCTTTTCGCCGTAAATGTCATTTGGCCAAATGGGTGGACATTTTTGATCAAATTATCCGTTCAGTAATTTACATTTGGCCGTATGATCCGTTTTGTCAAATGACCATTTCGACGAAACGGCATTTCGTGCTGTAACCTATTCGGCCAAACGACTTGTTAGAGAAAACGGCTTTTTCGGCCAAATTACCAGTTCGGACGTATTTTGTTTTCAGCCAAAGGAATTTCCTCAGAATTTCTTATAGACAATACACTAGTCGTTAACTGCAACATGTTTACTTTTCAGTTAGGAGCTGTCCATGTACCACGTGGTCAAGTTTTGGTCAGTTTTAGATTTCCCCTCCCCCAGCGTGGACAATTGCTCATATAAATTTTCAAAAATTTGTATGAACTCACCATACCTCCCTAAACTGTCTACGTGGCATATGTACAGTCCCGTTAATAGCTAATGCCGTTCGTTAACTACAACCTATTCTAGACATCAAACGGCTGTCAGTCGACGTCAGATGCAATAGAAGTGCACCTGATTGTGCTATCATCGACTTTGACATCGTTTTGATATTCAGCGGTCCGATAACTGCAAAATTGTTTCAATTTTCGAAATGTAGTTAAAAAGCATTGCAGTTAAATGACTTGCAGTTATCGAACATCTACTTTACAAAGATTTTCTTTTATAAATTAAAAAAAACTTCAAAGTAGTTCCCGTGGAAAATCGGAAATAATTTCCTAACGCAAATTTTGGAAAAACTTAAAGATTTTCTTGAAAAAGTTCATCAGATTTTTCACGCAAAATCCGAAAGATTTTTCTGTGAATGTCTTGAAAATATTTCGAGAAAAGCAAAAAAATGCCGTATAAGATGCTGAAGTGGAGGCCCTCTGTATCGTCTATCGTAATCAATAGCATTTGAAAACTAATTTTTCAAAATCTGCTTTTGCTTCTTTATTTTTATGAGATGACGAACTTTTCTTACAATACCTCGAATTATTGTTTGATACTTTGTTACTGAAATGGCCGCTCTACTATTTTATTCCATAATTTCTTGATCTCTACACCACTCTACACCATACCTTCTCCTTAATATTGGCCAAAATGTCCCGATGAGGGGAATATGATTTAATCCACGCTGTTGCTTAGGTTCCAATAAAGTGTCTCTCGATTGTAGTAGTGGCGACTAGCCAAATTCAGCTAAACTTTACAGGACATTTGTGTGCTATGACGAATGACAGATGTCTGTTTCCCAGGCACTCTTCCTCGAAGAATTTGAATTTATTGTCCACAGCTAGAAATCACCAGTACACTAAGGTTTTTTTTTACGTCGCTCCAAGTACCGCGTAAAAAAAACCGCGTTATTAAAAAAAAAACGACGTAAAAAACCGTGCTATTTTAAAAAAACGACGTAAAAAAACCTATTGGGGGACTTAGAAAATTTTATATGTTGGTGCCTACTGGGGACTTAGAACATTTATTTATTCCGGTGCCTACTGGGGACTTGGAAAATTTTAAATTGGGACTTATAATGGACGGGGCTTCTTCCTATGTGTTCGCGAGGTGTTGTTTGTAGGTCATAGTACGCGTGATATGGTACATGGTTTTTGTGATATGAAACCAAGAATGTGTTCCGATCTATGCTCAAGCTCATCAAAGAATCTCCTGAAATAAGGCCTTGAGATCTATGAAATAAGGCCTTGAGATCTATAAAGACCTTTCCTCTTGTTTCAAATATAGACTTGCTCTGTGTGACTCATAGAATAGATTGTGTTCAAAGCCTAAGTTATTGGTCATCCAAAAATCCTGAAGTAAGGCCTTTAGATCTACACGCGTAACCAAAGATCTGTCCGCCTGTTTCAAATATGGCCTTGCTTCGGGATTTTTTTGGATGACCAATAACTTAGGCTTTGAACACAATCTATTCTATAAACCACACAGAGCATGCAGGAGATTCTTGGAACAGTTTGAGCATAGATCGGAAGACATTCCTGGTTTCATATCACAAAAACCATGTACCATATCACGATCCATACTAGCGTACTATGACCTACAAACAACCCCTAGCAAACAAATAGGAAGAAGCCCCGTCCATTATAAGTCCCAATTTAAAATTTTCTAAGTCCCCAGTAGGCACCGGCATAAAAAAATCTTCTAAGTCCCCAGTAGGCACCAACATATAAAATTTTCTAAGTCCCCCAATAGGTTTTTTTTACGTCGTTTTTCAAAATAGCGCGGTTTTTTTTTACGTCGTTTTTTTTAAATAACGCAAGTCAGTAAAAATGATATTTTTGTGTTTGAGACACAAATTTTCAAAACACGTTCATGGCTGAGCAATGTCTGTTGCTAAAAAGGTAACATATCAGAACGAATGATCTATCAGCCCAAAACATCAGGCCCATATATCTACTGTCAAAGGTTGAGTCAAGTACCCTGCTGTGTTTTGTTAGTGCGTTTGTATCATATTATTCCGTACGCCAAACAAGACCGAAAATGTCTAGGAAGCATTTTCCATTCATTTTTTTTAATTTCAAATTAAACAATGTTCCTTTCGACTTTTGCGTCGGAAGAGAAACTGACGCGTTCAGGATGATTAGCTTCATCGTCTTCATAAAGGAAATCAAATATCGATTCCTCATTTTAGGACCCAATTCAGAAACTAGTGCATTGAAAGTCAATATCTAAATTTTGTATCTAAGTTGAATTAACAACAATAACAAAAAAACGAAATTTGCTCTGAAAGGAATTTCAAAATAATTCCCTGTAGATTAGAGTAGAGTAGCCCTCTCCCTCCCCTCAAGTAACACTTTTTGAATAGTAGATTCAAATAATGCGAGTGCCACGTAGGGCTCTAACTGACCTTCTGCCACTATAACATTATTTAATTTGTGAGTATTGCGGTCATACGTACACCCAACCAACGACTGTTAGATTTTCTAACAATTCTGCATAAGAACCTACCGGTGTCAGGCCGTTTGGCCGAAGGTCATTAGGCCGAACGGTCATTAGGCCGAATGGCCATTAGGCCGAATTAGCAAAAAGAAGCAAAACTTGAAAAATGAGAAGTTATTTCTTCGCATTGCCCCTTCTTCCTTCTTCTATCTGTCTTCTTTTTCCTTCTTCTCTCTTTTTTTCTTTTTTGCTCTTCCTTCTTACTCCTTACTATTTCCTTCTTCTATGCTACCGTCAGGTCGCCATTCACCGTGGGTGCACCATTCACCGTGGGGTTCAAAGTAATTTTCATTATGTTTACGAAAATATTGAAAAATACTTTATTTCAACATTAGCATCATTGAAGAAGTTCAAAAGAATCCTCTCCGAGTAATTACTAAGAAATATAACTGTTCAAACAGCTGTTTTAACGTTAGAGTTTGTTAACATCCTGCGTCTGTCTGCTTCCATCTTTGTTTTCAGCCATCAAGTATAATCTACGCTCACTCAATATCAGTGAAAAAAGTAAATGTTTTTTTTTTCTTTTTATTCATTTCTTTATTTGGTAGGCACTCTGTGTTTCTTAACCGCTACTGTGCCGTGATCTACTGTGGTATTCTGTGGTATTCAGAACCCACACAGAATCTATTTTTAGACATTCGTTGTTGTTATCATTGCCGGGTCTATCTCATCGTGAGTCCATTGTGTCCTTTTGTCCGTATCGTGTATCCAATTGCTCGTTGCATTGTTCGGTTGCCGTTTTATCCGGGTACGTTGGAGGAATGCCTCCGAGAAGAACAATTTGTCAGTCGTCATCGGGCAGCCGTGTCGGTAAGACGCGCACCCCAAAACGCCACCGTTTGGGCTGCACCTCAGGCGACTGACAAGGGCTTGGTGGAGGGGCTGGGAATCGAACCCATGACCGTCCGCTTATAAGGCGAACGTGTAGCCAACTACGCTACGGGACCCCCCTATAAGTAAATGTTTTATTGTTCTTTATCTCCTAATGTCCATGCTATTGAAGTGTCCGGTTTGTATTTTGATTTTACGTATAAAATTAAGCCATAAATGTCGGTAACACTTATTTCTCCACCAAATGAAAATGCACGGCGAATGGATCCCCCAGAAAATAACTGTGTCCATTCACCGGCCATCGAAATCGTGAGTACTATGAATGATACCGCCATAATTTTGTACAGGTTGAGCAGAAGCAATGGTTTTCCGGGGATGACTTGTTGGTCATAAGAGTTACGTTACGCTAATGAGCATTGATTTCTGCATCTGCAATATAATTGTTTTGATAGATTATGTCCTTTCTGTGTTACACTAAAACACATAAACTTCACATGTTTATGCTTAACTAAATGAAAAACACGAATAACATTTTGAAATCAATGTTTAAATTCATATATTATCAAAGTTCTTATGCACGGTGAATGGGTACCTACCCACACGGTGAATGGTGCCCTAACACGGAGAAAGGATACCCTAATATATCACTGAAAAATTATCTACATCCATCTATCTTGCCAAAAACAGATAGTTTCTAGTTTTCATTCGAATTAAAACAATTATTTAAGGTTCGTGACGGTGTTCAAGAGTATAATTTTCAATTTAAATTATTTGGAGAGCTCTACGATTTGCTAAATTGCCTAAAATGCACGGTGAATGGCGACTTGACGGTATTTATTTCTTCTCCCTTCTTTCTTCTTCTTTCTGCATTCCGCTTCCTTCATTCTTCCTTCATTCTTCTTCTCTCTTGGTTCTTGGTACTTCCTTCTTTTTTCTTCTTTCCCCCTCCCTTCTTCTTTCTACTTTCTTCTTTTTGTTTCCTTCTTCTTCTTTCTTTCTCCCTTCTTCTTTCTTCCTTCTTCTTTCTTTCTTCTCTCTTTTTTTTATTATTCTTCTTTTTTTTCTTTTTCCTTCTTCCTTCTCAATTATTCCTTCTTTCTTCTTCATTTTTCCTTCTTCGCTTTTTTCTCCCTTCTAACTTCTTCCTTTTTCCTTATTCTTCATTCCTTCTTCCTTCATTCTTCTTCCTTCTTCTTTCTTCCTTCCACCTTCTTCCTTAATCCTTCTTTATTCTTGCTTATTCCTTCTTTTTGCTTCCTTCTACTTTCTTCCTTCTTCCTTCTTCCTTCTACCATCTTCCATTTTCCTTCTTCCTTCTTTCTTCTTCCTTCCATCTTCTTTTTTCTTTCTTCCATCTTCCTTCTTCCTTTTTCCTTCTTCCTTCTTTCTTATTCCTACTTCCTTCTTCCTTCTTCCTTCTTCCTTCTTCCTTCTTCCTTCTTCCTTCTTCCTTCTTCCTTCTTCGTTCTTCCTTCTTCCTTCTTCCTTCTTCCTTCCTCCTTCTTCCTTCTTCCTTCTTCTTCCTCCTTATTGTTTCTTCTTTCTCCTTCTTTCTTCTTCCTTCTTTAGTTTTCTTCTTTCATCTTCCTTCTTCCTTTTTCCTTCTTCCTTCTTCCTTTTTTTCTTTTTTCCCTTTTGTTGTTCCTCCTTCGAACTTCTTCCTTCTTCTTTTTTCCTTCTTCCTTTTTCCTTCGTCCTTCGTCCTTCTTCTTTCTTCCTTCTTCCTTCTCCCTTCTTCCTTCTTCCTTCTTCCTTTTTCCTTTTTCCTTTTTCCTTCTTCCTTCTTCCTTCCTCCTTCTCCCTTCTTCCTTCTTCCGTCTTCTTTATTTCATCTTCCTACTTCCTTCTTCTTTTTCCTTCCTCCTTCGTTTTTCTTTTTCCTTCTTCCTTCCTTTTTCTTCTTCCTTCTTCCTTCCTCCTTCTTCCTTCTTCCTTCTCCCTTTTTGATTCTTCCTTCTTTCTTCTTCCTTCTTCCTTGTTCTTTCTTTTTTCTTCCCTCTTCTTTCTTCTTTTTTCCGTTTTTTCCTTCTTTCTCCCGTCTTCCTTCTTTCTTATTCTTTATTTCTTTCTTTCTTCTTCCTTCTTCCTCAATTCGGCCTAATTCGGCCTAATGACCTTCGGCCTAATGACGTTCGGCCTAATGACCCAGCATCGAACCTACCAAAACCTGTATAAGAGCTGGGCATATGCGAAATTGTTAGATTCTTACTGAAAAAATATAAGGTCATAAATAACTATTGTAAGAAAAGGTTGGAAAATTGTAAGATCTCATACAATATTTGTATAAGAATCTAGCATTTTCACGGCTTTGGGACAGAATGTCGAAAGACAAAAGGTCGAAGGACAAAAGGTCGACGGACAAAAGGTCGAATAGACAAAAGGTCGATGGGACAAAAGGTCGAAGGGACAAAAGGTCGAAAGGACAAAAGGTCGACGGGACAAAAGGTCGAGGGGACAAAACGTCGATGGGACAAAAGGTCGAAGGGACAAAAAGTCGAATGGACAAAAGGTCAAATGGACAAAATTTTAAAATCTATATTTCTGTATACATGAAAAATACTAAATATACGACAAGTTTGAATACATGTTTCTGAAAAAAAAATCTTATTACATTTCCCAGAGATTTCTCCTTCTTTATTTCATGGGCAGTTCTTTACCCAATTTACAGTGGATATTCAGCAGCCCGGGTGAGCATTGTATGATTTTTATTAGTTCTCGGGACGAGAACTGAAAAATTAATACTTGTTGGATCGCGCTCTTGTAACACGTGTCGCTTCGTGTGCATGTTTGAGTGAAATACGTTGGTTTTGGTATCTTTGATTCAGTGTCGTATAATTAATTTTTTCGCCAACGCGACTTCCTATACATTCCTATACATTACATTCCGATGTCGATCATGGAGAATCAGAAGATTGTCAGTCTCTTGTATAAATGTGTGTCAAATTCATTTTCCACTCAGCATCATGTATTAGATGGGGATGTTATTGGTTTCAATTCAACGTGACGTTGTTATTGGTTTTAAATAACAAATAAACACTGAAGCCTGTACACAAAGACTGGCCTTAAGCGGTACATAACAGTTTACATTATGCACATTATTCGGTGATTCAACCGTACGAATCAATTTAACACGAATTATCATTACACTCAAACATGCCTGATGTTGTATTTTGTACAACATTAACGAAAAAATCTTTATAATGGTACACAGCATGAACGATCCTGCATTAGTGTTCCAGTATATAATCATGATTGTGCAAATGCAAGCACTCGGAGTATTCGAGAGACGGGTGCTTAGGACCACCTTTGGCGGTGTACAAAAGACGGTGTGTGGCGGCGAAGAATGAACCACGAGCTTGCCCAGCTCTACGGCAAACCCAGTATTCACCCAGTTAAAGCTCAAGCCGAAAGGGTACGATGGGCAGGGCATGTCGCAAGAATTTCGGACAACAACCCTGCAAAGATGGTGTTCGCTTCCGATCCGGCAGGTACGAGACGGCGTGGAGCACAGCGAGCGAGGTGGGCAGACCAAGTGTAAAACGACTTGGCGAGCGTGGGGCGCATTCGAGGATGGAGAGATGCGGCCTCGAACCGTGAGTTAACGTCGTTGCCGACCGGACTTTGTGGAATTCCATCGACGTTCCCATCGGTGTCAGCATTTTGGAGTTGGCAACATCGAGGCGCATCAGCAGAACCAGGCGAACGATATCGAGGGCGATCATCGAACCTGTACCTACCGAGGCAGTGCAGACTCAGCATACTTGTAATGTAGTTAAGTTGAGGATAATAAATCAGTTGGTTGTGAACAGTGAAGGTAGTTAGAAGTTTAATTTTTTTTTTTAAAGAACTCCGTGTTCTCGAATTATTGACACGTGTATTGTGGCGTCAAATTGTTGATTCAGTGGATTCTGTTTAGATGTAAACTAAATAAACTAATGAATGTGCTTATGCATATTGGTGGTAGAGTTTTGTGTAGGAATTAGAGGTTGTGGGTTCAAGTTAAGATTGGGTTATCGTTCTAACGAACAGTCTGTGGGTCGGCTATCTGAATCGCTCAAAAAGGTAAAAGGCTTATATTACATTTTCCTTGTGCTAAATTTGCTGAAAACATGGGCCAACCTGACCCTTAATTGGCCAAGTGTCACCCCCGATGACGGTACTTACATCATAGTTTTCCTTTATATTGTTCTCAATACTATGGCTTTTCAATTTTAACCAATTTTGAAATTTCGACCTTTTGTCCCTTCGACTTTTTGTCCTTTCGACATTTTGTCCTTTCGACATTTTGTCCCCTCGACCTTTTGTCCATTCGACCTTTTGTCCCATCGACCTTTTGTCCCTTCGACCTTTTGTCCATTCGACCTTTCGTCCTTCGACCTTTTGTCTTTCGACGTTTTGTCTTTCGACATTTTGTCACAGATTCCATTTTCACATATGCCCAGTTCTTATACAGGTTTTGGTAGGTTCTTATACAGAATTAATAGAAAATTTAACAATCACCAGTTGGGTGTATATTAGTTCCACGTTTGCTGGGCTTCCTGTGTACATAGAACATTTAAGCTTATAATAGCAGAAAAAGTTTCCTAGGTAGGTTAAATTATTGGCTACCCCTTTTGTGATTGTGGTAATTCTATAGCAGAGAAAATTGAAGAAAGAAAAGGCGGTTTTCTCGCACATTCTGACAGACAGCCATAAAGTTTGAACTTGCCATGATTCTTCACTATAATATGCTATAACCAAGACATTAGCTTCCTAGTCGCGAATAGATGCTTCTATACTTACCCTTTATTCTTCATCATTTTCAGAGTAAATCAATCCTAGATGAAGGAAGTATTATGATGGTAAACGAACCATTTCCGAATCAGACTGCAGAAATGGCTGTCATCGAAGGAACAACCAAAAGCACCACTTAAGTTTTTGTTCAATTGCTGCGTAAACTTTATTACTTTGATATTTGTATTTACAAGAATGTCATTTACGTATGTACATAGTTAGCATTTATTCATTCGTAATGCAAAGCACCATTCATCGTCAATAAACCGCGCAGAAATAGTCACAAGCATGTGACCTTCTGTGAGGACGAACTAAAGCAAAAGACATTGAGATACATGATCACTTTCCCGCAAGACCGATACAAACATACCGAACGTGATGCACTTTTCCCAGTGCTTCTTCCCTTCCCTTTGCAAATCGTTGGGCTCACGGTGCGTCTCTCAACAGTTGCGAATAATAACATATTCTCAGGGAACGGTTGCCTCCCGTTCGTCGGTCAGCTATCCTCAAGAGTAGCCAACGTGTTGTTGCTGCTGCTGGTGGTCGTGGCCACCCATCGAGTGCAACCCCTCCTGTCATACCATCAGGTTGATAAAGCCGTGATGGTTGAAGATCGACGCCTTGGCCATGCTGCAATCCTCGCCCATCGGTGTTCCTCCCGGACTATCATTGCTGCTACTGTTGTTGTTCAAATCCGAACGTAGTCCGTTGAATAGCTCTTGACCACGGGGAACTGCCAAAGACACAATCTGATTAGGTCCAAGCTCTTGTAGAACAGATGGATAAATCTCACCGTGCTTTTTCTGACGAGCTCTCGAGTTCTGGAACCACACTTGAGTCACCCGTTTGCTCAGCCCCGTCGCCAGGGCTATCCGTTCCAGATCCTGTCCGTCCGGGTTGCTGTCGATCTGGAAGTTGGCTTGCAAGATTTGAATTTGCTCCTCGGTGAACGTTGTGCGTATCCGTTTGGTTTTGTTCTTGCCATTGCCTTCGGCGTCGCAGCCGTCCTCGCTGGAAGTCGTCCCATCATCAATCAGCTCCATGTAGTGAGTCTTGCACAGCACCCGGTCGTCAATGATGGCAAACTGTTCTCCCGTGGAGAGCTGCCGCCCGCAGGAATCGCACGCAAAGCACGCCAAATGGAACACGAAATCCCGGGCCCTTCGCACCCAATCCGAGGGGGATATCGATCGGGAACACTTGGCGCAGCTGGTTTTGTACTTTCTGTTTGGAACGGATCAGAAGCAGAAGACAATGATTTATTAGGTGAAGAAATGGCAAATTGAGATGGACGACGCCGGTGTCCCGTGTAAGAAGGATAACGCAAACTCACTTGATGTAGTCGGTTTTGCAGTACACTTCGCCGTCCTTGAAGTAACAGGAAACCTGTCGTTCCAGGGAGCAATAGCAAATACTGCACCGTAGGCAGGATCCGTGCCACGCACAGCCGCTCACTTCGAATATGTAACGATCAGTGATTTGCTCGGCGCAGCCGCCACAAGATTTGAATTCAGTCTGTAAGGGAAAAGAACAAAAAAATAATAATATTTAGATATATTCTGAAATTTCTCGATGGGAAATACATAAACATGGTAAAACGTCTTTCAAAAACAGTCTATGAGTGAAAAATGTCACATTAAAATTTCCTTGTTGATTTAAACTTCAAATACTACTGTGTAGCAATGAATAACGGAGCTGTGAGATGAAGTCCAGGAGAGGTAACCCTACATCGAATATAGTTAATCATAATTTATTCACCAGTCATCAAACTGCTGTGGGTCCCATAGATTACATATTGTAGCGTATCATGTAATATCGAAGATGCAAGTTCAGTTGTGTATGATATTTCAGATGGTCTCGGTGAAAACATGGCATTATCATGTTTCAGATAGATTTTCGAGTTGAAAATTTTCTAGTTCTTTCTGAGCGTGGTATAAATTCATGTATTTGGATGAAATCGGAACCAAGAAGTATGGACGTGGATCTAGAACAATTAGTTGAGAGGCGGATTTGAGCAAATTGCTTTAAGCAAAAGAATTCTTTGGAAGCTCCAATACCGTCATTTCTCCAGAAGTTCCGTTTGAAATTCCTTCGGAAAACAACAACAGTTCTATCAGAAATTTCCTTGGAAATTTTTTGAAGATTCCTTTTTGCATTCGAGACACTTCCGGAAATTCATCTAGGAATTCCTTGGGAAGTTTTTGGAAGTTCTTACCGGAAGTCTTTTCAAGTTATCCTTCAAGAATTCATTCAAAAACTTCTTCGAAAGCCCTCCAGAAAAACTTTCGGGAACCTCTCTCGCAATCTCACCAGGAGAAATCCAGGAAATTCCTCCAGGAATTCTTTGAGTCATTCTTCCAAAGAATCTTTGGGCAAATCCTCCGGAAATACCTTTGAAAAAATTCTTGGAGGTCTTTGGAATCCCCCTTTTTTCTTTCGGAAATTTTGTTGGGTGAATTCTTCCGGAAATTTATTAAAGAATGGAATAGTTTCCCATGGAGATACTAAACGAGTTTTTGGGTGAGTTTCTGAAGGTTTTCGAAGGAGTTTCTAAAAGATTCTCTCAAGGGATTTCCGAAGTAGTTGAATTTCCAATTGAATTTCCAAAGAATTTCCAAAATGAATGTCTACATGAACTCTTGAACGTATTCCTATAGGATTTTTCAAATGAAATTTTCAAAGAATTCCTAAAAGAATGCGACGAAAAAAATTCTAAATGAATTTCTTGAGCAATTTACGGAGGTCTAAAGGAATTTCTGAAAGAAATGAACGAAGGATTTCTAAAGGACATTCTGAACGAACTCGAAGAAACATTTTTGAATGCATGCAAAAAATTTCTTCCTAGAGTTTTCGAAGGAATTCCTTAAGGAATTACTGGAGGAATAACTGAAATAATTATTGAAGGAATGCCCGAAGGAATATCTGGATATTTTCTTTAAATTCCTGAAATAATTGCCTAACTTCCGAAAAAAGATTCTGGCAGAATTCCCAAAAGAATTTCCAGTGGAATACCTCGAGGAATTTACGAAGGAATTCGTAACGCAATTTCTGAAAGCATTTTCAAATAAATCTCGCTTAATTTTTCAAAAGGACCTAAGTAACATTTTTTTCATGAACTAATTTGAATAGCGCAATCAAAAGCTTTCATGTTGTTCTGTTGATTGCGTTATTCAAATTAATTCATGAAAAAAATGTTACTAGGTCCTTTTGAAAAGTACAGCGAGAAATCTCGCTTAACTTTTCAAAAGGACCTAAGTAACAATTTTTCATGAATTAATTTGTATATTGTATAATGTATAAGGACTGTATCGTAAATAAGTTATCCACATCATTTTATTCGAATAAAATCGGATGAATTCTAAAAATTTATTAAAAATTTTCTAGCAATATATGTTAATTCTGTTTGTTAAGTTTTATGAAAAAATATAATACTGAATAAATATTGCACTATTCCAACATTTATTCGACCATTATTCTTCCTGGTCACAAATCGGCATAAAATTGCCTCGTTTTATAACATGATTACTTTCTGGTCCAAATTTCGGTCACTTGATTTTGATTTTCTTTATTTTCCAACAGGTTAGCAAACGTGTAGTATTCCCCAAGATTGTTGGCCATGAATTTTTACCTTTGGGGATGGATAGCGAAATGCTTGGTCAAATTATGCATCTCGATGCCCTTCTTACAGAGCCATGTGTCCAAAACTCAAATTTCAATATCACTTTCAATTTGCGATACATCGGAAACAACAAATTTTCAACAAACAAATTCTGATTTGAAACTTAACATATGAATACATCGACTGCAGGGTAAAACAAACCAATACCTTTATGATCCTCTGAGTAGTAACACTTTGAAAGTGGATAACTTATTTTCGATACAGTCCTTATTGTATAATGTATATTGTATAATGTTACCTTGGTCCTTTTCAAAAGTTAAGCGAGAAATCCTGAAGAAATTCTTTAAAAAATCCGAAAAAACGCTTAAATAAATTTTCGAAGAAATTCCTAAAGCAATCCGCAAAGCAATTTCAGGTCGAATTTCTTACGGAATTATCAATGAAAAATCTCAAAAAAGCACTAAAACAATTTCCAAAGAAATTCCTTAAATAATTCGTAATCCAATTTCCGAAGCATTGAATTATTGGCAGTGGCTGATTTTCTACTCGCCGCTATCACATCCCGGCGCTATAGTATATGCACAAAATAGCCAGCATGAGTTAACCGCCAGAAATTTGTATGGCGAAAGACATCTAACGCGGGTTTTCTCAAGATTAGGAACTTTTCATGAAAAACTATTTGGTACCGGTTATGAAGGATGGTATCCGCTACTACGCCTACCAAATATTTTTTCGATTAAGGTGCTTAATTTCGAGTAATCGAACCGTAGATGCCTTTCGCCATACTGATTTCAGAAAGTTAACTCCTTCTGTGCCGCTGTAAGCACGCTCAAAGCATGCGATTCATTGTCGAAGAAAATTCGGAAACTTCCAACTCTTTGATAAGCGAAACATGCTTTAATCGTCTAGTAGGTTTGTCCATTGTTTCGGGCGTTTCCCTGAATTTGCAGATTTTTAGAACTCGAATGAGTTTGCATTTGCTTTGAAGCAATATAACTCACTGATCAAAAGATCAATTAAACGGGTCATTTTGGAATATTGTCAAAATGCGACGGTTCCATGAGTTCTGAAGAAAGCCATCAAGCTCGAACTGAAATCGATCTAGAGTGCGACGTTGCAATCAACTAAATGATTGACAGATCGAAAAAAAACGAGCGAGATCGGGCAGGTTCGTCTAGTGATTTATAATTTATGGAAGTTTTTCCATGGGCAAACTGTCAGAACGTACGTAAACGTATTTATTCTGCTCAGCTCTTCACTCACGTAGATATGCTTGTAATGAAAATGCAAAAATAAGCCAAATGAACTTATAGAGCGTTGACTTGCTTTGTCCCGTGTAAGGATAGTAGTGACGTCATTTGTTGACAACTAACATAAACGTCCAAATAAAAAACACGTTTTATTAGAGCTCTTAACAGTCCGTCGCAATACCTCTCTGGCGATATTCATTGAAGACCTCTTGCAATCGAGAATCGACTGCCCCCCACTGCTTTTCATGCTAAACATCAATGTTAGCCATAGGAATCTTCGCTCTCGTTCTCTCCTCTTTCTTCATGGTGCACGAACTAATTATGGTCACAACGAGCCATTTACTAGCATGTGCCGTATATTCAATAACTGCTCCATTGGATTCGATTTCCATTCATCTCGTAACACTCTCCGTACGAACTTTTCTCACCTTCTAAACGACAATCAGTAGTAGCTAGGCCTAGATTTAAGTTTATTGTTGGATGTAGTTTTAAGCCGAATTGTATCATTTGGATATTGTAATATGTTGATGCCAGAGGCACAGCCACGTTTCGAGACAAAACTGGATTTTAAAATCTATAGAATACTTTCTATGGAATTTCAGCAACTTTCCGAAGATCCTCTCGGATTGCAAGAGATTTTTTCGGACATCCTCAGTTATGATATAAAACTCCCTATGTGTTCATAGAACATTTCCAAGAAGTATGTCTTCAAACATTACGAATTGCAGTGTTAATGGATTCCTGTAATTTTTTTTTTAAATATTGGATGGTTTCAAGCAACTATCACTATCTTCAAGGAATTCGAACCATTGAAAATCTTCAGAAACATCTCATCTCTTAAGGGTGTTCAGTACTATTAAAGGGTTTTCAGACATCTCAAGAATAAGGTTACTTTGAATTTCAGACTTTTTTCTTCCTCACTTTTAAGATTTCATGCAAACATAGGTGTGTTTGTGATTCCTACAGATTCCAATAAAATCTTAGACTGCGATTGTTCTCTCATATCCTTGTTTAGCTGCTCAACTTTTAGAGACGAGCTCGGCAGTCTAGTGACTAGAAATGGGCAAAAGGGATCACTTTAAAGAACGGATAAGATCTGGGTCATTCATTCTAATGATCCGGATCATTCAACCAGATCCGATCCATAGAACAAAACGTAAGGAGAATGCAAAAAAGTGAAACCTTCGTCATTCTGGCTCACACTTTTGAACCGTACTGACAATAACTTTACCCTTTCTTGTTTACAAGCGTATGGATTACAAAGAATGAACTTTTTATTTTATTATTATTATCCTTACAAATGGTCAAATAATTTGCTGATCTGGTGAACCAAATTTAAAAATGATCCACGATTCATTCACTCACTTCAGAGATCCGGATCATTTGATCGGTTCAGGATCTGATCGCCCATCTCTACTAGTGACTAATAAACATGAGGTCTGTCAAAACTACATCATATAGTGTCCCATAGACTAAATCACTTTTCTAAGTGTATCCTCGATCTATACTTCTGCTGGTTATCTCGGTCTCTAGTAGCATAATATTGTCTATCCGGAACAAATTTATAACGCTTTTTATACCGAAGTTGGATTTTTCACCGGATACAGGCAACTTCCCCAACTTCGGAAGTAGTGCGCTGGATTCGCCTAAAGATGTGCTAAGCAACGCATCAATTAGTTTGACAGATAAAACTTCGGAAGAAAGTTCGGTTCGGAAGTCCCGACTTCCGAATTCTAACTTGGTGCTACGCCGACAATAACTACACACTAACATTCCTATTCTTTCCCAACTGACTGGAGCCGCAGGTAGTAAATACCAACCTTTATTCACTTGGATCGTAGCGCAATTTACATCAGTTCTGACGAGTCACGAAGAAGCAACCATTGACAAATACAATCAGTTTTACCTCAGTTAAGCTAAGCTATATCCTTGTTTGGATATTAAACTTTTGATTAATTCACGTGTCAGCCTCTCTGAACTAGCAGAAATTATTAAGTAGGGGAACGGTTCGACACTTCATCCCATAGCTCCTATTTCCATCCCATCAAAAACAAAGCAATGAAAAGGAATTTGGTTTGTTTCTTATTTTTGTAATTTATTTCAGCAGTGAGCACGCGTGTTAGCAAAAAGAAGCGACAGGATTGGTGCTGTATTTCTTTGTTTTGCAATGAGATGAATATATGTTCAGTGAGATTGAAAATGGAACAGTTCCCCTACTTCCAGAAAATTTTCAACATTTTTATGAAAGAGCAGAAACTATAAGACACTTCGAGACTTTACATACATAATACATAATTCAACACTTTTTTTTTTGAACACTTTTTGGAATGGAAAGAATTCATAATAGACTCTGAGAATCTTTTCGGAATAGATTTCTCCTTTACAATCCCGGAAGCCTCCAAGATTGTCAGACCGCTGATAAACTTTCAAACCTCTGATTAACCTTGAAACGTTTTAGTGATATTTTTTAGATCTAGTAATTGAAACAGTATTGATAGTATTAGATATTTTAGTTATCCATATGGTATGTTCTTACCATAATCATGGGTAGGACAATGCTTCGACTGTCCTACCCAGGTATTTTCATGCGTAGGACATGTCCTACTTGTCCTACCCACTACCGGCGCCACTGGTTGATGCATAGAAAAGATGAGGAGGTTTTACGCCCGCTTGAGTGAGAGCTAATGAATTTTTATGTTTTACTAAAATATCAGAAGTTGGGATAATACAAAAAAAATGTTTCTTCAGCCAGATGATGACGTTCCAGAGAATGTCGGAAGAGGTCTTCCTGCTCAAGAAGTCGATCAATGAATGAATTCTTGCTCAGTGAGTGAATGATTCGTGTACCGTTTTTTTGAAAGATCCGGTTCACCAGTTCAACAAACTATTAGACCATTTGTAAGTAAATGACAAAATAAAAAGTTCATTGTTTGTATTCCATAAGCTTGTAAACAAAAAAGGGTGAAGATATTTTCAATACGGTTCAAAAGTGTGAGCCTGAATGACTAACGCCTTATTATTTTGCATTCTCCTTGCATTTTGTTCTAGGGATCCGATCCGTTTGAAAGATCCGGATCCTTAGAATGAATGATCCAGATCTGATCCGTTCATCAAAGTGATCCGTTTTGCCCATCTCTAGTGGAAGTACTGATGGTCAACTTAAAATTGAAAATGTCGTCAACATATCTGGAGATCATATTAATAATGTAAATCAAGAATATAACCGTTTTATCAAACTCGATGAATTGTCTGCCGTATTACCGAATTTCTCGGGAGTACCGGATGAAGACCGTAGAGCAGATTCGGAAAACATTCTGTATAGCGGTAAAAGTAATGAAGTAGATGATTTTCAAACACTTCAGAAGCAACGCTTAAACCTGGCTATCGTGTCAACCAGATTTGATAATGAAAAGCTATCCTGAAGTTATTGCATTGACCCAGACCACATTTTCTGTTTCTACGTTTGAGACTAGAAGAAAACCAGAATTTCGAAAGTGGAAACCGAAAGAATCGTTCATGGAATACATTATTTAAAAAAAAAACCTATCCATGCCATTGAAATTAAAAGAAGTTGAATTGATAGAATATGTGATTGAGGGGATTCCAGATCATCATTTGAAGAACCAAGCCAGAATGAGTGGATTTTCGACAGTTGCAAATCTTTGTGTTTGTTACAACTGTAATAAGTGGACATATTGCTGCGAATTGCCGGAAACCTAAACAAAACCATCGATTAACGAGTAAGTAATGGAACTGGATCTAAGTGGAATTCTGGTAGTAGACAGATGACGGGTGTCCTACGAGAGGCGGAAAGCACATGAAGCGGAATACGAACGGCAGAATATACGAAAGGCGGGACGATACAAAAGGCAGAAACACGAAAGGCGAATCACAAAAGGCAGAATTGCATTGGGCTGTTTTAGCTTAGGTGGACATTTTGAAGCCATCTGTTGGTTCAAAATGGCCGCCCAAGTTAAAACTGCCCAATGCAATTCTGGCCTTTGATCGACCAGATGCATGCTTTCTTGTAGTTTAGTGTGGAGGAGATCTTTCGTAGCTCAGCAATAAGGCATATGGCATTGTACAATGCATACCATGCTGAAGGTGACTGATATCGAGTCTCTATTCGCTCTGAGAAATTTCGGGTAGGAATTTTTCTCGCCTTCCCGAAGCATAGAAATCGCACACTCAATAGCTCTAGAAGTGCTTAATGGATACTAGCTAAGAGGCTGCTAGTGTTTCAGTTGTAAGATGAGATTTCAATAGATAGAAAGTAAACCAAATTTAATATATTGAATACGTACTTTTAAAGAAGGTATCATATCCCCCTTCCGTAAACAACAACTTCCCGTAGTCTGCAAACGAAAACAAAACTCGCGCTGTATACTACTCGGATTCTTCCGGTGACTTTATACGGCCATGAAACATGGACGTTAAAGGAGGCTGATCGGAAAGCTTTCGGAGTGTTTGAGCGTAAGGTGCTGCGGACAATACTCGGTGGTAAACAGGAGAACGGTATCTGGCGGCGTCGCATGAATCACGAGTTGTAACAGGTGTATAAAGGGCTGGATATTATTAAGCTTATTCAACACGGCAGACTACGGTGGTCACGTTGTTCGTATGCCGGAAGAACGTCAAGCGAAGATAATATTTAGTAGAGAAACAGGAAGAGGCCGCAGGCTTCGTGGAAGGCCGCGTACATGATGGCTTTTTGCAGTTGAAGAGGACCTGAGGGCGCTCAATGCTCAGGGCGACTGGAAGCGATTGGCCCAGGATCGAGTCCAGTGGAGAAGAATACTTCATTCGGCGTAGGTTCATCGAAGAGCTGTAGCCCATCAAGTATCATATCCCCCTTCAACTTAGACCGGGCTGATGTGAGTCTTCAAAGAATAGAATATGTCCTCCCTAACCTTAAGCAGACGCCTGTGTAAAACTCAGAAATGACAAAATTCAGCCTTTTGAAAGTCCGCCTTTTGTAATTACGCCTTATGATATATTCTGCCTTTTGTGATTCTGCCTTCCGGTAGAGTCCCCCTACGAATTGCCGGAAGCCAAAACCACACCATCGATTTACAAGTAATGAAACTGAGTCTAAGTGGAATTCTGGTAGTAGATAGATGACAGGTGTTGAGAGTTCATCAACCGACATTAACCGACTTTAAACTTAAGTTACATGCGTTGTTTGATACTGGCCGTCCAGTTTCTCTGGTACGATACAAAAGTAGTTCAAATAAAATGGAAAATTTGGAAAAAAATGTTTTTTTTATCATATATTCTTATGATTTTATAATTGGATGGGATTTGATGTTTGATAAAGCCATGAAGACTGTTATTGAAAATCGTAAAAATCGTTTATTTAGATTTCCAATTATTAAAGACGATTCAAATGGAGATGATAACAAGGTAAGTCCCATTGTAGTAATTCCTAAGAAAAGCGATGATATAAGATTATGTATAGGATATAGAAAATAAAATAAGGATACCCGGGTAGAGGATAATAGTCCATTAACAGTAAAACGTGATATTGATAACAAAAAAATATATGAACTTGTTTGCCATAAGAGTAAAAATAACAAGCGAAAATAACAAAAATATCAGGTTTTGCCATTAACGGGGTTATCTAACGGGGCCCTCCTTAGCCGTGCGGTAAGACGCGCGGCTACAAAGCAAGACCATGCTGAGGGTGACTGGGTTCCATTCCTGGTCCCGGTCTAGGCAATTTTCGGATTGGAAATTGTCTCGACTTCCCTGGGCATAAAAGTATCATCGTGCTAGCCTCATGATATACAAATGCAAAAATGGTAACCTGGCTTAGAAACCTCGCAGTTAATAACTGTGGAAGTGCTTAATGAACACTAAGCTGCGAGGCGGCTCTGTCCCAGTGTGGGGATGTAATGCCAATAAGAAGAAGAAGAAGAAGGGGTTATCCAACGCTCCCGCTGTGTTTCAGAGGTTTGATAACCTAATTTTCAATACTTTTATTGCCGAAAAAAATAGTTTTTCATATTTATGATATTTTAATGGCTTATGATCCATTCGAAGAAGATTTTCAAAAGTTTTTAAAATGTTGAGTGAGAATTTGTTGGAGTGTTAAATCTTAATACCGTGGGGGACCAAGATCCGTCCACCTTATGAGGTATTAATAAATTAAAGGGGATTGAAGGCAATCAATTTATAAATAATTTATCTTATCCTTTTCATATTCTTGACATAAGCTTTTCGCCCATCAAGATGTAAAGTAGGCTTTGAAATTAAAACCACACAAATCAAACACAAATCGCCACCCTCCGAATGCGGAGTTTCTGGCGCCATTGGCTTGCTTGTAGAACATAATTGCACCAAAAGTAACTGTTTTATTTGCAAATTACGATAAATGAAGTAAGCTAAGCAGAATACAAATCAAAGGGATTACTTATCATGGTGCGTATTTAACTATTTACAATGTTGGTTTAGTCAATCAGTCTACTTGAATTAAAATATTTAGTAAAAAAAATAGCTGTACGGATTTTGATCCTCTGATTCGAAATCCGTCTGCTATGGTGATTGGAATGCCAAAAACACGAAACAAATGTACCCTAATATACTCTATTATTGTAATTTTTCGAATTATCCCACTTCTTGGTTATCGTTTTCGTTAGTTGCCTTTTGTGACGCAAGATGGCGTAATTCCGCTGTCCGTTGTCTAATATATGAGGATTCTCGAAATGGACTATATTGTTAATGTACTAAATTTGCACGAAGCAAATCATCAATAGGATCACAAGCATCATCCAAAAATGGCAGCCGTCCAAGGGCTATATGATACCTGCAAGATTAAAATACGTCGCATGGCAATATCACGGGCCAAATGCTGTTATTCAATGATCTTAGTTTAAAAACTTAGGCCAACTCTTTATATAACGTATATCAAATTGAACTGTACTATTTTCTAGTTTTCTTCCCGAGCCATTCTATTCATTCCCGCTATTTAGTGGCCACCCGTTAAATGTAAATTTTACCTTTTGCCGAAATTTATGCTTTCGAAAAATTGAGAGATAAATTGATTTCAGCTCCTATTTTAGCCATTTATGATCCAAATTCAGTAACTTATATGCTCATATGGTTTTGGAGCTATTTTAATGCAAAAACAAACAAAAGGAAATTTTCACCATGTTAGTTTTTTCAGTAAAAAAAAATCAGATGAATACTAAAATAAATTACATAGTTTTGAATTGTAAGCACTTGTCATTGGAAATTCAATTAAGCGATTTCATGTATATTTATCTGGAAAAAAATTCAACATCTGATTGTAATGTAATTGTGTTGCGTTGGGTCAAACATTAGTTAAGAAAATAAATCCTTAAATAAGCCGTTGGGCCATGTTCTTAGAAAACTTTTTCTACAGTACCCTATTCTATTCTATTCTAAGGGATGGAAGTAAAATGCGACATGTAGGGGAACGGTTCCGTTTTCCATTTCACTGAGCATATATTCATCTCATCGCAAAACAAAGAAAAGGTTCCCCCAAACACACGCGACGCGACAGTCGTGACGCGATTCTATCGCTTGGCGACAGCGATTCTGTCGCCGTTGGTATGGAAGCGTAAATCAAACATTGCCTGCAGCGACCCAACGATAGAATCGCGGCGACTAGTTGTCGCCGTCGCGGCGATGAAATCGCTTAGGTCTGGGGGAGCCTAAATACAGCATTAATCTCGTCGCTTCTTTTTGCTAACACGCGTGCTCACTGGCGAAAAAAATCACAAAAATAAGAAACAAACCAAATTCCTTTTCATTGCTTTGTTTTTGATAGGATGGAAATAGGAGCTATGGGATGAAGTGTCGAACCGTTCCCCTAGATGCATTAAGTAGAATATCAATGAGTGATGTTGGAAAGGATTTGAACAAACAATTGTGCATTGCAACCCAAGATCATAATATTTGCTTCTTGGAGGATATTGAAAAGAACATTATTCTAGCACAAGAACAAGATTACAAAATTAGACACATAAAAATTCATTTAGAAACTAATGCTTTTCCTCATTTTGAGTTCAAAAATGGAATATTGTTTGAAAAAGACAATAGTAATCTCTTATTGGTAGTTCCAAAAACAATGATTGACAACATAATTCGGATTTACCATGACAAGTTAGGTCACAATATTGAAATAATTAAAAATTATTGGTTTTCAAGCATGAGGAAAATAGTTTCAAAAATATATAAACCAATACGGATTTCAAAAATTCTTTAAAAGTGAACTGTTTGTCGTTTTTACATTGTAGTAGTTGAATAGATTGCTCTTTAACACTAGTTTTGTAAATATTACGTAAATTGTGCTTAACTTTTTTGTTTTGTTTTAGGGTAAATGTTCTATTTTGGAACATTTACCCTGAAAGAAAGAGGAAGTGCTTACCGATATCTGCTTATATGTATCAAATGGCACGTTTGATATAGGTGGAAATCACACCATTTCATAGATGGAAGTCTCATTTATGAAATAGAAATTTGAAATTGGCATCAAGTGTTGATAAATCGCTGAGAATTGTAATTTTCTGAAATGAAAATATTCTTCGTTTTGGACAGTGCAACATATTTTGGACCCCCAAATGTACACATTTTGGACATCCCTAATTTAGTCTCTTCAAAGTCTAATTTCCTCGAAATTTCATCTAAATATCGCTATTTTCGCAATACCGTTATACCGCAACAATAGAACTTTAGCACTCTCAGTTTAGCACTACCTCAATAATCAGCTCGAAGGACGCATTATTTTAAGGAAAAAAGTTAATTTTTGATCATCTTGAATGGAATTTCGTCAAACAAAAAGTGTTCTAGTGGTTAATTCGAGGAGTTTTAGCGGGTCTACAATTGTTTTCGATGCTTTAATATCCAGATTGGACTATTTTAACACTATCGCAACATTAGGGCATACCACAACGGTAGGACATTTTACCCTTTACCCGTTAAATTTTATGTCCTTGCAAAACTACAGACACTGATAAAGTGATCAAAACATTATTGTTATTATGTGAATCACTTTAGCAAGCCGTGTAGAATTATTACGGATAGGCAGTAGTTTCACACCCGTAAAATTCGATTTTTTTTTGTCAGGATCGATATAGGTATTGACCATATCAAAACAGCGTCGTATAACCCTGAGGCTAATGGCCAAGCAGAGATAACTAATAGAACGCTCACTCCAATGTTGGCAAAATTGATTAAAGATACAGGTTTAAAATGGGATAACCTTTTACAAAATGTAGAATTTATTTAATTATTTGAAAAAAATCAAAGTGGTTTACTGTTCGGCACTCATAAGAACAATTTACATGTTGATAATCATAGTAATTTATAGACATTAGTTAGAAATAATCAAAATATGTTTGAAATTCGGTAAAAGAAAACATTAAAAAACTTCAGACTAATAATAGAGAAATGATGGATAAAAAAAGTAGAACTTTACAGAATTATAAAAAAGGCACTGTTCTTAACATGAATGCTGACACTAAACCATCAAAGAAAGTTCAAAGGTCCTTATAGTATTAAGAAAAAGTTGCCAAACGATCGATATCTTGTTACTGACATTGAAGGTTTTCAAGGAGCAAACATACCATTCAGCTCTGTTTGTTCGCCAAATAATATGAGGAAATGGCTGACTAGGCCTTGACTTTAGTAGACTTTGACAAATAGACTTACCCAAGATGAATACACAGTAGTGTATTTATCTTGGACTAACCGAGGACATTCACCAATAAACGTTCAAGTTGAGACCACGTCTTATGTTTTAATAAAAGTGAACCCCAATCAATGCCTAGGTCACTCAAAAAAGAGTAGAGCCTTGTCTAATATAAATATAAAACTATTCTCATCTGTTGTGTGTGGCCAATTTTCTACTTATCGATGCACCAGCACGTCACTGGAAATTACTATTTTGGTTCAAATAAATATATCTTATAGTACAGTCGTCAGTAGTTCCCTAATCAAAACATTCAATGGTTTTCAGTATAGAAGATTCAAGATCAGTTGTAAAAAAATACTTTAAAATGAGTTGTGGTGGACGTTTGAAAGTGGGATTCTGAGTGATGTTGCATTAACAATAGCAATCAACAGTAAACCGCGATAGTTTTTTTATGGCAAAAAGCATTTAAATTGTAGCTTCTAGGAAAGAAAAACTCGGGAAATTCTAGAGGACAGATACGATTTATTGTCTTAACACTTTAACAATCTTACTCTTGAGTGACTAATAAGCTTTATTGGAAACCAAACATATAGATTCCAAATAGATATAAAAGCATTGAACTTAATATAGTAATAGCTAACCATCTCCTTTTCTTATCCAACACCTATCTCAACTGCCGAATATACTCTGAAAATTATCTCAAAATTAGACCGCGGAGCGTATAGTATGACTAAGGTTCATACTTTCTCCCAAGAAAGAATGAAAATCTGTAAAATACAGAACATACTGCATATTGCTTGTACTTGTAAACTTGATAAGTGAATTTCAACAGTTGAATAGCACAAAACGACTATTCCACTGTTTTGTTTTGGGAATTTTACTCGTAAAAAGAACACAAAAATGTATTCATATCCATCAATACGCGATTTTTTCATGGGATATTACCAAATTCTGTGTTGACGAATATTCGATGTTACTTTCGATCAATAGGAACTTCTACACGAAAACTGGTGTGGAAAACTGGGTAATAGTGACAATTTTTGTTGATGTAACTTGTAACACTTTAAATACCACTTAGAGGACTTGTAAAACATGTATCCAAAATTATACTATTCGTAAACCTGGTAAACTGTCTTACATGCAAATGAAAACTTTACCTTCATTATGCTGCGAATGACGTAGCCCTTTCAATATGTTGAATAACAATTCACTAATCACACTTTCCACGAATAGCAATATTCAAGGATAATCCACAATGCTATTGCGATATTTTCATTTATATGATTCCACTGAAACACTTTTTTTTCCTTTCCTTCAAAGCTCAAAGCAAACGCCGTTCAAGCACCGTCGGCAGTTTACACACTATTCAACACACAACGGACGTACGGCCTTCCTTTAAGTCTCGTTCAATAGACCAGCAGCGCGCCACGAGATCTCCACAGGTAATCAATTGTAGTTTACCGCCTCAACGAACCAAACAACCGTTCTACCTATCCGACGAACCGAACAACACCGCTCAGCATCCTCTCGCGACAGACTTCAATGCCAGACTGACTGAGTGTGAACCTGACTCTGCTCATCGATACCCGTGCCGTCAACATCCCACAGCAACGGATCCACCTCATCTCGATCTGCTTCATTTTCCTCGTCCATTGCCAACGTTGGTTATACTTCTCGCGGCAACCATACTCTCAACTCTCCGAAAGCACAAACCCACCGGACCGAACCGGAGAAATACATAACAAACAGAAAGACAACATACTCTTCGCCGCGCAGCCATCCTGACTCCCCCCCGCCATCAGAAGAAAAACCGGGCGGGAATCGCACCGAAATGATCATTGCCAAACATAACACGCCCCTTCGATTTATGCTCGCACTCTCAAAAGCTGGCTACCTATTGTTGTTCAGCTGCCGGGTCGACTGCGGCGCGTCAATTTCATGCCATTCGTTCGCTCTACACTTTCCCCTGCACGGCTTGCGACGACTCGACGAGACAGTTGACTTCTGCTTGGAACCAACAACACGCGGGGTTTTCCCTCCGTCACGTCGTCCGGTCCTGCGCGCATAATCCCTTTTCACGGGTTTCGCCTACCAAAAGCGGATTCCTGTTTCTGGCCGTTCTGTTGGTTGTAGGCCTGTTATGTGTGCTCTCCGATCATCCTCCCTGACTTGCGATTTTATTGCCTTATTCTTCCCATGGCTGCGCTTTAAAGGGCTCAGCCAGCAACAAAGCGACCCATCGAAGGGGTTGCTGAAGTGGTTCTCTAACCGGGTTTGTACCGCAAAGATTATAAAGCATAAAGGGCCTGCTTTTATTCTAGCGATTACCAACTGTAATGAGAATCAATTTTATATTTTATAGGATATTTTGGTTTATTATTAATAACATGTTTCTATATCAATAATACTCGGGAGACGCATGATTTCATTTAAATCGGTGTTGTTTTTAATGCTGTATATCACGTGTGCTATGAATTACAAAATTACCGCTAAAAAATTACTAAAATAAGAAACAAAGCAAGTACGCTCCATTTATTTGCTTTCAGTTGTTGGAGATACAGAATTTAAGAAGCAGTGACTCAAGTGAATATTGGCTGAAATCCAGTTCTTAATCAATGCAAAAAAGTATTGCAAAGCTTGTCTATAATTGATTTTTCATCTAGTAAAGTCAATACATATATATTTTTTTAAATTTTTAATGCATTTACATTTTTATAAATGAAACTAACTGCAATTTCGATATATTCAAGTTGTCAACAAAGTAGGTACCTAAACATCATCTCAAACATCAATTATATACTTAATGTTAACTATTGGAGGCATTTTAAAACTGTTGCTAGCTGATAATGGATTGTGTCTGTGTTCTGCTTGTAGCACGATCGGCTTTACTTTCATGATCAAAATTGCATGCAAGGCCTAACAATTTCCTGTAATCCTTAGTAAAGGAAGTTTAAAAGTTTGGGAAGCACTGTACAACTGAGCAGACCCATATGCATGTACTTTAAAACGTAGTCAGCGAGTGTCTCAATTTCACACCACCATCGGCACCGAACGGTGGCGACGAACGACAAGTCGAAGCCGATGCTTTGCTTTTGAATTGGATGCAGCTTTGGACTGGTGGTACGGTGTTCAACTGCTTGTTTGTTTTATGTTTCTTGGTGATGCGCAACATAGGAAATTTTTTGATACAATGTTAGTTATTTATTTTTGTTTCCTTCAGTAGGAGAAGACATATGAGTGTAACGAATTTTGATCCACGTGAAGTAGCAAGTGATGTATCAAAGGTATAACTTATGGAATCGTTCAATCATGTATTCAAATATCTGTTCTGTTCCATACATATGTGCTGTTCCATACAGCTACCTATAAATAACGCATCATATGGAATCAGCTTTTTGACTTATTGTTGTAGAACACAATGCAGGGCGGACTTGATTATCCGGAGCGTTGGGAAATAAATTCAATCTGGATTATCGAACCATTTTTTTTTTCAATCTGGATTTTGAGACTATTCCCGTCATACGACCCTAGCAGGTCGTATGACGGAAATGGTCTCAAAGGTTAAAAACTCCATTTGGTCGAAATGGTTGTTTGACTGGTCTATTTGGCCGAAAATGTCATTTCGCCTAACGGGTCATACGGCCGGAAAAGTCATTTGCTGAACATACTGCCAAAAAAGTCGACCAGTTCGCCCAAATGATCAGTTGTGTTTCAGCCAAATAACGTTTTCGCCCATATGATTTTTCCGTCATCTGAAAGCATTTTTTTCAAATTCCACTTGGCCGAATAACATGTTAAGGCAAGAGTTATCTAGCCGACTTCCATTTGGGCGAAACGGTTTGGCCGAAAATGTCATTTGGCTGAAAGCGGCATACGGATGCCCCAACAAATCATTCTTCCGAAAATGGACTTTGGCTGAAATGGTCGGCTGAAAATATCATTTATTGAATAGGTCATACGGCCTTATATGTCACCTCGTTCGGCTAAATAGCCCTTTCTGCCAAACGAGCATTTCGGCCAAGTGGCATTTTCAGCCAAATGACCTATTCGGACAAACAAATTTTTCGGCAATAAGAACTGTTCGGCCAAACGACATTTTTAACAAAATGACTTATTCGAACTGATGACTTTTTTTTGCTGAATGACCTCCCAAGTAACATTTTGAGTTTTATGAATTGCTACAAGAGTATTTGAATTCTACGACAATAAAACTCTAGCCAAGGCATTTACTTCTCGATCGCTTACACCAAAGCCTTTTGAAGAGTAGTATCTGCCTAGTTGGCCCACTCTTGCAATGGTTTTTAAGTGTAAATGTAAGACGAAATTCAAGATCAGAATCTGACAAAACCTGAACAACAAATTGGCACCAAAAACCTTTCGAAATCCATGTGCAAACTGCTATAAAAGAAAGTTGGCATTAGTTAAAACCTTTTCTAAGCTACTTAATCTCGATGCCTGCGGAATTCTCTAGATCTAGTTTTATTCAAACAATCACATGAAATAATAAAATACGTTCAGTCTCAACAAAATAAATTCAAATTTATTTTATATGAAACCATAAAATGCCATAATCAAATATGCAAATGAAATATTCTGAACTGAACCATAGATAAAAATAATTGAAGCAGAGTTGCTGCATGGTGCATAATTTTTTGGTGCCGAATCAGATTTATTGTGTCATATAGCGCAAAACATTGATATAACTGATGCGCTCTCAGTAAACTTCAATTTAACAACTTTTTTTTAAAGCAAATTCTCCGATGAACAAAAAAAATCGTTTTTCTGCATAATAATTATTATTTATTGATTTTTGATTGTATGTAGCTAATTCGTTTATAGAATAGGATGAATGTAATGCAGTATGAATAAATATTTGGATTCAAAGTCTCTACTGATGCAAAGTGAAAAAATATGGCGATGGCATCCGAGATGATTTTTCGAGATCCATTCGTTCAAATTGTTCTGCTTTGATTAAATCAACTATAAAATCATAATGTTTAAATGTGACATTATTAAGGCTTTTTTTAATGTGTAATTGCCTATGTACTATATACATTAGCTGTTACAAATGCCGATTGGTCATTTTTCAACATTTATGATGACCATAATAAGCGAGAAATTGACAGTTCATGTTTTCCAAATAAAAATAAACAAACCGCATGGATGGAAGTTTTCGGAACATAGATATTAGGGTGGCTCAAATTAGTATGGGAAAAACTTTTGTCAATTTTTTTGATGGGCCGCCCCCTTATTCGGTTCTATTTGATGCCCTGATGCTCTGGACAAAATTTCAGCCGAATCGGCCAACGTTTGGGCGGTGCTAAACTCGTTGGAAGTTTATATGCAAAAATGTATGCAGAAACATCCAAAAACAGTGAATTGCAGTTGAACGGCACAACTTAGGAAGAAACACTATGATACTCATCCAGATCTTGAAGAATTTAATACAGAATGTTATGCAGAAAACCGCGAGAAGATTAGAGTTTGCCCGGCTAAGTTATTAGCATTTCTCTGTAGTGGGGTTTGAGCAAATTTCGTTTCTTTTACCTTTGGAAAGAAATAAATTCACCTACAACACTCCAGAAAATTGCTAATATCTTTGCCTAATAAACTCTAATTTTCTCGCGGTTTTCAGCATTACATTCTGTATTTAATTCTACATGAACTGAATGAGTATCATTGTTTTTGATCGTAAATTGTACCGTCCAACTGTAAATCACTGTTTTTGGATGTTTCTGCATACATTTTTTCATATAAACTTCCGACGAGTTTAGCACCGCCCAAACGTTGACCGATTTGGCTGAAATTTTGTCCAGAGCCCCAGGGCATCAAATAGAACCGAATAAGAGGGCGGCCCATCAAAATTTTTGAAAAAGTGTATTTTGAGCCACCCTAATAGGTATTAAGATTCCGAATTGATCAATTATACACGTAAGTAAAAAATAAAATACTGCACTAGTTGGCGCTTGTGACGGCACTTATCCAGAAAAAAAAATGCATCCCCATTAACGTGCCATCGTCAAAGAAAATGTAAAACGTTTAATATGGCTGGGGCAGGTACGCACACCATATGTTATTTCTTCTATCGTTATTCGTTAGTGTCTTTCCCACCTCGCGATTTTGGAAACGCAAATCTCGGCATCGAGATAATTGATGTAACTGAAAATGGCTCAGCATGCATATTGTGAGTAAGCACGCAGGTTAGTAATATTTAAAGACTATATTTGATGTAAGAATAAAGTTTTTAGCTACTACTCGCCTTCACTTCGCAATTATCGTTTTTTTTAATCGATCAGAAATGCAATGTTTACAGCATTCATAAATGCCAATACTTCTCATGTAAAGTCAATTGTTTTGAAAGTAACATTTATAGTCACAAAACGACTTTAAGAAGTATTTCATAGTTACAATTAAAACAAACATCACAAAGCTTTGTTATTACTTTACACCCACCTTGATTTCTGATAGCAATCTGAATAAAGATTCCAAAAGAGAAACATGAGTATCATTAGTGTCCAATCTACGAAGTACACCGTAACTATGCTATGCTATGCTATGCTATGCTATGCTATTTCATAGTTACAATTAAAACAAACATCACAAAGCTTTGTTATTACTTTACAGATGGTTTAATCAAGGCATGGAGTGCCTCAATAAATTCATATTTTAATTTGCATAGTATCCGGAATATATAACCTGCTTCAAAAGGTTTGTAAACCAACCTATAGCAGGATCATAATTCACGCATGGTAAATGCTTTCTCTAAGCTGAAGAGCATGACTATTGCCTTAATAAAACCGCAATAAATAACACCGAATGCCAAAGAGCTGTGTGAATGTTACTTGGGCTGTTCTCTATTTGTCGGTGTGGCGCGGCTTTATGCTTACCGTGCCTACGAATTTTCCCGAGATATGAGGCTACGGTGCCTGTGAAGCACCACCGAACCCTTACTGCGCTAAGCAGAGCTATGGCGTAGTTGACTTTTTGCATCTCCGAGATAATCGGCTACTCTTATTCAATCTCAACATGAGATTAAATAAAGGTGGGACCTATACCTATATTCGTATTACGCGTTTCACACATTGTACTCTTTGGTTCATCTTTGACGTTCTTGATACGAAATGAAAGTTGTTAATCGTGATTCGCAATGGTTACAGTTATGATAGCTCAAATTAATCATCAGCTTAAAAGAACAGTAACGATTAATCTTTGTACACTTATGCAAATTGGCAAATCCCAAGTGGCTTTGGTTTATTTATTAATTTTTAGACTAAGGCCGGATTGGACTGTGCAAAATAAAAGTCTACTTTATTCGAGTAGACCAAAGGTAACTGGATCCGTTCTATCAGAAAATCTTTTGATATTATATTAGCTGATTCATCTTCTATATAATAAAAATGAGATGGTCTGTGTTCGTATCCGCATAACTCGAAAACGGCTCGATGGATTCTCTTCATTGCTTCAGCAGGTATGATGGTTATCGTTTCCGACAGGTTCATATGATATTTCCTCTTCCGAAAATCACGAATAAGGTTGAGTAAATTGTGAGAAACTAAAACAAAGATTCGTAAGGGCAGTGTTGTCCTACACTCAGGGCAAAAAAATCTGCTCTTTGATTTTACTCCATCTAAACGATTTTATAGTCTCAACTAAGTAAGTTCAACTAATAGAATGATATTTGAATTTTCTAAATGTCAAAAAAAATGCACTCCAGAGCCACAGGAGCGCGCGCACTAAAAATACACTGGAGTGTATTTTCAGCGCGCGCGCTCATGTGGCTCTGGAGTGCAGTTTTTTGACAGTTTGCCATGACATTTAGAAAATTCAAATATCCTTTTATTAGTTGAACTTACTTAGTTGAGACTATAAAATCGTTTAGATGGAGTAAAATCAAAGAGCAGAATTTTTTGCCTTGAGTGCAGGACAACACTGCGTAAGGGAATTCCTGGGCATTTTCGCCTACTATGCAGGACAACGTCTGCCGGGTCTACTAGTCATTCAATAAATCTCTTGAAGTTGAAATGCTGATTGGAGCTGAACATATCTTCACTATCCTGAAGCATAGCATGCATGAGCATGAGCATGATTGACCGCCCACGGTTGCTACTCCGTTATTGCCAGGACAAAGAACCAACAGATGAAGTTTGGGACTAACATCATCTTCAATGTGTAAGAACTGGTGACCCAAAAATAAGCAATACCAGCGCCGGCCGTGTCCGAATGCAGGTCAATTGAGGAATAGGTAGGAAATTGTTGACGTGATACTCGCTTTGATAGAAGCCGACGAGTCATCTGTACTTCCACGAGAAATCACTGGAATGTTGGATATATGGGGTAAGGAGTGCGGCAGGGTTCGTTTTGGTAAACGGTTTGCCGTGTATAGCGTGTAGTTTGATTTAAAACAAAACAATCGACCGAACGTTCAATATTTTTATTATCGACCGCACTACACTTTCACTTTCTGATAAATTTACTCCCCCGCACAATGCAGACAAAATATCGGTGACCGGCCGATCGTTTTTCTTTCCGCACAAAGCAAAACTAAATTTCAACGACCGGCCGATCGCTCTGCTTACTGGAGAATCACGATTGGACAAGAAACAAATTTACACTTTCTGATTACTTTACTCACCCGCACAATGCAGAACAAAATTTCCGGCACGAATGCGAGCGGTATTGAGGCGAAAAATACCGTGCGTCTCCACCGAACTGGAGGAATGTTCGAGAGAAACGTTTTGAGAAACGCGCACTCGTCGTCTCCGGTCGCCGGAGGATGATCGGTCCAGTTCCGGGGTCACCAGATGCGGCCCACCGCCACCCAATTTTTGAGCGGGGCTGGCCACGGGAAAAGCTTTTATCCCTTTTTTTTAACACGCGCGTACAACCTTCCGAAAAAACCGCGTCCTTCCAACCGAAACTGGTGGCGTCCGCGCTGAATGACGTTACGGGGCCCAGCGCACTGATACCGGGAGATGGGGCGTAGCACCGACCGCCGAAGGAACGCAAGCACACGCGCCGAAAACAACCGTCACAGCAGTTGTCGAAATGAGGGGCGGAACACTAGTCATCCGACACACTCGCCGGGAGATGGGGCGGAGCGCCCGTCGTCCGATTTGCCTGAAATGGCTGACAATCAGCCGAACACACGCCGAAAAATAACACTTGATAACCACACGCGAAAACACGACCGACTCGGTTGCTAGTTCGAGCTAAACCTCTAAATTTGGTATTGAAATTGGTATACAAAGTCAATAGCACTACACTCGTCTTATGCAGGGTATACCCGACTAGAAGGTCATATCAAAAATATATCAACCTATGTTATTATGTTATACTAAATTTTTATAACAAAATTTGTTAGAAACGTGGTGCAGGATGTTGTTAAAATATCTAAATTTCTATCAAAAATCACACTACTGGAAACAAAAAACTATCAAATTTTGTTACAATTTTATCATAAAAATAACATATTTTGTTAGAAATTTATAACAGAATCAGATACAAAAATATTGTTTCTGCGCAGTTGCACATTTTTACAGTTCGTGATAGGTCTCCAGATTGTGATCAACAATACAAAACTTTTGTTTTTGTCTGAACAAGAATATTTTTCGAGAACATGAAACTAACAACATTACAAATAAGGCAACCTTTGCAAATTATATCAGCGTTGTGATATCTATATGGCTGGAAGACATTGCTACATCTATTTTAATTGCCTACTGTTGGGCAATTCGGTGTTAAGCATTTTTTAAATCATATTATGATAAAATCCTGTTACAACATTTGAAAGATAATGGCCACTAAAAACAAAATTGTATCAAAATAAGTTATAAATATCACAATATGTTAATATTGTGTTCAGTTTCTGTTATGCTCTTCTAGTCGGGTAGGTTTTGATAATAATACATTAAAAAGCAAGAACCGGAACGTGCTCACTAGAGTGATTCAAATTTTGACTTTTTTGCTCCCCTATGCTTAAACGATGGCATTTGCTGTTTTAATAATCGTCCTAAATTTTTAGCTAATTTGGATGTAATTTGACTGAGCACAAGCAGTTTGAAGCTTATATGAAAATTGCTATGAAAACAGTAACTTTTGTGAAAAACCGTTCCCCATCATTGCCCATTAAGCTGTAAAAATGTATGAATACGTTAGTAACATAGGAAATTTAGCAAGGGAAAATATCGTCGTTGTTGCTAAACGATTTGATGCTGGCAACAAAAGTTATTAGGGAAATACTGAATTGTGGGAAATTCAATTTAACACGTAAAAGAATAACATCAATATCAATAATGAGCATTTCTGTTTTCTTTATAATTTTGCTCACAGAAGTCAGATTGCTTCGCAACAACAACTGACTTTCAGCTTAGGATCTATTCTATGATAGCGATGTGTTAAATATATTCAAATAGATTCTGGGCTACTTCACGAAACGATCCTTTACATAATTGACAATTCTCATAGTAATTTTCATATAACCTTCAAATGGCACGTGCACAATCAAATTACATCCAAATCAGCTAAAAATTTGGGAGGACTATTAAAATAGCAAAAACAATCGTTTAAGCACAGGGGAGCGAAAAAGTCAAAATTTGAATCACTCTAGTGCTCACCATTTTTGTAGGTTCATCCGCTGTTTTTCATCAAAACAGTTTTCCGCAACAGAACTCCTCATAAGAGGCATCCCTGCCAAACATCTTCAAAATAAGCACGAGCACTGAGCAATGATCCCACGACCAACGTTATCGGCAGCCAAAACGAAAAAATCACGCTGTGAAAACTTTTGACGTCCCTATCTTCACTATTTTGAAGCAAGGCCAAATAAAGCTGGCCGAAAATCTACCTACCTTGTACGAAACAAAGTTCGGATGGGTTGTAGCTGGGTCACTCGAAGAAACAGAGGAAGATTCTCCAGTATGCTCAAATTTGGCTGTGACCAACAGATTGGAAGCATCTTCATCACGAAGATAACACCGAACCAGCTAATACTACTAGTGAACAATGGGAGTCTTGTAACGTAGTTAGCTACACGTTCGACCTCTATTTATTTAATTTATTCATTTTATCAACCGACGTAGACTACTACAAATACATATACATGTTTTTGCCAAAGTTGTATATAATTATGAATTTAAATGGCTGAATTTAGAAAAAAATTGTTAGACTTGAAAATTCGTAATTCGGTGCGTTCATTTATTTGCCTGTTTTTTTCGGGGGTCTGATGTTTTGGTTGTGTTTTCGTAGTATAGATGCAGTCTCGTTTCTTCTGCTTGTCGTTTATGAAACTGTCAGTCTGGAACGCACCTATCTCTTTCTTTCTCATGATTCTCCTTATGGCTGTCAGTGCGGAATTTTCAATGTTGGCTACGGAACGAACTGTGGTGAAGGTATACAAGTGACAGTCCCGTGGTTTTTTTCAGATATTTCTTAAACTCACAAAGGCAGCCCTTCTTTCTTGATCCGTGCGTCTATGTCGATCTTGGTACCGCTGTCTGACGCCACTTGGCTACCAAGATATTTGAAGCTTTCAACATTCTCCATTGGTTGCCCGGCTACTGTGAAACTGGAAGGAGTCACCGTGTTTATATCCAACGATTTGGTTTTGTTGACGTTGATATCTAAACCTGCCGAAGAGGAGTGCTCGGCGCCCTACATATTCTCGTGATTGAGACGGTCGAAAGCTTTTTCGTAGTCAATGAATACCAAGTAAAGGAATTGGAATTCGTTGGCCTGCTCCAGAATGATACGGAGCGTGACAATGTGGTCCACACATGATCTTCCGGCACGGAATCCGGCCCGCTGTCGCCGGAGAATCGCATCGATCTTCTCCTGAATCCGGGCTAGGATAATTTGCATTGGATTTTGAGAACGGTACACAGCAACATAATGCCTCGCCAGTTATCGCATACAGTCAGGTCACCCTTTTTTGGGCACCTTCACTAAGATACCTTGCATCCAGTCGACCGGGAAAGTTGCGATGTCCCAGATATTACGAAATAAACGAGCGGATGTCATGGGGTCAGCTTTGAGCATCTCGGCTGATATGCGATAGACCCCTGGGGCTTTATTCGATTTCATGCTTTGGATGGCTGTATAAATCTCAAGCAGTGTTGAAGCTTCGGTATTGACCCGTGTTATGCGTCAGATCCTAGGCAGATCATGCCGAGGTGGTGATGGCCTGGATGGCACTTGAAAAGTTGGTCGAAGTGCTCGAACCAGCGTTTCAGCTGGTCAGTTGGATCGGTCTATTATTGACCATTCGCGTCTTTCACAGGCATCGTTGCATTCATCTTCGCCCCGCTTAAGCATTGTGAGATATCGTAGAGGTGGCGAATGTCCCCGGTTGCGGCGGTTCTCTCTTCTTCGTCGGCCAGAGAGTCTGCCCACGCTCGCTTGTCCCGTCGACATGAGCGTTTTATTTTCTTCTCAAGAGCCGAGTATCGTTGACGGGCTAAGACTTTGGCTCCTCTGGTTTTTGATCGCTCTATCGCGGCTTTGGCTTCTCTTCGCTCCTCTATCTTCCTTTAGGTCTCATCGGTGATCCATTGTTTTCTCTGGGTGCGCAGTTCGCCCAGATTGTTCTCGCTGGTGGCGATGAAGGCATTCTTGATGGCGGTCCATTGGTCTTCCACGCTGCCACCTTCCGGAATATCTGCAGCACGCGTCTCCAGTTCTTCAACGAAAAACCGTTTCACCGTGACATCTTCCAGTTGGCGTGTGTTGAACCGTCGTGCAACTCTTTCTTCCTCAGTACATTCAAAGTTAATTGCCTATATGCCGGGTATTAAGCCACCCGGAGTGGAAATTAATTTTCTTCCTGCCGACGAATCCGCGCAATGCGCAGGCGTATTTCGCCGATGAGGATCAGACGCAATATCGGCGCTACGTTTATTCCGTACATCCAGAAGTCTCCGTTTCCATTTCAGCCGTCACGGGAGACCCACGTGACCTTGTGGACCGGTCGATGAGGGAAGATCGATCCCCCGATCACCATGTCGTTATTACCACAAAATTCTGCGAAAAGCTCTCCGTTTTCGCTCATTTCTCCTAGACCATGGCGTCCCATTGAAGTCGCCCAAACAGATGTTGATATCACCCTATCTACGACGTCATTGAGTTGACTGTAGAAGTTCTCTTTATCTTGAAGATCAGCAGCATCGGCTGGCGCATAACATTGGATTATAGTAAGGTTTCGGACCCTTGTTCTAAATCTGGCAATGATTATCCTTTCACTTATAGGTTCCCACTTCATAAGCGCAGAGTGTGCTCGAGCGCTTAGCAGGAAGCCTACTCCGCGATGCCGGGGAGCGAGTTCACCTCGTAAACCAGAGTATAGCAGAACTTGTCCCGACGGCGTGCTGTGTTCTCCAAAGTTTGACCAACAGACTTCACTCAGTCCCAGGATATCAAGCTTCAAGCGGCGTGCTCCATTGGCAAGTTTTGCCAATTAACCCTGCTGGGCTAGGCATAAAACGTTCCATGCTCCTATTCGTGTCCGTCCGTTGTTTCGCGCTAAGAGTCGTCGCCGTGAAATCAGTCCGTATTCTTCCATTATCGGAATCTCGAACAAATTGATGTTTCGGGAACAGTACAGTGGCCCAAGGTTCCCTATTCATTGGTTGAGGCTTTTGAAGATTTTCAAAACATTCTTTAACAAATCCGAGGTGTTTTTTTGATTTTCTTCATTTTAATATTTATTTTTATTATCCCCCCCCTTGACCTTTCGGAGACTAGTAGGACAAAAAGTCAATTAAATATTTGTAACGGCCTAATAGATTGAAAAAAAAAATGGGAATGCAAGAGATAATGGCTATTCCACGGTAGTTACGAATGTCCGATTTTTTGCCTGATTTGAAGATGGGCACAAGGTAGGAGCTTTTCCATACCCTGGGAAAACTTCCGGATTCCAGTGACAATCTGAAGAGCCAAAATAAAGGTGCCGTCAGCTCTTTAGCCAGACTTTTCAAAAACACCGGTGGAATACCGTCAGGGCCAGAGCCTTTAGATGCATCTATGTTTTTTAAAGTGTTTAGAATATCGTTTACCATGATCTGATTAATACCAATATCCCTAGCACATTCTGGGTCAGGCTAAAAAAAATCAAGGTCGAGATCTTGTTCCGAAAAGGTGGTGTATATTTCTTGAAAGAAATCTCCAAAAAGATCACAGATGTCTTCCGAGCAATTACCGCGTTCATCTAAATACATGGATGACGGAAAATTGTCTGATTTTGATTTTACATAATTGAAGAAGTTCTTTGGACCTGACTTTATTTCGTATGCTGTTTTCGTATTATACTCTTCAAATGCTACATCAATTGCTAGTTTTAATTGATCGCAGATTTCGAATTGTCTAGTTTGTAAGTTTTGTCTAATTTTTGTTTGCGATTCCTTAATTTTTTTTTTTTTATCTGTTTTTTGTACCAAATTGGATATTTTGAATTACTGTTCCGCCTTTTTTTCCTTATTGGAACCTCTTTGGTAATAATATTAAAAGTGGTGTTATAAAAGACATCAACGGAAGATTCAATATTCCCTTCATTCTCTAAAATTTGCTTCCAGTTTAATCTACTTAGCTTATGTCTTATGTCGTCATAGTTTGGTTTATGGTATTCAAGGACTTCTTCGAAGTCACAGTCACTGGGTTTTTGATATTCTTGAACAAACAGTATTCAATAGCTGTGTGAAATGATTCGTTTATCCATAAGGGATTCAATGATTCTGACACACAAAAATCATCCTGTATGTTCATTAATAGAAGGTGTAGGTAGCAATTCTGTTGATTTTTAATATGATTGGTTTGGTTAAGCCCTAAGCTGGCAATTCTATCAAATATAAACAGTAGTGTTTCATTTTCCCCAACATCTGGAAGTAGGATTTGTTCATTTTCTGAATCCGGATTAAGTCAGCGGTGTGTTCATAAAAGTCTCCATAAATATGTACTTTGACTTCAGGTGAAAGCTGCGATAAAATTTCTTCCGCAGTTTTTATAAAGCTTTCATAAGAAATTATTTGCGCATGGTCCTGTGGAAAATACATAGAGGAGAAAACATGGGTTTCTTCTGCAATATTAGATCTCACCCAGACGTGTTCAAAGTTCTTGTAGTTTTTGGTAGTTATTATTTCTGAATCCAAATTTTTGTGAAGATTGCAATTAGAACTTTACCGCTAGACATTTTGTTAGATTCTGAGAAATCGCAGTTATCACTGAATATATTAAAGCTACTTCCAAAAAATCTTCTTTCTTGACGCTTTCATCCCAGCTGGTTTCAGTTGCCAAAATAACCGAAAAGGACGAGCCTAAAATGTTATTATGAATTTCCTTAATTTTGGCTGGGCATTTCATGCGATTGAAATTTTGACAATATATCAAAATTTCAGTCGCATTCTGTTTTGGTGAAGAAGTTTTTGGAAGTACGTCGGTTGTGAAAATATTTACCTCTTTGTCATCGAAATGAATCGTTACTTTTGAAAATTTGGATTGTGAAATTTGTTGACGCTGTCCCTTATGTGTTGCAGATGTTGGATTCTCAGGTTACTAAGATGACGACGGTAAGATTCCAGATCATCAATTGTCGCCTTCTTAGGCTTTGGTTCGATTCGCGAATTAAAATAAAATTAAACTCAAAAGTGACAGTTTGGAAATTATGATATCCCCCGCTTATAGGAATGGCTGGTGCTACCCAGCAAGACCAACAAAACATCTATTAAAAATGATTCAATATCTGTCAAAAGTAATCTTGCTTTGCGAGCAGGGTTATTTGAAAATTTCCAAACTGTCACTTTTAAGTTGAATTCGATTTTAATTCACGAATCGGACCAAAGCCTTAGAAACGCATACACATCGAAGAAGATTTTCCGAGGGTCCTCATCAGTAATTGAAACCCCTTGTGATGCCAGGTTGATTTTGATGCTGATGGGTGTCATTCCTTCATGGCAAAATGATGACTCCTTGTCATACAAATATGCCAGATAAAGAAGCACGATATACATTATTTTCGGGTCCTATAGTCGAGCCTTCAGGAAACGTCCGTCCCCGTCAGCTGATTATTGAGCCATGCTAACTATAGGTGGACGCATTGGGTCAATTGACCATGCTGACGCTGAATTTGTCGTTGTTGTTGTTGCATTAGCAATTTCCGTTGGTAGCTGTTCGAGGTTGTTGTCATTTGTTTGTTTTGCCGGTATGGATTTATAGTCCCGCCCTTCCTGAAGTTGATGAATTTGGGGATCGAGAGGCCTGCTATTGGATGGTCGATGGTTGATGGAGGACATACAAATTGTTTCTTTGCATTGACCAACAGTTATTTGTCCGAATCATTAGCGCGTCCGTAAACAGTTTTTCCAGTTGATTTTTTTTTCGTCTAGCCTTTGCTGCAGTCTTTTCCTGAAGTCTACGAGTTCGTTGTTTGGCATCATACGTAGACCAGTCATGGGTTCGATTCCCAGCCCATGCACCAAACCCTTGTCAATCGCCGGAGGTGCAGCCCAAACGGTCGCTTTCTGGGGTACGCGTCTTACCAACACGGCTGCCCGATGACGACTGACAAAATTGTTTTTCTCGGAGGCATTCCTCCAACGTACTCGGATAATAAAGCTAAAAAAGAAATGATGAGCCAACGTTACATCTTAAGCTAACATTGCCATGACCTTATCAATATTGAAGATTTGAGAATGATTTTACCGCATAATTTTACCACAACAAACAACAATCATATTCATTACATTCAGGTATATATATTGAATGTTGTTGTAATTTCTCGACCATTTTCTTACGTTGAAAACCTCGAGCCTATTTATCGCAAAACAATCAAAACTCCCGAGAGAATAGTTTGAATCATCATCTTATAAAATACACCAGAGAAAACAAATCACCTCCAGGGTGATTTCTCCAATTATCACACACTTATTCGTTGTGTTACAACCCCCTTCGGACATTGGAAACAACCCTCTTCCTATTTGTTACCACTGCATATGAATGTGTAGAAAATAATCCTTGCCACATTCTTCACTCGTTGCACGCACCGGAACTTTCTTTCGTCACAGAATGGAAAATCGCATAGCAAACAGCTCGAAGCAGAAACACGGCAGTAGCGGCGGGTAGTTTATCGACTGGAGGTGTAAATTGGACTCCCGATCCGAACAGAGTATAAGTAGTGTAATCTGAGCCCTTGCTCGTTTAAGATGGGCAGCGGCAAATAAATGATCAATTTCATCGTGGTGCTAACCGATACTCGTTTAAGCCAACCGAGAGCGCCTCAGGTGATCATCGATTTATAACACGCCAAGCCTAAACCTAAATGGTATGCGAGCGGATGGGTGCACACGAGCGGGTGGACTACGACGGAGTTGAAGGTGTCTCGTATTTCAAACACTGCGAGCTCGCTGTGTGCATTAATCGTGCACCCTCGCTCGACCAGCTGGTTTGTTACTGCGGTTGCCTTCCAGTGAGAAGGCGTTAGATGTCACTCACTAATAAAGACATTAAAGCATGGTGAGCCTGGGCATAAGGCGGCTTAGGTGTAGTGCAATCGTAGGGCATGAAGACTGACGACTCGGTAGTGGCAGAAGGCAACATTCGCTTTAACCCCTCCGTCTATGATGAATTGAACAACAACTGTATAATCATCGGTCGTCCTCGGGGAAAGCAGAAGGGGGAGAACAGAATTTCCGGTAATCGGCAGACAATTGCTACCGTTTTGCAAAGACGGAATAGGAGCTTCCAAATTGTTTTAGGGATGTAAAAGTTCAACGTGCAGAAATGTTACAAGTAAATTAATTTATACAATTCCAGACGAACTGTTAGCTCAGAGTCTGTTCAAGTGCATGAACACTACAAATGATGACATTTTTGTTTAGCATAAGCTAACAAATCGAGTAATGTCTAACTTTTGGTAGTAGCTGACGATGTAAATTGCACTTCAGTTTAATCCAAATGTGTTGATTACTTTTCTCCATTATTATTAGTGCCGACCAAAACATTATTCTAAGGCAAACGTATTTTTATTGAACATCCCTTAACAGAAATCAAAGGAACACAGTCCACAATGATCCCCTAGACAACATTTAGAAGTACACGCGAAAGGAATTGTTTAATCCCATCCTGACGCCGTTTCCGCCCAACTTGAAACGCACCCGCATTCGGTGGATCGTAGAATTTTGCCAAATCCTTCTACTCGTCGCCTCCTGCCGCGGCCGGCATCCAGCATCATTTGGAACTATGCCAAGCACGTTCAATCCGATTCTACCCTCGTCCTTGGGCAGCGATGAAAATTCAAGCGATGGGCTTCAATGAAAAAGGGGCCAAATTGGTAATTAAATTAGGTGAATATAAATCGTTTCTTGCCCTCCGTTACTCCTCCTCGGAAATATCGAAATGTGTATGGTGTATCGAATCGAAGAACTGTTTTCATCACCCGCCTACATGACAAGACTAAGGGTATACTGGATATCTTATGATTTTGTAATTAATGGATCGAAACGGAATAATAGTTCTGGATTTTTACTTTTTTTGTAACTGCTTAAAACTCTCCAGATCCTACTATGAGCAACTAACTACCTACAGTGTTGTGGCAGACATTCATTTTTTTCTTAGTTTATTTCATGTTTTGTCGTCCTTACTAGACCTGTGCGCCGATTAAAATTTTATCAGCGGCGGCGTGATAGATCATTTTCAGTAAGCGGCGGCAGCGTGACGCTAATATCATGCTTCAAAAATTTACAGAATTTCTTCGGAAGCTTCTCCAAAAATGAATCCGAAAGTTTCTCCAGGAATTCGCTCGGAAACTCCTGCAGAAATAATTCCTCCGGAAGTTCCTCCATGAATTTCTACGGAAGTTCCTTCAAGAATTTTTCGGGAAGTTCCGCCAGGATTCCCTTTGGAAGTTCCTCCAGGAATTGCTCCAGAAGATCCTCCAGAAATTTCTTCGAAAGTTGCTCCAGAAATTCCTCCGGAAGTTCTTCCAGGAATTCTTCTAGAAGTTCAAGGAATTCCTCCGATAAATCTTTCTGGAATTCTTCGGAAACTTACTCCAACAATGTCCCTCAATATTACTCCAGGAATTCCTTCGTAAGCTACTTCATGATTGGAAATTCCTTTAGGAAATCCTCTAGAACAGCGGTTCTCAAACTGAAAAACGAGTGTGAAAACTGACGGGATATATGGCTCTCCAAAAAGTTGTCTAGAATGATCATTGTTCCGTGAAACATTCCAATTTAAATAAAGTTTATAAATCAAGCTTCCTACAAGACTGTAAGGTCTCTTGGAGACTTCTGAGGCTCTTAAAAGAAGGCTTCCTTTTAAAAGGAGGCTTCTGAGCATCTTGAAAGGAATCTTCTCAGTCTCTTGAAAGAAAACTTTCAAGCCCCTTGAAATAATAACTCCGAGCGTCTTGAAAAAAGGCTTCCGTGCATCTTGAAAGAAGGTTTCTGAACATGATGAAAGAAGGCTTTCGACGAGCCTTTTAATCGGAAGCTTCCGATCCTCTTGAAAGGAGGCTTCCGAGCCTCTTGAAAGGAGGCTTCCGAGCCTCTTGAAAGGAGGCTTCCGAGCCTCTTGAAAGGAGGCTTCCGAGCCTCTTGAAAGGAGGCTTCCGAGATCATTTTCAGTAAGCGGTGTCAGCGTGACGCTAATATCATGCTTCAAAAATTTACAGAATTTCATCGGAAGCTTCTCCAAAAATGAATACGAAAGTTCCTCCAGGAATTAGTTCGGAAACTCCTGCAGAAATAACTCCTCCGGAAATTCCTCCATGAATTTCTACGGAGGTTCCTTCAAGAATTTTTCGGGAAGTTCCGCCAGGATTCCCTTTGGAAGTTCCTCCAGGAATTGCTCCAGAAGACCTTCCAGAAATTTCTTCGAAAGTTGCTCCAGAAATTACTCTGGAAGTTCTTCCAGGAATTCTTCTAGAAGTTCAAGGAATTCCTCCGATAAATACTTCTGGAATTCTACGGAAACTTACTCCAACAATTTCCCTCAATGTTACTCCAGGAATTCCTTCGTAAGCTACTTCATGATTGGAAATTCCTTTAGGAAATCCTCTAGAACAGCGGTTCTCAAACTGAAAAACGGGTGTGAAAACTGACGGGATATATGACTCTCCAAAAAATTGTCTAGAATGATCATTGCTCCGTGAAACTTTCCAATTAAAATTAAGTTTATAAATAAAGCTTCCTACAAAACTGTAAGGTCTCTTGGAGACTTCTGAGCCTCTTAAAAGAAGGCTTCCGAGCCTTTTAGAAGGAGGCTTCTGAGCATCTTGAAAGGAATCTTCTCAGTCTCTTGAAAAAAAAGCTTTCATGCCTCTTGAAATAATAACTCCGAGCGTCTTGAAAAAAGGCTTCCGTGCATCTTGAAAGAAGGTTTCTGAACATGATGAAAGAAGGCTTTCGACGAGCCTTTTAATCGGAAGCTTCCGAGCCTCTAGAAAGGAGGCTTCCAAGCTTCTTAAAAGAAGGCTTCCGAGCCTCTTGAAAGGAGGCTTCCGAGCCTTTTGAAAGGAGGCTTCCGAGCCTTTTGAAAGGAGGCTCCCGAGCCTCTTGAAAGGAGGCTTCCGAGCCTCTTGAAAGGAGGCTTCCGAGCCTCTTGAAAGGAGGCTTCCGAGCCTCTTGAAAGGAGGCTTCCGAGCCTCTTGAAAGGAGGCTTCCGAGCCTCTTGAAAGGAGGCTTCCGAGCCTCTTGAAAGGAGGCTTCTGAGGCCTCTTGAAAGGAGGCTTCCAGCCTCTTGAAAGGAGGCTTCCGAGGCCTCTTGAAAGGAGGCTTCTGAGGCCTCTTGAAAGGAGGCTTCGAGCCTCTTGAAAGGAGGCTTCTGAGCCTCTTGAAAGGAGGCTTCCAGGCCTCTTGAAGGAGGCTTCTGAGCCTCTTGAAAGGAGGCTTCCGAGCCTCTTGAAAGGAGGCTTCTGAGCCTCTTGAAAGGAGGCTTCTGAGCCTCTTGAAAGAAGGCTTCCTGAGCCTCTTGAAAGGAGGCTTCCGAGCCTCTTGAAAGGAGGCTTCTGAGCCTCTTGAAAGGAGGCTCTGAGCCTCTTGAAAGGAGGCTTCCTGAGCCTCTTGAAGGAGGCTTCCTGAGCCTCTTGAAAGGAGGCTTCCGAGCCTCTTGAAAGGAGGCTTCTGAGCCTCTTGAAAGGTGGCTTCCGAACCGCTTGAAAGGAGGCTTCCGAGCCTCTTGAAAGGAGGCTTCCGAGCCTCTTGAAAGGAGGCTTTCAAGCCTCTTGAAAGGAGGCTTCCGAGCCTCTTGAAAGGAGGCTTCCGGGCCTCTTGAAAGGAGGCTTCCGGGCCTCTTGAAAGGAGGCTTCCGAGCCTCTTGAAAGGAGGCTTCCGAGCCTCTTGAAAGGAGGCTTCCGAGCCTCTTGAAAGGAGGCTTCCGAGCCTCTTGAAAGGAGGCTTCCGAGCCTCTTGAAAGGAGGCTTCCGAGGTACATGTAAAGAGGCTTCCGAGCCTTATAAATGGAAGCTTCCGAGCCTCTTGAAAGTAAGCTTCCGAGCATATTGGAAAGAGGCTTCGGAGTTTTTCGAAACGAGGCTTACGAGCAGCTTGGAAGGAGGCTTTCGAGACACTTAGAAGGAGGCGTCCGAGCCTATAGGAAGGAGGCTTCAGCGTCTTTCGAAACAAGGCTTCCGACACATTAAAAGGAGGCCTCATGCAACGAAAGTATTAAGCTTTACGGACAAAGGTATCTCAAATGAAGGCTCCCGTATCTTTAGATTGTAGATTTTAGTCCAGAAGCATATTCTTGACAACTTCTTCAATAATATTTTTTCTCGATAAGGTAAATTACATTGATGATCTTTTTTAGTTTGATGACTTGACGTTTTGGGGGGCCCTCCTTAGCCGTGCGGTAAGACGCGCGGCTACAAAGCAAGACCATGCTGAGGGTGGCTGGGTTCGATTCCCGGTGCCGGTCTAGACAATTTTCGGTTTGGAAATTGTCTCGACTTCTCTGGGCATAAAAGTATCATCGTGTTAGCCTCATGATATAAGAATGCAAAAATGGTATCTTGGCTAAGAAACCTAGCAGTTAATACTTGTGGAAGTGCTTAATGAACACTAAGCTGCGAGGCGGCTCTGTCCCAGTGGGGGATGTAATGCCAATAAGAAAAAGAAGAAGACGTTTTGTGTTTTTGATCTTTTGTCCCACAGCCCTTCATACACTGTGCTGGCAGGATTTAAATGACTTTGATTTACCGATCGCCATACATATTATGTACAATGGCAAGTTTTAGAAAAAAAAAATATCAAAACTTTATCAATAAGCTTTTATTAAATTAGTTCTACATCCGACATTAAGCTTTTTTGTGCGAGGTACCCCCTGGGCCAGCGAAGGTACTTCCATGGGTACATGCACCCCAGGTTGAGAACCGCTGCTCTAGAAGTTTGTTCAGAAAATCCTTTTGAAGCTTCCATAGAAGTTTCTCTGAACATTTGTCCAGACATTTATCTGGAAGTAGTAGAAGAAGAATCTCCAGAGTTCTTCCAGAAATTCCTACGAGAATTCTTTGGGAATCTTTTTCAGGAAGTTCCCCCAAGAATTGCTTTGAATGTTCCTCCAGGGATTTCTCCGGAAGCTCTTCCAGGAATTCCTTCGAAAGTTCCTTCAGGAATTAGGAAAGAATCAGGAATAACTCTTCATGTTCTTCTATTAATTACTGCGAAAGTTATTCCAGAATTTTCTCCAGTAGCTCCTCCTGAAATTCCGAGAAATCTTCCCGTAATTCCTCGGTTGCTTCCTCCAGGAGTTCCTCCAGATGTTCCTCCGGAAGTTATTGCAGGATTTCCGGATGTTTGTTCTGAAATTCCTCCGGAAGTTTGCCCAAAAGAGTGCCCAGAAATTGCTCTGCAATTTTCTACCCCAGGTATTCCACTAGAATCTGCATGCAAATTGCTACAGATTTTTTTCAAGAAATTCCCTCAGTAATTCTAAATTTAGTTCCATCACAATTTTTTCCTGAAGTTCCTCCAGAAATTCTTTTGAGAACTTTCCATACATTACCTCGAGAACTCCTCAGAAATTTTGGAATTCTTCTAGACTCACCAGATCCCGGGAATTCTTCCGTAGATTTCTTCAGGAATTCCTCCAAAACATCTCCCGAAATTAATTGAAAAATTCTACTCGATAATCGTTCAGAAATTCCTCAAAGCTCATCCCAGCTCCCTGGAGTTCGTAAAAGATTGCATGAAACAGTTTCTGGAGAAGTTTTATTTGAGAAATTCTCGAAAACAGAGGTTAGCCAGCCTAGGGCTGAAACCCTCTCAAATAAAGACGAAAAAAAATTCTCGAGGAAAATCGTGATGGAATTTCTGGTTTGAATCCCTGGATAATTTTTCCGATAATTTTTTAAATGGATTTTTAATGTAATGTGTGAATTACCTAATAATGGACTTACTGGAGGAATTATTATTATTATTATCTTTATTTAAGAGGCTTTCAGCCCTTGACTGGCTCACGTCTGGACCATTGGAAGAATTTTCATAAAAATCCTGAAAAGTTGTTGAAGAAATTCCAGAATTTGAAGTATTTTCAAAAAAGAAAGTCCATGGGGAATACTATTGATGCAGGATCGACTGTAACTTGTATATTTACCGGCTACGTAGCCTTTATTAAGAGAAACGAGTTTGTTCGTTGCTTAACGTTTCAACACGGGTATTTCCCTCTGAGGAAGACGCAATCCCCGTGTCGAAACGTTGTGCAACGAATAAACTCGTTTCTATAAATAAAAACTGCGTAGTTGTAAAATTAAACATGTTCATGAGAAATTTCTAAAAAAAAAATATTTTTTTACGACCGCGGCGGCACAAGAAAATCATCCGCGGCGTCGGCGTGGTGCGGTGGCCTAGTCTTTACCAGTGACAACCAACTCTAGCAGGGACGGAATTCACATCTGAACCCTACCAAATAGAACCCACACATGAGTCAACGATTTCGATTCGAAGGAAGGGATGAACAGAAAATATTCATTTTATAACACACCACCGGCATCTCTGTGGAATGATTCAAAATATAAATTTAATCAGATTTTTACATAAAATTGTTTCAAGGTATGTTAATTTACTGATTTTATATTAAGACGTATCCCAAAAAAGTTTTATTCAATTTTTGATTAATCTCATATCGCATACCCTCCCATTGAACTTGTTCTGCTGCGTTCCGACTTCGCCACGATAAGGGTGTGCATTTCGATGATTCCTAGCAGTTGCCTATTTGTGTCTTTGCCGTTCTATTTGTGTGTATTATTTATTTTATTTGATTTGCAGCACGTCCCCGAAGCTGGCAGCGGAAAAAGTATGTTCCAAGCGAAAAGTAAATCAGCAAACAAACAAACAATAATTATTGTATGAATGCTCAAAAACTTTTCCAAATCGATGACGCTGCACAGAAGGGGGTGTGTTTACCGGTCGACACTCTTGGCTGATCGGAATGCCGGTACCAGAAGGGAGAGTTTGTTGGCAAGTTTCGAGTTTCCACAAGTTTGAACGAAAATAATAATCTTGTTTCGTTTGGCGTAATAGCATCGCCCGAACAAGTTGTCCATCTGTCATTGTTGGGGGATTAACGAACGGATCAAAGTACTGAGTTGTATTTGCATAGGAGCTCAAAAAAGCTGTGCACATTTCTGCTAAAAAAGTATCTGTTCGACATGTTATTGAATTAGTGAGAAGTTTGTAACATTCAGTTGCTCTTTAAGCACTAACTTGGTATCAGCTTTAAGAGTATCCCCTCTTATTACCATTTGAATAGCGCGCAATTATGCAATTGAAAACGTGTCTACCTTTGAGAACCCGAAAGAGTCTGCCCACTTATGTATGCTGTTCTCAGCTCTTGACGTTCTTTATTGCCCATCCGACAGTTTGAAGAGCATATTGACAATTTTTACAGCTAGGAAAACGGAAGTCCTCAGAATTCAAATCTCTCTGCATATCGGTAAGCCATCATGATGTATTTCGCAAAACTCCTGCTTGCCGGTCTTGAATGTGACTGTGTGTCACTTATTGCAAGCGAGTCGACCAAGCCGAAAATCCCCCTTGTGGTTTATTGGCTCCGATATACCTACATATCGTCGGGCGGGGCTTCTTTTGACTCCGGGGGCTACTTTAAATTTTTGATTTTCTATAAAAAATATAAAATTTGAAACAGAAAGTTGCCATCCAACAAGACACCCGATTGGTGATAATGGCAATTTGATAGTAAATTTACGTCATAATTATTGTTTCAAAATATCCAAAGTAGCAGTCGATTTGTCAAAAGAAGCTACGCACGATGGTACTTGAAACTTCATTAGGGTAAGACTTCCGATAGTCGTGGGTGTTCCTATAGTTGCGGTAGTATAGTTTTTGGAGAATCTACAGATTCAAAGTAGCAACCTACATTGTTGATCAATGATGTAAACAAGCGAGAACAGTCCACGAATACCCTCGAAATCGGTAAATTATTCTCAAATACCTTATTTTTTACTGGCCTTTGCACCAATAGTTGCGGTAGTGTTCTATTAGTTGCTATTCCCATAGGAAAACAATGAGATTCGTAACTATAGGGATACGAATTAAGAAATACCGCAACTTTTGGGACATTGTACCAATAATAAGTGGAATGATTTTAGGCAACAATAATAGATTTCCTTGCGATCGTAACATCTTTCTCTTGAAATAGTGTTAACATGCTTTTGGTTACACCCTAGGGTGTTCGAAAAGCCATGGTGCTCAAAGATAATCGCATCTGTGGCATTTCCGTGGAACAACCCAACATTCTAAAAAACAGTTTAGAGGCTCCGATAGAGCGATTTTTGAGTAACGTTTTTTATCTTTATTAGAGAGGCTTGCAGCCTTGGGCTGGCTCACCTTTTAGAAAAAAGGCTGTTTGTTACACCTATTGTCATATATTGGCTTTATTCGTCACATTGAAATCGTTTTTTCGATCGTTTTTTTATGGACCATAATGAGTACCCTACATGGAATTACGATTGATATTATGCAATTATATGACCTCTAGACAAGGATGGAAATCTTTGTTTTACTTGCATCGACACTCGGTAGGCAGCTTCGTCATTGACCGCCTGATCATCAATTGCCGATTGATAATAGAACGTGAAAAATGAATATCCACCGGGGCTGCAATGAATATTTTGAATTGTGGTTTATTTGTACTGATAAGAAATGATTATTTCACATTATATACTAAACAAATGTATATCTTGTAGACATCTGATTTCAAAATGTTAAATCCGTGCACTGCAGTATGAAATGATATTCATATTTTGAATTGAATATCAATGTGCCAGGCTGAAGATTCATTTCGACATCGCACACAACAATTTAACACCGAGAGTCAACGCTTGCTGCTGTTCGTGCACATGCCGTCCTAATCATTTGCACATTCAGATTTGCAAAGGACTGGTGATTTGATCGTGTGTTGGATGTCAACTGTTTGAGTGTAGTTGAAGTGACTTTTCCTGTCCCTGCCTCTAGAACCATTCAAACATCTCAAAAATGCCATTTATTTCGATAATGTTCGCAGAAAATCACCTCGTGTCGGTAAAATATTTTTTTATTGTGATTTGTCAAGTATTATCCAAAAAGTATTGTTTATAAGGAGAGATTTCGTGAAAACAGATCGAAAAATTATTATAACGGGACTGAGATATCCAAGTTTTTTTCGAATGTTATAGATGTAAGGTCCTTCAGAGGTCCGAACATTGACTCGGATCACTACCTTGTATTTGCACAGATTCGGGCTAAACTTTCCAGCGTCACGAATTCACAAAACAACAGAACGATGCGTTTCAATATCCAACGCTTGTCAGTTGAAGGAGTTGCTGAACAGTACAACCAGAAGCTGGACGAGCGGATAGCAGATGCTACCGGATCTGGCGAAGTCAACAGATTGTGGGAAAATATCCACGAAGCTGTGACTACAACAGCGCAGGAAGTGTTATGCAACGTACACACCAGTCAAGCAGTTTGACGAACATTGACTCCACCCCCAAGAAAATGCTTTGTTTGAACGTATGTGAAGTTGTTTGAACAACCATTTGACAGTTGGCGGCTCGGTTGGAAAAAATTAAAACGGTTTGATTTTGGTTTAAGTTGTCGGGGGCGGAGTCAAGGTTTGCCGAACATGTTTGAGCATTTGTAGTGAAGTTGCACAAACCCCCATATATTTTTTGATGGTTGGTGCTCAAGTTGGCGCTTCGGTCGTTCGTGTGTGATATTGTTGGTCGAATAAATTGATTGTTCGTGCCGCTGTTGGTAAAACTTGATGGATGTTTGAATAAACGAGAGGTGGAGTCAATGTTGGTCAAACTGCTTGACCGTGTGTACGTTCCATTATGCAACGTACACACCAGTCAAGCAGTTTGACGAACATTGACTCCGCCCCCAAGAAAACGCTTCGGTTGCTGCTTTGTTTGAACGTGTGTGAAGTTGTTCGACCTACCATTTGACATTTGGCAGCTCGGTTGAAAAATGTTAAAACGGTTTGATTTTGGTTTGAGTTGTTGGGGGTGGAGTCAAGGTTTGCCGAACATGTTTGAGCGTTTGTAGTGAAGTTGCACAAACCACCATATATTTTTTGATGGTTGGTGCTCAAGTTGGCGCTTCGGTCGTTCGTGTGTAATATTGTTGGTCGAATAAATTGATTGTTCGTGCCGCTGTTGGTAAAACTTGATGGATGTTTGAATAAACGAGAGGTGGAGTCAATGTTGGTCAAACTGCTTGACCGTGTGTACGTTCCATTAGGCACTGCATAGCGACGCCAACAAAATGGTTGGTTTGAAGAGGAGTGCCAGCGAGTGACGGACAAGAAAAATGTTGCTAGGAGTCGAATGCTAGTGGCTCGTACCAGTTCCAACAGAGCGCGGTACAGTGTAGCAAGGAGCCCTCCTTAGCCGTGCGGTAAGATGCGCGGCTACAAAGCAAGACCATGCTGAGGGTGGCTGGGTTCGATTCCCGGTGCCGGTCTAGGCAATTTTTGGCTTGGAAATTGACTCGATTTCCCTGGGCATAAAAGTATCATCGTGTTAGTCTCATGGTATACAAATCCAGAAATGGTAATTTGGCTCAGAAACCTCGCAGTTAATAACTGTGGAAGTGCTTAAAGAACATTAAGCTGCGAGGTGGCAATGGCCCAGTGGGGCATGTAATGCCAATGTAGAAGATGAAGGAGAAGCAAGGGCAGAAGAGAAACGAATCCCCCGCAGGAAAAAAGGAGGAGAACATGGATAGAAACGATATGCGGAGGTTTTACGCAACTGTCAATGGCGCGCGGCATAAGACTGCGCCAGTGCCCGCCATGTGCAATGACCGAGAGGGGAGTTTGCTGACAGACAAGACTATGGTGGCATCCACTTCGAAGATTTGTTGAACGGTGGAAATGAATTAAGGAGCAGGATGGACATTGGACATAGTCGGCGACGGTCAAGCTGTTGAACCACCAACGCTGGACGAGGTAAAGAAGGCTCTAAACGAGCTGAAAACAGTTAAGCTGGTGGTAAGGACAAGATCCCGGTCGAGCTTCTCAAACACGGGAGTGAGCAGCTGCATCAATCAATCCACCACATTATCCAGAAAATATGGGAGGATGAAGAACTGCCTGCCGGCTGGTTGAATGGCCTCATATGCCTAACCTATAAGAAAGGCCACAGACTAGAGTGTGTCAATTAAAGAAGGATCACTCTTCTGAACTCGGCGTACAAAATCCAGTCACGTATCCTGTTTAACAGACTGAGACCACTTGAGGAGTCCTTCGCTGATGTTTAGCCTGTGGATGATCCTTGATAAATTCCGGAAGTACAACTTGCAGACTCACCATCTGTTCATTGATTTCAAAGCAGCGTACGATTCAGTGAAAAGAAATGAGGTGTCGCAGATAGAGGTGTTCGCCGCCGCCGCCGACATTTTTGCATCGGCGCGCCGCCGTTTAAAATTTGTCACGCCGCTGATCTATAATTTTGCACGCCGATACAAATTTGAAGATGTCCGCAAAATTTTGGAAGTGGATGTGGAAATCCTGAAGATTCAATAGAATTTCCTTATAATTTCCTGATCCATCACTTTGAAACTCCAGAGAATTTTTCATGTAGATACCAATGATTTCCATGTAAATGTCATACAATTTCTTGTTGAAATTTCGAAAAGCTCTCCGTAAAAACTAAGAAAAACTTTGTTCGGAAATTGCGAAGGATTTCCCTATTGAAATCCAAAGAATTTCTCATTGAAATTAATTTTTGAATGAAAAAGAGTCGATCAGTAGAAAGCCTTTTTGGCCGGAGACCACAAGGCTGAAAGCTGTTTCACCGAATATGTCGTTTAACCGAAAAGACTATTTGGTAGAAGCCTACCCGAGCAAATCAAAAACTTATTTTAATGTTGTGAAATCATCGATTATGATTAGAGTAGAGTGGGGCAAGAGTACGCACTTAGTTTTCAATCGAACAAGTGGTTCTCATGAAGCAAGCTTCTGCATATCAAATCAATGTCTTCCTATATGTTACCCAGCGAAAAAAAAAATTGATATTATTGAACCTTAGTAGAACCTTTATTGTAACATAAGTGAAAAACGCACTCTTACCCCACCGGTGGTAACAATCATTTAGATGGAATTTGTTTTCAGACTATGTGTAGATGTAAAACAATACCTAATACAATTTCATGATTTCGCTAAGTCCTTTTTAACACCAAATGACTTCAGCTTATCCTTAGAAGAAGAACTTGTAATAATTTTCGATTTTAATTCTTTTTTTTTTGTTGTGGATCTTTACGCTTCGGAAGTAGTCTTATGTCGGCCTGAGATACGTGTTTGACATCATAACTTGAAGATTCACATGCTTACTCTTGCCCCACACGTTCCTGCGTACTTTTACCCCACAGCCCCAAAATTGATACAGTTAATGGCTTTGACCTCTTGGAAAACCATTCCGATTGATGTTCCATAAAGTACTCTAAACAATAGGTTAACGAAATGGTATAATGTTCACCTGATTGAACGTATATATGGTAATGGAAAACTAGTTGCGGAAACACAATTGTTTTTAGCAAAATGACCAAAAAATTATCTAACTTCATATCTCCTTTGTTGTTTATTCAAATCGTTTACAATTACACAGGGCAATAGTTGGTCAGAATATCCGTCAAACTGATGCAGTGCTGCTAATTTATCTTTTATTATAACTTCGAAAAATCGAAAGCGTACTCTTACCCCACGCGCACTCTTGCCCCACTCTACTCTACTTAATTTAATATCTTTTTGGTCGTTATAACGGTGAAAGTAATAAAACGTATAGCAGAAAAGTCTTACTGTGACATCAAATCGAAAGTCATTCCTGCTGTCGATGGGAGCAAATCGAAAACTAATTTTAATATTGGTTTCCGATAACAAAATAAGTACACAGTTTGATGTCATATCTTTCAATTTAGTAATCTACAGCAAAATGATTATTTGATTATTCATTTTAGAAAACAAATTATGAATCAATTTGATGTCAAAATCGAAATATGTTTTCTATATGCTCTCGTTACGTTTTCAGACTTTGCTAGAGAGAATCTCGTAAATAAAGATAATTCAATAATTCAATTTACTTTGCTAGGGTATCTAGCCTAAAGTTATTTGGCCAAAAATGTCAATGGTTGGCCGAATAGCTTAATTGGCCGAAATAGTCGTTTGGTCGACAGGACCATTTGGCCGAAAAGGACATTCAGTAGAAAGTGTCGTTCGGCTTATTCTCAGAGTTTACACGGGAAGTTGTTCCAAATTTCTTCAGGAAAATATTCAGAATATTCACGGAAAGCTCCTATTAAGTATCTGTTGAGTATTTTTCGAAATTTACAAAAAAAAACCTTCATAGTACTAGGAGATTGTGACTGGTAAAAGGGATGCTTTAGCGTTGACTTCCACAATCTAGATTAATTAAGACGGCTCGTTTTTTATCCTTTATTAGAGTGACTTTTTTCTCAGGAAGAAGTTCATCACTAGACGGCTAAGTTGGCATATCCAACTTTGAAACAGATTTTTTTTTCAATATCCGCGGATACTCTGAAATTTTCACGAGAAATACTTCGGCATTTCCACGAAAAAATCTTCAAATTTTCCGCAGAAGGTGGTTCAAAATGTAGATTTTAACCAAAAAAAATCTTTGGTTTTCAATGGCAAATTGCTCGAAATTTTTAAGGAATGTCTTAGAATTATTTCAAAAAATTCTTCCTATTTTAGATAAGAAATTCTTGGGGAATTCCATTGACCGAAAGCGACAGACGGCCCAATTGGTAAAAAACCATTTGTCCTAACAGGTCGTCTGGCCTAAACCATTGTTGCCCGAAAATGCCGTATGGCCGAAAATGTCGTTTGACCATTGAACAAAATTTCGTAGCCTCTCTACTTTTAAGTTGATACTGGCCTTTAGGCCAAAACTCATTTAGCCAAGTACCATTTAGCAGAACTAAGCCTTTAACGGTAACTGTTATCAGGTCGAAACAGGTTTGACCGAAAATGTAGTTTAGTCGTACAGCCGAAAGGAACATTTGGTCGGACTGGTAATTTGACCGAAAAAGTTGTTTGCCCTAACATGCCCAAAAATTCATTTAATCGAATACCTAACAAACAATTTAAGCTGAAGAGGCTAGTATTTCAACTGTAAAAGACTATTTTTGGCTGAATAACCGCTCTATCAGCTTACAATGTTTATTACAAAAAATGCCGGTTGGTAAAGATTGTCATTTGGGAGTAAAGACACATTTGGTCCAAAAATGTCCTTTCTGCAAAACAACCTTCTTCGAAAAGTGTCGTTCGGCTGAATTAAAAAAAAAAACTCGAAAAAAACGTTCAGCTGAATTGGTCATTTGAAAATGTTGTTTTGCAGAAAGGACATTTTCGGGCCAAATGACCATTCCCACCAAACGGCATTTTCGGTCTAATGATTTATTCGGTTAAATGATTTTTTGGACCAAATTACCAGTTCGGTCGAATGTCCCTTTTGGCTGTATGTCGCTTTCGGCCAAACTACATTTTTGGTCAAACCATTTTCGACCTGATAGTAGTTTCGGATAAACGTTCAATTCGGCTTAATGGGATTTGGTTAGATGACTATTGGCTTATAGATCAGTATCGACTTGAAAAGTAGAGAGCTTACGAAATTTCGTTCAATGGTCGTATAACAAACAGGCCTTTTCGCCATCAAAATTGTCATTTAGCCAAACGAATGGACATTTTAGACTAAATTACCCGTTCAGTAATTGACATTTGGCCGTATGACCTTTTGGCCCAAACGACATTTTCGGCCAAATGGCCAAACGGCATTTTCAGGCTGATCACGTATTCGGCCAAACGATCTGTTAGGGCAAACGACTTTTTCGGCCAAATTATCAGTTCATCTGTATGTTGCTTTCAGCCAATGGAATTTCCCAAGAATTTCTTTTGGACAATACACTAGTCGTTCGATGACTGCAACATATTTACGTTTTAGTTAGCGAATTCCGTTCTAAACATCAAACGAATGTCACATCAGACAACGTCAGATGCAATAGAAGTGCCTGTGATTGTGCAGCGCAATGAAGCTATCATTGATTTTGACATCATTTCGATATTTAACGGTCCAATAGTTGCAAAACTGATGTAACTATCGATGTAACAGTTGTCGAACGTCTATTGTACAAATTTCCCGTAGAAATCCAAAAATTCCTTAAAAATTCCGAACAATTTCCCGTTGAAATGCAAAGATTTTTTTATATTGAAATTTACATTTTGAACAATCCTCCTCAGAAATTCTAATAAAGTTTCCGTTAAAATTCCGGAAACTTTCTCATGAAAATTCCAGAGAATTTTCTTTGAAAACTCCTTAGAGTCTCCCGCAGAAATTCTTAAGAATTTACTGTTTTATCGTTAGGCATACCAAACTAGCCGCGTTAATTATTTTAGACTGAAAAAGCCAATGTTAAAACACCCATTCTACCAGCCGCATTCTCCTACAATAATGAAGAGAAGAATTTTCTGTGTAAATTTCGAAGAATACTCAACAGAAACTTAACCGGAACTTTCCGTGTATATTCCAAAGGTTTTCCTGTAAAAATTTAAAACAATTTCTCGTGAAAATTCTGAAGAGTTTTTCATGACGAATTTTCTGCTGAAATTCCAAACAGTTTTGTAATTGAATAGATTTGTCGAAACTTCAAAGTAGTTCCCGAGGAAAATCCGAAAATAATTTCCAAATGAAAATTTTGGAAAAATGCAAAAACATTTTAAAGAGGAACGTGATAATAAAATCGCCACGCCGATTCACGCCGCCGCCGCCGCCGGCTAAAATGGCTATCGGCGTGACGCCGAAAACGCCGCCGCCACCGAATATTGGACCGGCGCACAGCTCTAGTCGCAGATAATGTCCGAACATGGTTTTCCTGCGAAACTGATTAGACTGATACATGCTACGCTGGATGGCTTGAAATCAAGTATTCGGATTGCAGACGAAGTGTCAACCTCTTTTGCGACCTTAGACAGATTAAAGCAGGGTGATGCACTTTCGAATTTATTGTTCAATATTGCACTCGAAGGCGCTATTAGGAGATCTGGCGTGCAGAGGAACGGCACTATCATCATACGGTCGAAAATGCTTTTGGGCATTGCGGACGACATCGACCTCATTGGAATCGAACACAGAAATAGTGGAGGCTTAGCCGCGGCTTAACATTGGGCGGCTACAAGACGGTAGACTAGCCCAAGGATACGTGCAGCAGCTGGAAGTGGCACTCCCAACGGAAGAACAGCTAGGAGCAGCGTCTCTTGAAGATGGCTGGAGAGATACGACTGGTATGACGGCGAATGTGAGCAGTTAGTGGAAGAGAAGAATGCAGCATGGGCGAGATTGCTGCAACACCGCACGAGGGCGAACTATAGATTTGTCGAAACTTCAAAGTAGTTCCCGAGGAAAATCCGAAAAAAAATTCCAACTGGATATTTTGGAAAAAGGCAAAAACATTTTAAAGAGGAACGTGATAATAAAATCGCCACGCCGATTCACGCCGCCGCCGCCAGCAGGAAGATCGAGACCGTGAAGAGATGGAGCAACTGTACCGCGTTAATAATGCACGAAAGTTCTATGAGAAGTTGAACCGTTCACGTAAGTGCCACAGCCTGATATGTGTAAGGACATAAACGGGAACCTTCTTACGAACGAGCGTGAGGTGATCCAAAAGTGGCGGCAGCACTACGAAGAGCACCTGAATGGCGAAATGGCATACAACGGTGGCGGTATGGTAATGAACCTAAGAGCACGCGCGCAGGACATGCGACTTCCGGCTCCGAATCTCCAGGAAATCTAGGAGGAGATTGGCCGGCTGAAGAACAACAAAGCCCCTGGGGTTGACCAACTACCAGGAGAGCTATTCAAACACGGTGGTGAGGCACTGGCTAGAGCGTTGCACTGGGTCATTACCAAGATTTGGGAAGAGGAAGTTTTGCCGCAGGATTGGATGGAAGGTGACGTGTGTCCCATCTACAAAAAGTGCGATAAGCTGGATTGTAGCAACTACCGCGCAATCACATTGCTGAACGCCGCCTACAAGGTACTTTCCAAATTTTCATGCCGTCGACTAGCACCAATTGCAAGGGAGTTCGCGGGGCAGTGCCAGGCGGGTTTTATGGGCGAACGCTCCACCACGGACCAAGTGTTCGCCATTCGCCAAGTACTGCAGAAATGCCGCGAATGGAACGTTCCCACACATCATCTATTCATCGACTTCAAAGCCGCATATGATACAATCGATCGGGACCAGCTATGGCAGCTAATGCACGAACACGGATTTCCGGATAAACTGACACGGTTGATCAAAGCGACGATGGATCGGGTGATGTGCGTAGCTCGAGATTCAGGGGCATTATCGAGTCCCTTCGTAACGTGCAGAGGGTTACGGCAAGGTGATGGTCTTTCGTGTCTGCTATTCAACATCACTTTAGAAGGGGTAATACGAAGAGCAGGGATTAATACGAGTGTTACAATTTTCAATAAGTCCGTCAAGCTATTTTGCTTCTCCGACGACATAAATATTATGGCACGTAGCTTTGAGAAGATGGAGGAAGCCTGCATCAGACTGAAGAGGGAAGCCAAGCGGATCGGACTAGTCATCAACACGTCGAAGACGAAGTATATGATAGGAAGAGGTTCAAGAGAAGACAATGTGAGCCACCCACAGCGAGTTTGCATCGGTGGTGACGAAATCGAGATGGTAGAAGAATTTGTATACTTGGGATCACTGGTGACTGCCGAAAATGATACCAGCAGAGAAATTCGGAAACGCATAGTGGCTGGAAATCGTACGTACTTTGGACTCCCCAAGACGCTCCGATCTAATAGAGTTCGCCACCGTACCAAACTGACAATCTACAAAACGCTCATTAGACCGGTAGTCCTCTACGGACACGAAACCTGGACGATGCTCGTGGAGGACCAACGCGCACTTGGAGTTTTCGAAAGGAAAGTGCTGCGTACCATCTATGGTGGGGTGCAGATGGCGGACGGTACGTGGAGGAGGCAAATGAACCACGAGTTGCATGAGCTGTTGGGAGAACCATCCATCATTCACACCGCGAAAACGGCACGTAGCCAGAATGTCGGACAGTAACTCGGTGAAAATAATTCTCGACAACGATCCGCCGGGCACAAGAAGGCGAGGTGCGCTGCGGGCAAGGTGGATCGATCAGGTGGAAGATGACTTGCGGACCCTCCGTAGACTGCGTGGTTGGCGACGTGTAGCCATGGACCGAGCCGAATGGAGAAGACTTTTATATACCGCACAGGCCACTTCGGTCTTAGGCTGAATAAATAAAATAATATAGAAAATGATACATCGAACCATATTTTTTTTTCCTGTTCGGGTGTGCCACTGCGACCAATTATTAGATCTATTGTAGCGTTACCCGTATCCTTAGTGTTTAAGTGCATGTCGAATTACTCCAGTGCTATTGAGAAGCAATGCAGTATCGGTTTCGATACAGTAGTTGTTTTGTTTTCTCAAGACCACCATGACAAGGTCCCGCTATTCAGACCCTTCATAGAGAGCAATCCCATTGAAGGCGCGCATTTATCAATAGGAAATCAATCCTTTCTTGAAAAAACAGAACAGTAATACTGTTTTTGGCCATGCATCTGAGCCCTAGCCACATCCTTGTCTTGCTTCTAGAATATCACCAGTGAAACTCTTAAAACCCGGGATTTAGCTCTGTCTACAAGACCATTTCAAGCAAGAGAATTTGTTCAGTAATAAAAACTTCCGTGTGTTCCTCTCACTACCATTGTTCACCAGTTCAAGAAGAGTTAGTACGTATTTAAACCCCTAACTCGATTTTTCCAGCAGTCAGTTCAGCCTAGGACCGGGTACCGAGGTTTTTAACTAATTGCTTGAAAAGTTGTTTCCGCTGCATACAGTTTAGCCTCAAACAAGAGGAATTCGAGTCTTTCAACTGTCTGCAAGGTAACATTAATTATGTTTTATTTCTGAGACTGCTGTTGGTAGCGAGGACTAAATACGATGAATCCTTAATTACCACAACTTATTGCCCTAGCTAAAAAATGGATTAGGCTAGGGCTCTGTTTGGTAGATCTTACACCGCAACACACTACGTCAAAGTGATCTACCGTGTTACGGGAATTCGAACCATATTACTACCATATAAGGTTGGTGTCTATGCTAAATGCGAGAAAGGCAGTATCACTACTGGGTGAATTAAGTTGGGTTTTTAATTTTTTATCAAGTTAAGGTGGTTATACAACAAAGCCACAAATCGGCCATCTTGGAAACCACGTGCTTTTTCTAGTGATTTTTCAAGAGCACGAATTGAGAGAACAACAACGCCCATGGGGATCACAACATCTGTAGATCGTTTGATTACTCATGCTAAGCAATCGACTTTGATTTCAGCATTGTACAAAAAATATTTCGCTGGTTTTGAACTTTTGATAATAGGAGTAGAAAACCGTGTGGTGAATTTGAAATTCACCACATGGCTTGATTGTATAATCACCTTAAAATCAACTCCAAAGTTTTTTTTTCATTTCTCAAGTGTTTTAAATCGAAGTAAAACGAAGTAAACGTATTTACAAAGCAAATTTACTCTATTTTGTGATTCAATAATGAATGTCACCGTAGCGGTTGCAGTTAAACTATTATTTTTACTTTTCTAAAAGGTTACTAATCATGGGCGTAGCCAGGATTTCGAGAAGGGGGGGGGGCAACTTTTTTGGTCTTCCAAATCGTAGTTTTATAGTAGTTTTATAAAAACACATGAATATTAACACATGAAACCAAATCCAAACCAAATCGAAACAATAATGATTAAAACAATAATGGATTTAAAAATGCGTGATTTATTGCTCATCAGATATTTTTAAATAAAGTGAGAAAAATATTAACGAACTTAGTATTCAGAAAGAATATAAAATCGGCTATAACAATTATTATAAAAATCCTGCATTCTTCCATAAGTTTAAGAAAACTAGAACCATACATCTGAATTTCTAAACAAATCCTCTCTGAAATAATATTTATTATAAAATAGGCAGAAAAATCAATATGCAAGCTTTATCCAGGAATTCCTTCGACAATTGCTCCTGGCATTCTATCCGAAATAATATCAGGGATTCTTTAGGAATGCATCCAGCAACTTCTTCGGCAGTGTCTTCAGGAATTCCACCATACATTTTGCCGGGAATTGATCCGAAAATTCCACCATTATTTACTCCAAGAAAATCTTCACGAACTTCTTTATAAGTTCTGCAGAATTTCCTGCAATAATTCAAACCATTTCGTGCTGTTTCCTATAATTTTTAAGAATAAGAATATTCCGTGGAAATTCCGCAGAAAACATTCCTAAGAAATTCACGAAAAATCTTCGAATTTCTTGTGTGAATTCCATAAAATTTTCCGTGAATTGTTTCGAATAATTTCTTGTGAAAATTTCAAAGAATTTCTCCAGGAATTCCACCGGAAATTTATACAGAAATTATACCGAAAATGAAATCAACAATGGAAATTTCGGAGGAGTTCCTAGATTAATTCGTAATGAAATCCTGAAAGAATTCCGGTGAAAACTTCAAGATTTCCACTGGGAGATCCTCCAGGAGTTTCTCCGAAAATTCCTCCTGGAATTCTTCCAGGAGTTCCACCGGCATTTCCACCAAGAATTTCTCTAGGATTTCCTTCGAGAATTATTCCGGTAGTTCTATCGGCAGTTCCTCTGAAAATTCTACCGGAAATTTCGGCAGAATTGGAATTTATTTAGGCTTCTTCAGGAATTTATATAGATTTTCCACCAAAAGCTCCTCCGAGAATTTCTCAGCTACTCAGGGAATTCTCCGGGAGGTCCTCTGATGATGATGATGGTCCAGCTACAAACCCCAACAAAGGTTTCAGCTAGACGAGATTTGTCTATAAGATTAATTCTCTTGTTTCCGAGAATGCTTCTGGTAGTTTCTTCGGGGTTCCTTCGAAAATTCTCCCGGGAGTTTCTTCAGAAATTCTTCCAGAAAATTCCTTCGAGAGTTCCTTCGGGAATTCTACCAGCAATTCATCCGGGAGTTTCTCCGGAAATTCCTCCAGGAGTTCCACCAGAAGCTATTCCAGGGAATTATTCAGGCTGTTTTCAGAAAATCATTTAGGCTTTCTTCAGAAATTATGCTGGAAATTCCTCCCGAAGTTCTTCCGATAGTTTCTCTGGGAGCTCATCCGGAACGTCGTCTAGGAATTCTTCTAGGAGTTCCTCCTGAACTTCCTACGGGAGCTATTACGGGAGATCTTAGGGGAGCTCCTCCGGTAGTTTCTTCGGGAATTCCTCAGGGAGATCCACCAGCAGTTTCTACGAGCATACCTTCGGGAGTCTCACCTGCAGTTTCTCCGGGTGTTTCTCTGAAAAGGAACTCCCGGAGGAACTCCCAGAGTAATTTCCAGAGGAACTCCCGGGGGATTTTCTATAGGAATTTCCGGAGAAATTATCAGAGAAATTCTTGGAGGAACTGCCGGTGGAACTTTTGGAGGAATTTATTGAAGAACTACAGGAAGAATTTCGGTAGGAAATCCTGGAGGAACTCTCGTGAGAATTCTCGGATGAACTCCCAAAGGAACTTCCGTAAGAATTCCAGGAGGAACTCCTGGAAGAATTCTCAAAAGAACCTCCCGGAGGAATTCCCGTAAGAACTCCCAGATAAATTCTCCGAGGAACTTCTGGAGTTCCCGGAGGAACTCCCATAAGCACTTCCGGAGGAATTCCCACATGGAAGTCCTGAAATAATTCTTAGAGAAGTTCCTAAAGGAATTTCCGAAAAAAATATCTGAAGGAATTCCCAGAAAAATACCAGGAGGAATTAATGCAGAAATTCCCAGATGAAATCCTGAAAGTATTTCCAGATGAATTGCTGAAGAAAATCCCTGCGGATTGTTCCGAAGAAACTGGAAGAACTCTTGACAGATATCCGAGTAAATTCCGAGTGAAGTCCGGAAGGAATTCTAGTACACTTCCGCGGAAAATCTCCCAGATAAATTCCTGAAGGAATTCCTGGATAAGTACCTGAAGAAACTCCCGAAAAAAAATACCTGTAAGAATTTCTGGGGAAATACTAGGACGAATTCCAGGAGAAATTCATGAAGATATTTCTAGAGGATTTCTTGAAGGATATTCTGAAGTAATTGCCAAAAGAATTCCAGATTGGAATGCTAGATGATTTTGCTATTGAATGTTTGGAGGTATTCCCGGAAAATTTCCTGGAAGTAATCCCGTAGGAATTAAAGGAAGAGTTCCGAGAGGAATGCCCGGAGAAGTTCCTAGAAAAATTTCCGAATGAATTTCTTATAGATTTACAAGTGAAAATCGGAGGATTTCCGTAAGAAATTTTTGAAGAAACTTCTGGTAGAATTTTGGGAAGAAATTCCGTATGTATTGTTGCGGGAGCTATTGGCTGGTGGCTTCGAACTGATGCTTACAGCAAATAAAATACACATTTGTAATTAATTAGCTAAAGAGTTGTAATAATATATTTATTGATAGTTATTTACATAATTAGAAATAATGTATAACTCACAATTTCGGTGATTTGTCTGAAGTCGATTGCCTCCTTCCAACAGAACCTCCACACTCGCTAAACAAGAGGTTTTGTTGTTATTCCTTACACATCTAAATTGGTTGATTTATAGCTAGGGGTGAGTATTATGCAATGAGGTGCGAAATGTAACATGTATTCTTGACGGAACTCTCGAATGCATGCCTGAAGGAAATACCGGATTCTTCCTGAATAGAGAATAGCCTAAGAAATAGCTAGAAGGACATCTTGGAGAGAAGTGAAGAAATTTTCAAGGAATTTCCTCGTGAATTTCCTAAAAAATTAGTGGGGTTTCTAGATAAGGAGGAATTACATTACGTGAGAAGGATTTTCGAACGTTTTTCAGAGGAATTTGTGAATAACTTTCCGGAGGAATTTAGTTCCCAGGGGAGCTTCTTCTTTTGAGCCCGAAATGTTTCGAGTTGTTTTGAACTTTCATATATTATGGATCCTGGATGCCCTAATAAGTTTTGGGAATTTTTTGAATTTCTACCACCTATTTCTGTATATGATTGGATCGTAAAGTGCACATGTTTGAGGGAATTCATTTCAGTACCCGTTCAATCTTTCCACAATTTAGAAAGGCGACGCCCCAGCCACCTGCCCCCCCCCCCCTTGGCTACGCCCATGTTACTAATTTCGGTTATCAGCACCCAGGTGGAAACGGTGAATCAGCAAGGCAAATAATCAGTTTATTGCCTGATTTCAGGCAATAAGCCAAGTTGTGGGCAAAAACTTGATAAAATGTGTATAGGGTTTCTTACCCCATTCCCGGCCTAACTTGTATACGACTGCATTATTTAATTGATATTTATGACAGGAAGCAACTTTTCCTGAATTTTGTGGGCTGTATAATACTGCATTGAGGTTCACTTCTGATTAAAAAATAGCTATCCGTGCTAAATATCGCTCAAAAAGCGTTTATTTGATTTTAATTAACGAGGTGCAGCACTCATTTCAGTCATAGCGATTTAATTTCCGGCCCACTTCCAAACCAGTTCCCGGCCTAAGCAAAATTTCGCTCAATCTCTCAACTTATTACTCTCTTTCTCTCTCGGGACGGTAGAAAATGCGACGTAAACAAAAATATGCACGTTCCACGACAACAAGATGCCAGATGGTATTATTCATAATCATTTTTATTTGGTTGAGAAGATATATTTACTCATCCAAATTTCTTCCAAATACTTAAATTGTTGAAGTGTTTATCGGCTATGCAGTCTGATGACTAGCTAAAACGCTATATTAATTCTGATCCGACGTTTCGGTACCTTTATTGGTCCTTTTTCAATGGATTCTGTAGATGTAGTGTATAGTTAGTTATAAATTTTAGTATAATGTTATGCTCTATTGCGTCTTACAAAATCGCTCAGCGTTTCATTGTCATAAGTGTCCTTCTTATAGTCAAATATTTGAGTGTTCTAAACATCAGCTAATCCCTATTGAATATGTGGTTAATTAAATTATTTTTGTTTTTTGTCATTTCTATATCATCTAACTTACGGTATCCGTTATATTATGTGAACTGTTAATTTAAACACCGGATTATTATCACGTCAGGTTATTATCTATGGCACAATTGAACTAATGGTTATTGTATAGGAAAAATTAGGTCAACAACACAGTATATCATCATATTGTATTTGTTGTGTTTGTGATTATTTCTTGTCTATTTTGTGTTAGGCTGTTCTTTAATGTTTGTAATATCCCTGCATAGGCTGAACTTAAGTTGTCTGTGTCACTACGCTTGTTTATGGTTTGGTTGTTTACAATATGGCATGTTTCTAAAATAGCAAGAGCTCTATTATTTCTGTGATGATCAAGGATGTTTGTTTTGTCTAGTGCAAATTTATGATCTGTTTCTGCTACATGCTTAATTAATGCTGTTTTTTCTTTTAGGTGTTCTATTCTAGGATCGTTAGCAGGGATGCCAGTCATACAGACATGTCTGTATTTATACAGACATTTGGTGTTGCATACAGACATCATACAGATTGCAGACATTATACAGACTTTTGATGGAAGTTACAGACTTTTACAGACATTTGTTGTATTCGAAAACTTTGAGCTTTCATTCAAATTGCTGTTGGGCTTTCCAATCGAACCATTTTGAGTTTTCAAACACAATCGTTATGGAAACGCTCTTACCGCGCTACCAAATTTAGTCACCTATCAGTAGTTCCACTTTTTAGCAAAAATGAGTAAGATTTCCGTGAGAAAAAAAAAGAGACGGCAATACAGTGAACGTTCGCTAATTGGGTTGTTTCTAGTTGGGGCGCTTTTTAGTTGGGGGTTCGCTAATTGGGGCGAAACCCAATTAAAAAGCAGCTAAACGTCAGAATATTATGTCAAGAACGCGTTGACGTTTTGTTTCCGTGTTTGGCGGGATCGATATTTTCTGGCGCGTAAAATTTTCCTTCGTTCAATGCAAAAAGTAAACAACATTGACGCTTGTCAAAACACCCCAATTAGCGAACAATCACTGTACAATTTCACTCAGTCTCTGAGTGATTTGAAACGGGCGTGTACTGGTTTAGCAGCGCGTTTATTAGTTGCAATATCTCAGTTTGCGACCGGTATAGTGTCGAGTGATGATACTGCGATCAAGATTTTTTTATGTACAGGTTATCCGACTTCGTCAGTAGATGGGAATAACCAGCGCGCGGAAACATACATTTTCGGTGCAAAACGTAAACAAACGAGCATAAATTCCACACAAAATCCAAGATGGCTGAGTTGGGGATATTGACAAGTCGGATAGCCTGTACAAAAAAAAATCTTGACTGCGCTGCTAAACGACTAATACTCGCGCCCGGTAATCTTGCTCTGAACGGGATTTCTTTTGGGTTCCAAACAGAAACCTTTTAGAATTCCAAACAGAAATATTTTGTTATTCCTTTAGGAAGCCTTGATAGATTACATTCAAAAGCTCAAAATGAATCCTTTCGGAAGCCTAAAATGATTACGTTCGAAAACCCAAAGATATCCATTCGTACGAATTCCCGCTCAGATTTATTTATTTTTAACTTCTGAACGAAATTCTTTTGGACTTTCGAAATGAATCACTTTAAGCTTCCCAAAGAACTCCTTCTGGACTTCGAAATGTAGTTCTGTTGGAACTCTAAAAAAAACATATTAGTATTCCAAACGGAATACTTTTGGGCTTTTAACGGATTTCGATTGGAGCGTTCTGGGTTTCTGGACGGTATCTTTTTCTTCTGGACTGAAGTACTCGAAAATTTTGTTTGGAAGCGCAAAAGGAACCGATTCGAAAATCTAGAAAGAGCCTCACGAAAGCCAAACAGAGCTCCGTTCAGGAAGCCAAAAATCATGCGTTCGTTACCTCAAAACAAGTCACTATTGGTTTCCTAACTAAATTATTTGAGATTTGGGAAAGTATTTCTGAACGAAATTATTTTGGGAGTCCTTTAAGATTTTGGAAAGAAATATTTTTGGAATTCCGAGTGGAGCCATCTGGGCTTTAAAAGCCTAAAAAGATTCCGTTCGGAAGCCAAAAGGGTTTTGTTCGAAAGAACAAAAGGTAATGGTTCGAAAGCCAAAAAAGAATTTATATCAATTTATGTTAATGTAAGAACATTCATATTAATAAGAGAGCTTTTAGTGTAATATATTCACTTGTCATAAGACGAGATAGTCAATTCCTCTACTTGATTGTAACGTTACAATAACTTCAAGAATATGTATTTCAACCTCAACAGTAAGACCGTCTTCAGTATCTCGTACTTGACTCGACTAACACAGACCTTTGATTATTGAAACCTCGATATTCAACATGGTCAAAATGGTTTTTGAATAAATTTCTAATTCCTGTACCTCAACCTCTATACAGACAAATACAGACATTTGGCTGAGATTGATACAGACTTTTAAAAATTGTATCTGGCATCCCTGATCGTTAGGTGCGATGTGTAAATCATTTAGGCGGTTGAGTGCATTGATGTTAGATTTGTGTCCAGATAGTCGTGTTTTGAGGTAATTGGTGGTCATCCCAATGTAGGATGATGAACAGTTATTGCATGGAATTTGGTATATGATGTTGCTTCTGAGTTCGGCGGGTACTTTATCCTTTAGTTTGGTGAAAAATTCTCTGCTGGTTTTTACGTTTTTAGCTGCTATGTTGACATCGGGGTAGCTTTTCTTCAGGTGTTTGCTGATTTTGTCGGAGAGGAATGGAATGTATGGTATGCGGCGGTATTGTTTTTCATTGACGGTTTGCTGTTGTGTGGGTTGAGCTGCTGGTGTTTGGGGCGATGATTGATTCATTCTGTTGATGAAGCGGTGTCTGAGTGATTTTGGGTAGTGATTGAGTTGGAGTTGACGATCGATGATTTGTTTGATATGAATTGTTGATGACAGTGTTGATAGTTTGGTGACTCGTTGAATGAATGTGGTTATCATATTGATTTTTTGTTGGATTGGATGAAACGATTTGAAGTCCAAGAAACGGCCGCTGGCAATTGGTTTCATGTACCATTCGGTGCGGATGGTTTGGTCAGGCATGCGAATAATGGTCATATCGAGAAACGGAATTTTGTTTTCTTGCTCTAGCTCATGTGTGAATTGGAGATGTGAACTGTAGCTATTGAAGACCGATAGGATGTTCTGTACTTCAATCGGCGGTACGGCAAGGAGAAGATCGTCGACATATTTCCGAATGACTGGGGAGTGAAGGAGAGTTTACTCACGGCGAAATCCATTAGGTCTTCCATAACCAAATCGGCTAGAGTTGGAGATAGTGGATCTCCCATCGCAGTTCCGAAAATCTGTTGGTAGAACTTCCCATCGAATGTGAAGTAGCTGGATTCGATGCAGAAGTCTACTATTTCCATGAACAGAGAGAGATTGATGTTGGTGTGTTGTTTGATACTGTCCCAGTTTTTGATGATGCTTTGGTTGACTAGTGTTGTAGGAATGTTGGTGAAGAGTGATACAACATCAAGAGAGATGAGGACGTATCCTGGAGGAAGGGTGACTGAGTTGATGTATGAGCAGAAGTTGAATGAATCTTGCGCGTTGTATTGTCTTCTGATTGCTTGTTGAATGATGTTTCCTATGTATTTTGCCATGTTGTATGACGGAGCTGTCATTTTGGGTACTACGGGTCGGAGTGGAAGGTTTGGTTTGTGAGCTTTGGGTTGTCCATAGATGCGTGGGCATGTAGCATTGTACGTTTTCAGTGTTGCTGCTGTTTTGTAGTCCAGAAGTTTGAGATCATTCAGTCGTTTAACCAGATTGTTATTTTTAAGCTGGTAGTTTGATGTGGGGTCCCTCTTGATGGTTTTGTATGTTTTGCTGTCGTTAAGTAGCGCTCTGTTCATGGAAATAGTAGACTTCTGCATCGAATCCAGCTACTTCACATTCGATGGGAAGTTCTACCAACAGATTTTCGGAACTGCGATGGGAGATCCACTATCTCCAACTCTAGCCGATTTGGTTATGGAAGACCTAATGGATTTCGCCGTGAGTAAACTCTCCTTCACTCCCCCAGTCATTCGGAAATATGTCGACGATCTTCTCCTTGCCGTACCGCCGATTGAAGTACAGAACATCTTATCGGTCTTCAATAGCTACAGTTCACATCTCCAATTCACACATGAGCTAGAGCAAGAAAACAAAATTCCGTTTCTCGATATGACCATTATTCGCATGCCTGACCAAACCATCCGCACCGAATGGTACATGAAACCAATTGCCAGCGGCCGTTTCTTGGACTTCAAATCGTTTCATCCAATCCAACAAAAAATCAATATGATAACCACATTCATTCAACGAGTCACCAAACTATCAACACTGTCATCAACAAGTCATATCAAACAAATCATCGATCGTCAACTCCAACTCAATCACTACCCAAAATCACTCAGACACCGCTTCATCAACAGAATGAATCAATCATCGCCCCAAACACCAGCAGCTCAACCCACACAACAGCAAACCGTCAATGAAAAACAATACCGCCGCATACCATACATTCCATTCCTCTCCGACAAAATCAGCAAACACCTGAAGAAAAGCTACCCCGATGTCAACATAGCAGCTAAAAACGTAGCAGAGAATTTTTCACCAAACTAAAGGATAAAGTACCCGCCGAACTCAGAAGCAACATCATATACCAAATTCCATGCACTAACTGTTCATCATCCTACATTGGGATGACCACCAATTACCTCAAAACACGACTATCTGGACACAAATCTAACATCAATGCACTCAACCGCCTGAATGATTTACACATCGCACCTAACGATCCTAGAATAGAACACCTAAAAAAAAAAAACAGCATTAATTAAACATGTAGCAGAAACAGATCATAAATTTGCACTAGACAAAACAAACATCCTTGATCATCACAGAAATAATAGAGCTCTTGCTATTTTAGAAACATGCCATATTGTAAACAACCAAACCATAAACAAGCGTAGTGACACAGACAACTTAAGTTCAGCCTATGCAGGGATATTACAAACATTAAAGAACAGCCTAACACAAAATAGACAAGAAATAATCACAAACACAACAAATACAATATGATGATATACTGTGTTGTTGACCTAATTTTTCCTATACAATAACCATTAGTTCAATTGTGCCATAGATAATAACCTGACGTGATAATAATCCGGTGTTTAAATTAACAGTTCACATAATATAACGGATACCGTAAGTTAGATGATATAGAAATGACAAAAAACAAAAATAATTTAATTAACCACATATTCAATAGGGATTAGCTGATGTTTAGAACACTCAAATATTTGACTATAAGAATGACACTTATGACAATGAAACGCTGAGCGATTTTGTAAGACGCAATAGAACATAACATTATACTAAAATTTATAACTAACTATACACTACATCTACAGAATCCATTGAAAAAGGACCAATAAAGGTACCGAAACGTCGGATCAGAATTAATATAGCGTTTTAGCTAGTGATCAGACTGCATAGCCGATAAACACTTCAACGAGTCAATTACAGTCGATAACCACCTCCAAATACTTAAAAACAATATTTTTTTCACCTTTTGAAATCGAGAGAATTATAAATAACATGATAGCGTCAACGTATTAGACAGTTTTCCTATTAACAATGAAGGATCATTTTCATACTCCTGGCCTTTTGGCAGCACGGTGCGGCAAGAAGTTCTTGGGCCGAGGTGATTTTTTGTTCGGTTTAAGGATACATTTTAAAATGTATTCTAATGTGTTTAAATAAGTTCTAGTGAATCGAAAAATTAGGAAGAATTGAAGCGCGTGTGTTTAGAATTATGGCGTGGTGATTAACAGCTTCAAGCAATGGTTGTATCGAGCACTGTAACGATTTTCAGGTAGGTGTTTATTTGATGATACCGTTTTGTAAAAGTGGAAAGAATCACTCCGGCTCAGTGGTGTGGCATCGAAAAGCGAAATTTTGAAATCTACATTTTTATTTTCTACAATTGGATCAATTAGGAGTAAAACAAGTAATTGAAAAATATTGAGTATTGTGAAAAATAAATGGGAGACTTTTAAAAATTATCAATCATGAACCTACGGCTTTCAAACAGTATAAATCATTAGTTTTCTGTGCAGTGAGCCGGGAACCGGGTCCATAGGCCCAAGTAGTGATTTACCCTAATGTACTTTAATGCAATAAATTTCCTTATTATTGCCAAAGTAATTCTCGATTTTTTTCAGCCATAGCTCCCTCAATTCATATTCTAAAATTCTTAGTGAGTTTTTGGGGTGCCGATAACCGACTCCCGTTTTTCGGAATGGTATAAAAACAACGCTTAACAAAATTGTTAATATTTTTTTCCAATATATTGAATAAAACCAAATTTATCACCAGTTATTAGCTTATGCATATAGGCTTCCGTTGGTATAAAAAAATCACCACATTGCAAATGTAGGAAAGTTATGAACTTAAAACAAAAGGGTGCCGACAATCGACCACCTTCCCTTACTTACCTCACATTTCACATTGTTTGGACGAAAGCACCACCGTACATTGCATCTTGGAAGAGGTTTTCGGAATAATAGAGAATGCAATTTTCTGAACTACATACAAACATACTGGTTTATTTATTTTTAATGAATAAAATGATTTATATTTAAATCATATTTGATGAGATTCACATGCGTAACGCTTTATTTACACTTTACAGGCAATTAATACTAATTCAATAAATATACCTATCGGTTTAACTTTCAAATTTCCCTATAAACTAATCAGATGGAGTACCGCGTCTTTGGTTTCATACATTAACAGAAACTCCAAAGTCCAAATTCCCATAAGTTAGTACATGTGACTCATCTCAACCTCGTTGAGTTCAACGCCGCAATCGTCTATAACACATCTTCCACCAACAACGGTTTTGATTGGCGGGGTTGGCGTCAAATGCAAAAACGATTGCATACCCATATGTTACACCATCAGGTTTATTAGATTAACTGTGAAATACAAACATGTTTATTGCTAGCTTAGTTGGGTAGTTATCGAACCATCTTACCGTGCTGATTGAACATAGACGTTGGTTTTGCCACACCACTGTCGTTATCGCTGAGGCTGGTGTTACTGTTGTTGTTGAAATCTTGTCGGAGGGCGTTGAACATTCCAACGCTATGATCTCTAGGAACTGTTGGAGAGAAAATATGAATAGAAAATGCATGTTACAAAATTTTACTTGTATTATTCAACTTAATAAAACAACAGTAATTCGAATTATCAAATACCATCATTGAGGGTTACAATGGGTCTAGAAGGTCATTACTCTGACTGGCACTAAATACTGTCGGATTTAAAAATTGTTCAAAAAGGTAACTGAAATTTAGTTTACTAGCCCTCAGATACATTTAATATTTCAAAACAACATTGACCAATTGTCATCCCCATTAGACCCAAATGGCCCAGAATAGCTACGATAAAACGAAACTTACCATGTGTGTGCTTTTTCTGTCTTGCCCGGGAGTTTTGGAACCACACCTGGGTAACTCTCTTGCTCAGTCCCGTTAGCTGTGCTATCCTTTCGAGGTCCTGCCCGTCTGGATTGCTATCGATTTGGAAGTTTGCCTGCAGAATGTGGAGTTGGTCTTCGGTGAACGTCGTTCGCACCCGCTTCGATTTGTTTTTATTAAATCCATCCGTGCTGCAACCATCTGCGTACGCGATGCGAGTATGATGAGGATCAGTTGATTGATTATTAGGATCGTTAAACGTAGACTGTAAAATGGTCTACCTACCATCGCTGGAATTTGAATCGTCGGCGTTGTCCATGTAGTGGATCTTGCACATAACTTTATCGTCGACCAGGGCAAACTGCTCTCCGGTGGAAAGCTGACGTCCGCAGGTATCGCAAGAAAAGCATGCCAGGTGGAACACCAGGTCACGAGCTTTCCGTACCCAATCCGAAGGGGCGATCGATCTGGAACATTTGGAACACTTGGCGCCGAAGGTTCTGTTGATTGAAAAGAGAAAATATGCATTTTATTGATTCAGGGCTGTACATGTAGCGTTTGTTTGAAAGAATCTTTGTTTGTTTTAAAAGTTATTCTTTCAAATGGTTCGTTCTCAGGATATAAATCGCGATAACAAAGAGATAATGAATAATGCTAGCACTTTATTTGCCTTTTGGCGCCACACAGGTGCATTTGGAGGATAGCTATAGATATTATTTCTCTTTCAGCAGAGCAGGAGAACTCAATCCTCGAATTCATAGTAGATCACTGAGACTGCGAAGCATGTGATACACCACCTCTTTTAGCTTGGAAATCTGATCTTAAATCCAATAATATTTATCGAATAAACGTCAGATAAAATAGTAAGATAGAATAATTTCATTTTCATACAAATGAATAACTGTCAAAACACGTCACTTTGCTGAGCAGCTTAACGTTTCCTCGTTTCCCTATAAATGCACTCGGTCCCATGAAGCGATCATTGCTTAGGTATTTGATAGAGCCAGATGAAGTAGACGGATTACTACAGTGCAACTTATTGAGATCTTATTGACCAGAGAGCCAGTCCGACCATTATTGAGTGAGACCTCAGTGCTCTATTGACGACGCGACGGATCAGAGTGGATGGTGCACGTTCAATGTCCGTAGACGTGTTTCCCCCTTATGCGCATATAAACACACTTCAAAAGGGCTGCATTTAAACCGACAGATTAATAATCCTTTTGGTTCTCGGATGAAACAGTTAAGGCATGAAAAGATCTTAATTTGAACGTATCGATCTTAATCTAAAAGTTACTGATTGATTGGTTAACTGCAAACCATTGAAATCATAATCATAAATCCACAGATGTATTTTATAAAATAATATAAAATATAATATTCACATCTTCTTCTTCTTATTGGCATTACATCCCCCCACTGAGACAGAGCCGCCTCGCAGCTTAGTGTTCACTAAGCACTTCCACAGTTATTAACTGCGAGGTTTCTAAGCCAGGTTACCATTTTTGCATTCGTATATCATGAGGCTAGCACGATGATACTTTTATGCCCCAGGGAAGTCGAGACAATTTCCAATCCGAAAATTGCCTAGACCGGCACCGGGAATCGAACCCAGCCACCCCAGCATGGTCTTGCTTTGTAGCCGCGCGTCTTACCGCACGGCTAAGGAGGGCCCCCTAATATTTATTATTCTTTATATATTCGATATTTACATATCGAAGTCCTAATTATGCTAAATATGCTTGTTCATAAGCCTCCCAGAATCCAAAAATAAATGCACTCGCGTTTTCGCGAGCCACGCACAACTGTCTTTTATATTATTCCAGCTTTGACGCAGCATGCGTGGAATAATAAAAATGACAGTTGTGCGTGGCTTCCGTTTTGAATGGGGTGCCCTTGAAAACGCAAACGGTGTAATTCGTTTGGACACTAGTGATACTCATGTTTTAATTTTGAGATCCTTATCTAGAATGCTATCAGAAATCAAGAAGGTGAGTGGTCCTTGATTCCAGTCTTAAACAAAAATAACAAAAGCATGAGGATTACTACTCCTGTCCACGCCCATCTTCACCGTAACTAGGGAGAGGAAGGAATGTAACCGCGGTAGATCTTACCCCGTAACACACCACGTAAAGGTGTCTACCCAGCGTTACGGGTTAGTTTTGGTTACAGAAAAGTTTGTCCTTAAAGGTACCCGTAATGCTGGGTAGATACCTCTTCGTGGTGTGTTACGGGGTAAGTTCTACCATGGTCACATTGCCAGCTACAGGCACATCCTGACCCTACGAATACCTTCCCAATATCCATCTCCGTGATACTTATTCCTTCTCTCCCTAGTAACGGTACAGACAAGCGTGGCCAGGAATAGTAATTCTAATGCTTTTGTTATTTTTGTCACAGATTGAAATTAAGGATTACACCCACCTTGATTTCTGATAGCAATCTGAACAGAGATTTCAAAAGAAACATGAGTATCACTAGTTTCTAGTCCACGAAATATACCGGAGCAATACCATGCTTTCGTGTTTTTATATATTCGTAATATATTTATTTTCCATATTTTATTATGCTTATTTTTCATATTTCATTATATTTATTTTTCATATTTTTAAATTTTATTTTTTTAATTTCTATATTTTATAATTTCATATTTTACATTCTATTATTTTTGTGTCTTAAAATTTTCATATTATTATGTTATAATATTATCATAGTTTCGTATTTCTTTAAATTTAACATTCCACTTTCAAATTTTATATTTTATGTTTTATATTTTGTATTTTCATATTTATATAATTTCATGTTATTACACCTTCATATTATAATATTTTTATATTATCATATTTTCCTTACTCTTATATTTTTCTATTTTTATACTTATATACACATTATGATGCCTTTTTAATGCTTTCACATTTTTATACTTGTATATGTTCATATTTTTATACTTTTGTATTTTCATATATTTGTATTTTTTTCATATCATATTTTCATATTGTAGTTTGAAATATTTAATTTTCATATTTTAATTTTTTGCCTTTCTTATATTTTCATACTTTCATGTTGTTATAATTTAATTAGCATATTTACATATTTCTATATTTTTATTATATTATTTTTTATACTTTCATATTTCCATCTTCTATATTTTCGTGTTTTAATATTTTTATATTATCTTATTTTCAGATCTTTATATTGTCATATTCTCAAAATTTAATACTTTAATATCACATTTTATATTTTAACATTTGCAATATTATCATATTCTCATGTTTTTATGTACTCATATTTTTGTATCTTCATTTTTATTTTCATGTTTTCATATTTTTAAATTTTCATATAGCCATTTTATTCTATTATTACACTATATTTTTATGTTTCTTATTTTCATATTAAAAATCATATTTTATGCTTTTATATATTTATATTGTTGTATTATGTACCTTCATACTGATTTAACATTTTCATAGCCCACTACAAAACATCCCAGGAAGGAAAGCTTCACAACCTGCCATGTAACCTTTACGTAGACGACTTCCTGGCACATAAACTGCTATCTGATATTTAACATTCTAAATAATAAATAATTTTTTTACAATTTCCAGCTTCTTCTACAAGAGATGTACATCCCGAATCAACTTCGGCTCCTAGTTGACGTTGTACTCTACAAATATATATAAAATTTGATATAATTTCTTATCATAATGTTATTCATTTCACTACATATTTATTTATATACAATTACCAAAATAAGAACTTAAAAAGAACGCGGTGCGTATGGTACGGTATGTCCACGCATCCTTCAACCCCTGTAGATTCGTGATATGTATCATGTTGAAGTGACTACTTGAACACGATACATCTCGAAGAATCATCTCTGCGGCAAACACAACGCAGTGGGCCTGGCCGCTTTGAAGTTTATGTCATACCACTGGTATGCTGTGAGCCTCAATATTGACAAGAAAAATTATTGGGCGTCATCTAACTCAATAGTTTTCCAGGATGCTTTCTTTGTACTGGCTGCGTTTGTGTTCGATTAGATTAGATTAGATTAGAAAAGTTTGTCCTTGAAGGTTAACCTTTGGATATTCTTATTATTTATTCATAAATCCATACAAATTATGATTCAGTAATTAACACTGAATCATTTAATTGTAATTATTCTATCAAATTATTGAAATAGAATACATGAGCATGGATTTAGTGCGTTGCAAACTTCAACTTTTTCCGCTGCATTACCCCCAGAGCCACGCGAGAAGGAATGTGTATTTCCTTTCAGCAATCGAGCAAAAATTTCCAAATCAACCAACTAAGGTTCGAAGTACGGCAAACGAATATCAATAAATTATTCCACTTTATAAGCTCGGCAAAATGATTAATTTGCTTCGATCAATAAGGCACGAACATATCACACGAATTCACCACCGGTGAAGTGAAAAAAAAAGTTCGACTTGTTTCCTCTTTGCCCCGTGGGACGTGGATCCCCGGGCTCGTGTGACTGTGTTGTTTGTGTTTTGAGTTATTGATGGAAATATCTCACTTTGAGTCCAGGGGAGACGCGGAATTCGGCCGATCGGTGGTCATTTCGTACCGGGAGGAAAACCCACCGCCGCTCCGTTGTTGTCTCGTTGGGCTCTCTGTTGTTGTTTGCCGTGTGAGTTATGATCGGTGTATGTCTTTTGTTTGGTTCTGTGGCCTCCAGCGTGATTGACAGGTCCTGTGTGGTACCTTCGAACTTTAACGGTTATTAATGTTTCTAAATCGTTTAAATAGTTTCGTTGTTTGTTCGTGAGGGGGTGAGCCAGATAAGTAATGGAGAGCTCACGTCCAGTGAGATACGGTGGACTGTATGATAGATCTCTATTTGGTTCAGCGAACGTTCAGGTCAGTAGGGTTCAAAAATCACACGGTCCAAAATCGATTAGGTTCACGTTGCGGTAATATGCATGATCCATATTTCATTTAAATTGAAGAACAAGATAAGTCTATCCACCTGATTCTGTCTTGAAACCAAAAACAAAAACATTCAACGAAAGGCCAAAGAAATCGGCCAAACGACCCTTCTCCATTATTTTTTTTTATTAATTTTTAAATGTCCCAACATTTGCTCGATTTTGAACCAACATCAGGCCAATTCTTCAAACCGGTTCACACGTGCAGCGCTTTTCCGGTTTTTGTTTCAATTTTTAAAATATATTTTACAACATTCATGAACATTAGACTGGCCCAAGAAACAAAAAATTGTCGAATTCTACGAGGCACCCCCCAGGATTGGGTCTTTTGGTGAGAAAATCAATCTCTAAAATTTTCAGGTCAATCGCTTGTTGCATAAGCTGGCGCATTTGGTTTGAAGTTTGTATGGGGCTTCAACCAAAATACACTCATTCGATCTGGAATTTGGTCCTGATTGCTCAATTGAGCTCAGAATTGCAAAAAGGACTGTTGGTATGTTTAAGAACAATTCCATAGAACATTGTACGATGATTAACCTTTCCGTCCCCAACGTCTGTTTTTAAGGGCTTTCAAAAATTTAAACTGCTGTAAAAACCACATTTCTTGACCGATTCTTTCGCAACAAGTTGCATTCCATCCAAATGGATCCCAATTTTACAATTCGATTTCAATTTTTCGAGGCTATCCACAGTACGGTTCCAGAATTAGTCAGTTGTCCCCGGAATAAGTGGCCATTTACAATTTCAAGTCAAAACAGGTCGTGCGACACCTCAAACTTCATGATTTCACAATGCAATGATGGGAATGATATTTTTAGGGTTCCTGACCCACTCGGATTCAATCCGGCCACATCGGTCACAATCCAGGAACCCAGGAATTCCACCGAAAATTTATACAAAAATTATACCTTGAATGAAATCAACAATGGAATTTTCGGAGGAATTCCTAGACTAATTCCCAAAGAAATCCTGAAAGAATTCCGGTGGAAACTTCAAGATTTCTACTGGGAGATCCTCCAGAAGTTTTTCTGAAAATTCCTCCTGGAGTTCCTCCGGGAATTCCACCGGCAGTTCTTCAAAGAGTTCCTGCAGGATTTTCTCCGAGAATTATTCCGGTATTTCTATCGGCAGATCCTACGGGGGTTTCTCTTCCGGGAATTTCTCCAGAATTTCCTCCGGGAATTCATTCAAGCTTTCTTTATGGAATTCATTTATGCTTCTTCAGGAATTTGTATAGAAATTCCTCCAGAAGCTCCACCGAGAATTTCTCTGGGAGCTCCTGAAGGTAATCTTCGGGAGGTCCTCCGATGATGATGATGATCCAGCTTAGCTACATACCCTAGAAAGGTTTCAACTAGACGAGATTTGTGTATAAAATGAATTATCCAAGAATTTTTTCGAGCATTCTTCTGGTAGTTTCACTGGCAGTTCCTCAGGGGGTTCATTTAAAAATTCTCCCAGGAGTTTTTTTTTTCAGAAACTCCTCCGGAAGTAATTTCAAGAATTCCTCCGGGAGTTCCACCAGTAGCTCTTCCAGGAAATCATGCAGGCTTTTTTCAGAAAATCATTTAGTCCTTCTTCAGAAATTTAGCTGGAAATTCCTCCCAACCCAAGCAGCACGCGCAACATCTTTCAAATAGGTATTTGTTCCTAATAAATTGCATTGAAGACACTGGCAATACATCGAGTCACAGTAAAGCCACTTCACAGTTTCAGAAAATCACAATGTTTCATTTCCGTTTAAGTGGCGTCGCAATACAGGTATACCTCGATTATATGGACTTTTTCGATGCAAAAAAGTCCATATAATCGAATTTTCCATATAATCGAAGCAATTTTTTTTCTCGAAATTTGTGTTACACGATGAAATAAGTCTTAAAAGTTGAAAGAAAATATCCATATATTGCCTTACAGTCTAATCCGCATGTTTGGGCTCATTTTATGATAACTCAGTAGATTATGATTTTCTATAAGAACGTAACCTTTTTTCCAGCCGCTAGTTTCTAAGATTACGTTAGTAATGAAGACTTCGCCCAGCTCAATGTGAACACACTAATATACTTTTTCACGAATTCTAACTACAGTGCCTTCCTGTTTCAGCAACAAAGCAAACACTGAGTGGTCGAGAAAGGTATATGTTAGATTCAAAAACTGGCTTTATATAGAAGGACTGACACTTGTCCTCTTTTGATTTGATCGCAGCAAATTGAAACCGATGGAAAATTTTGTCCTATTGTCTCCTATTGAAAATTGGCCGGATTGGACTATGGGCTCAGAAGATATGGTCAAAATGCAATTGTTTATGCAAAAATCGCGTAGAAACAGTCTCACTTTTCTGACACTTATCTTTAAAAGATTTCCTTGCAACAAGTTGCGTTTGATTGATATTCTTAAAAAGAATTTAAATCAATGTAAATAAGGGGCCCTATCCACGTATCAGTGTCATTTTTACAAGAACCAATTGACATTTCCCGCCAAAAAATGTATCTCGTTTTATTGTCTCCGTCAATTCTTTGACTTATTTAAGTTCAACTTTTTCACAGAACTCATATTTTAGAATAAAAAAAATCGGAAAAGTGCCGCACGTTTGAAGAATTGGTATTGGCCTTATTTAAATTCAAAATCAGGCGAATGTTAGGCCAAGCTTGGAAACCAGCACTATTCGTCAAAAAGTATTGCGTCAAAAAGTATGGGCTCTTTGGGAAAGTTGTCCACAAAAAATAGAAGAATCGATTGAGCGGATAAAAATTGTTGACGGGAAAGGTCAATTGCACAGTGCACCTACACCTGCTAAGTGGATTATTAAAGGATACATTGTTATGGCTATTTTGGACTATGTTCGTAAATTAAAGCAGGGCTGTATTTTGCAACGGGTTTTAAAATTCAAAACGACGCACAGCAGCGGGCCCTCATAAAAATCCTAGATAAAACTTGAGATTGCATTCAAAATTTCACCACCGCGCGCTGTTGTATTTTGTACAACACTAACGAAGAACACATCGCTCACATTACACAGCATGAACGAGTTTGCATGAGCGTTTCAAGATCACGCTTTGCTGAACGGTTTAGCAGCAATTGATTTAAGAACTGCATACAAGAACATTATAAAGATATTCAATTTCTTTTCCTACCGTTGAGCGTCAGTATAATCCTTGTGCTGAACAAATGTGAATACCAGGATATTCGACAACATTTATTTAAACATAAAGAATGCTCGAAGAGTTTTCAGTTTTTTTACATTCAAATAATAAATAAGTTCGTCCAGAAGAAATAATGCCAGGTTTGAAAACCATTTGGAACTTTATGTATCACATATTGTTATCACATATTGTATTGTTATAAACTCATCCAGTTTCGTGGATATATGTACCTAAAAAATCAGTCCCAGCGGGCCGATTTGCTGGATGTTGATGCATCATCTGCACCAAAAGCAGAAAAAGGTTGGAAGCAAAGATCTAACAGCTAAATATGATAATCTCATCTTATCACTTGTTCCGCATACTGTCAGTCTGACAATTCACTTCACGTTTTCGTATGGCAGAGATCACCAAAAATACACATTATTTTTCACCACCTTTTGTAAGGACGTGGCCGTGGCTGTTGCAGATTAAAGAATTGTATATTTGTCATTATATACAATGAAATATTCCAACGCGAAAATGGTAAATCAATCAAGTCAATCGAACATATGACTCAGAGTGTATCTCCATATATAACATCACAACATGCCTTACGGGCCTTTATTTGCCCCAATGTACCATAATAAATATAGAATCAATGTAAAATATGACCTATAATATTCAACATCTTTTTAAAACCCCAAAACACAAAACAAAATTGAGCGAAAAAAAATGTCCATATAATCGAGGTAAAAAGTCCATATAATCGAAGTCCATATAATCGAGGCACGGTCGTATCGCTTATCAGAGTGAATCCAGATCCAACGATGCCTACCAATTAACTGATAATCCTTCCTGTGGTTTTTGTGGAGACGCAGAGGTAAACACGGTCTTCAAATAGCAAAAACCACCTACTAATATTCCTTCCTGCTTCCTAACTGACTACAAGGACGTGGCCGGCGCCGTTATTGATCATTTGAATTTTAGAGTCACTGAAACTTGCACACTGAGAATGCTTGAACAATCCCAGACAATCATTCAGTTGATTCTTTGTGCAATTTCACTGATTCTGGTCAATCACGGAGTAGCAACCATAGATATGTGTAGTCAGTCAAAGCTAAAGCTAAGCTAAGCTAAGCTAAGCTAAGCTAAGCTAAGCTATAATCGAAGTCCATATAATCGAGGGTCCATATAATCGAGGTAAACCTGTATTCTACCCATCTGACTTCTTGGGTGGTTTAAAATTCGATGTGTTTCATATCAGAAACAAAACAGATAAGTTGCAGAATTAATAACACTTCGGTTCATTGCTGTTACGATAATGTTTCTGATATGTTGCAAAACACTTTGAGCTCAGCTGAGCAGTATTTTATTTTTGACAGTCCCCTGCATGTTCCGTATAAGGTACAATGAAGTTACAAATGACTTTGTTGTTTATGTAGTGCACTTGTAGCAGAATCTCCAAAAGAATTGTTGGTGTGATGGTTATAGTAGAAGGTTGGAAATCTCAAGGTCCATGGTTCGATTACCGGTTGGTTTTTGTGTTTTTATTTTCATTGTAGCCGCAAGATGTTGCAAATAGGCTCCACCTCTTACGCTTTTTGTGTCACAAAGGAGTTCCAAATACGACGCGTTGTGCATAAGTCAGACATTTAGTAAGTCACACCACAGTTGTTGTTAGTCACTGAGAAACAAGAGGTGTTGCTTGGGAAAATTCTTACAATAGTTTCTCTGGGAGTCCCTCTAGGAATTCTGCTAGGAGTTCCTTCTGAAATTCCTCCGGGAGCTCTTACGGGAGCTCTTTCGGCAGTTACTACGAGAATTCCTCCGGAGATCCACCGGCAGTTTCTATGAGTATTCCTCCAGAAGTTTCTACGGCAGTTCCCCCGAGTGTTCCTCTAAGACGGAACTCCTGGAGTAATTTACGGAGGAGCTCCTGGAGGAATTTCTGAAGGAATTTCCGGAGAAATTATCAGAGGATTTTTCGGAGGAATTTCCAGTGGAACTTCTGGAGGAATTTCTTAAATAACTACAGGAAGAATTTCTAGAGTAACTCTCGTAAGAACACTTGGATGAACTCCCAAATGAACTTCCGTAAGAATTCCAGGAGGAACTCCTGGAAGAGTTCTCAAATGATCTCCCAGAGCAACTACCAGGGAAATTCTCCGAGGAACTTGTAGGATTTTGTAGATAGATTCTAAAAAAAGCCTGAATGAATTCCCGGAGGAGCTACTGCTGGAACTTCCGAAGAAATTTTCAGAGGAATAGTCGTTGGAATACCCGGAGTTGAATTTCTAGAGGAACTTCCGAAATCCCATTTCCAGTGAAATTCCTGCCATATATCCTCCTGGATTTTCCTGTGAAGTTCTTGGAGGGATTCCCAGAGGAACTCTTGGAAAAACTCCTGGAGGAGGTCCCACAAGCACTTCCGGAAGAATTCTCACAAGGAAGTCCTGAACTAATTCTTGGAGAAGTTCATGAAGGAATTTCTGGATAAATATCTGAAGGAATTCCCGGAAAAATACCAGGAGAAATTATTGCAGAAATTCCCAGATGAAATGCTGAAGAAATTACCGGATGAATTCCCGGAGATAGTTCTGAAGAAATACTTGGAAGAACTCTTGAAAGATATCTTGGAGGAACTCTCAAATTAATATCCGAATGAAATTCTGGAGTGAATTTCTAGTGAAGTCCGGAAAGCATTCCAGGACAATTCCGCGGAAAAATTTCGGGAGAAATTCCTGGAGAAGTACCTGAAGCAATTTCCGGGAAAATACCTGGAAGAATTTCCGAGGAAAAACATGGACGAATTCTTGGAGAAATTTCTAATTCTTGAAGGATATTCTGAAGTAATAGCGGAAAGAATTCCAGAATTAAATCCTAGAGGATTTCGCTACTAAATTTATGGAGGTATTCTGGAAAAACTCCTGAAAGTTATCCTGGAGGAATTAAAGGAAGAGTTCGTGGAGAAATGCCCGTAGAAGTTCCTAGAAGAATTTCCGAAGGAATTTCTTATATTTATTTATTTATTTATTTATTTATTTATTTACGATCAACAGGCTGAATATAGCCCAAATGATCTACTTATTCTATATTACAATTTGCAAACTTTCGGACAACCGAATAAACTAATATTATAGTACAAAGTGCAATAACAGAATCGGTAACACACAAAATAAATAACAATTATTTATAGAACTGAACAATACGTCTGCTTTTCTATGGCTCCCAGTAACTGGTTTCCCGATGCACGAATTCTCGAAAGAGTAATCCCGTCGGCCACGTTGACTTCATAAGTGCCTTCTCTTTCAACATCCAATTAACACCAATTTTGAAGGAAAACATATTTCAGGTTTTCGGAACTGATCCAATTCGGAACCATCTTTGTGACATCGATTCGATCAGTCGAATGTAAACAGCTTAATACTTTTTCCCCAATTGCATCCGTCGAAAGGTGCTTTGCAACTCTTGCAAAAATATATAGAATCTTCTAGATCCAGTAGATAAAATTTCGGAGTTAGAACCACTTCTCAATTGAGACGAATCGTTGATGTTTTCGCGATCTGAAGTTCGTTGCGGAGTAGATGTCGAATGTACCGGTTGGCAACCACTGTTCAACGTTAGTTGCAGTTCTGCGAATCCTCTCTTCATTGTTGAAATTTCCTCCCGAAGCTCACTCACGACGCGATCGATTTGGCCCTCATGATTGTCTTCCAACATATTCTTTTTGGGTTCAATTTTAGATGCTGCATTGTGCTGTTCATGAAACGAGGATAGACAAGCCTCACATAACCAGAGCACGTTATCAAAATCTACGCATACTCGCATCTGATACGTATTCATGTTTGTACAGCTCAAGTGATATTTACCACTGCATCCATCACAGACGATATACTCATCCATACCACCGATAGGGCGCGAGCACTTGCCACAACCGAAGCTCATTATTGTGCGAAGCAAAACTGCGATTATTACGAGTACGGCTGATACGGCACACAATAGTAACGGCAATGGATGATTTGATTGGACACTTTTCCGTTTTCTGACTATGAGAACGATGCAACGAAATGATGATATATATCATTGGAATCGGGTGTTAATAAACTAGATGCCTTTACGCATGTACATAATTTACGTTTAACAATTTTACGTTAGTTACTGATCGAAATGCGATTGGAAAAAACAGACGAAGTCAACTCAACGACACTCTCCTATCGACACTTATAGATTTACAAGTGAAATTGTGGAGCGAAATCGGAGGATTTCCGTCATAAATTACTGAAGAAACTTCTAGTGGAATTTTGGGAGGAAATTCCGTATGTATTCTTGGAGGAACTTTCGAAGGTATCCCTGAAGAAAATTCCGGAGGTTTTTTCTGGAAGAATAGCCAAAGGAATGTCTAGAAGGAGAAATTGGAGAAGAAAAGAAATCTTCAAGGAATTTCCTCATGAATTTCCTAAAAAACAAATTTAGTGAGAGGTTTCTAGATAAGGAGAAATTACAATTACATGGAAAAGATTTAGGAACGATTTTCAGAAGAATTTGTGGATTACTTTCCGGAAGAATTTAGAAGTTCCCAGGGGAGCTTCTAGAAGGATTTCAAGGAGAATTCTTGAGCCCGAAACTTTTCGAGTTGTTTTGCCCCAACCTGCCCACTCTGGCTACGCCCTTGTATCATTTCCATCATTGCTTTGTAAAATCATGAAGTTTGAGGTGTCACATGACCTATTTTGAATCAATTTAGTCCCCGGATTGTGACCGATGTGGCCGGATTGAATCCGAGTGGGCCAGGAACCCTAAAAATATCATTCCCATCATTGCTTTGTAAAATCATGAAGTTTGAGGTGTCGCACGACCTATTTTGAATCAATTTAGAAAATGGCCATTCCGTAGGTCCTCCGGATTGTGGCCGGAATGGATTCGAGTGGGCCAGGAACCCTAAAAATATCATTCTCATCATTGTTTTGTGAAATCATGAAGTTTGAGGTGTCGCGCGACATATTTTGAATCAATTTAGAAAGTGGCCATTCCGTAGGTCCTGCGGATTGTGGCCGGAATAGATCCGAGTGGGCCAGGAACACTAAAAACATCATTCTCATCATTGCTTTGTGAAATCATGAAGTTTGAGGTGTCGCACGACCTATTTTGAATCAATTTAGAAAATGGCCATTCCGTTGGTCCCCGGATTGTGACCGATGTGGCCAGATTGAGTCCGAGTGGGCCAGGAACCCCAAAAATATCATTCGCATCATTTCTTTGTGAAATCATGAAGTTTGAGGTGCCGCACGAACTGTTTTGACTTAAAATTGAAAATGGCCACTTATTCCGGGGACAACTGACCCCAACGGAGTCTGGAATAATTCTGGAACCGTACTGTGGATAGCCTCGAAACTAGTATAAATCAAAAATTGGGATCCATCCGGATGGAATGCAACTTGTTGCGAAAGAATCGGTCAAGAAATGCGATTTTTACAGCAGTTTAGATTTTTGAAAGCCCTTTAAAACAGACGTTGGGGACGGAAAGGTTAAATGAACTTTTATTTAGCTTTCGGCTGTTTTGTGTACTTTTGGATTTATTGATCGAATCGAGTCAGCTAAAAAGTATATAAAAGTTCATTTAATCATCGTGCAATGTTTTGTGGAATTGTTCTGTAGCCATATTATCCATGCCCCATTGAATTCGACAACATTTTTTCTCCCCATACTAAGCTGGGCCAGTGTAATGAACATTGATCATGGATGAAAAATATTATTCAATAATCGGAGATTGGATGCCCCAGAATTCGTTCGCGTGCTTACAATTTTTATGCGCGTTCGAACTTCTGGTGAAACCAGGTAAGTCTTATGACAGATAAAGGTTGTATACTATTTCGCCGAAACCTATTTCGCGGTGCGACTTTTCGCGGAATGTATCAATTCTCCGAAAGACATTTCACAGAATGCACCTTTTTTTCCGAAAATATTTCGAGAAATACACCTTTTCACCGAAAATCATTCCGCGGAATGCCAATTGGCGGAATTCAGTTAGAATAATTATCATAGAAATATTTACCGATTTCTGCCTAATTAGTATCTGTTCCCATATTAATAACAGCCCGTATATTAATCCCAACCGTCGATAAACCAAATAAAAAATCAATTTATTTACAATTTCTCACATCGTATGTACACAATAATGGATGGAACACATTCTTGAATGTTTGGAATATTATTCAAGATTTTATTTGAGTAATGTTTTAATTCACAAGAATCAAATTATTAAAAGATAAAATTAGAAAGCACTTTTATTTGCATTTTCCTACCTTTGAACTGATGGTTTGATGCACTGCTCGATTGCTACTAGCAGCTTCATCTGTTTTCACGCCGATGTTTTCCACTCAGTTTCGGGCTTAAACAATTCTATCCCTTCAAAATCACTTCACAGCACATAAAGCACATCACATTTTCACTATGAATATAATTATATTTAAAAAACCAACGCGATTTCCTATAGTTTGATATAGGTTTCTTTCGAACAACGTATCAATTATCCTTGTCCGTATTCCAAACTATTTACATGGCTGGCAGTATCTGCAAGGGTTGCCGAATAGCATTTTTATTTAAAAAAAATTTCACTGTGAAATTAAAATTTTATGTTTGTAAAATAAATTATATCAAAAAGATAAATTATTACAAACACAAAATTGAACTGATCAGATGGAAAACTGCAACAAAAACAGCAATTTAGTAATTATATTTCAACTCAAATACAAAATATTGAAGAATTCGGCATCACTGCAATCATATCGTTACGTATACACACAAGTAATAGTGTCTGTATTATATGTTGGAAACAGTATTATTGATATAGGTACAGGCATAGGATTAATTGTTTTTGAATGTTATTGAAATAGGTGCATGGCGGTGATGATGTTTTTTTAGCAAAATACTTCTATAATGTGATGAAAATTTCATTTTTGAAGTTACCAAATTGTTTTCAATTAAAAATTACATGAGCCGAGCATAATTATTCACATGTTTCTTGATTATTGGGTGAGAAATCAATGCATTTCATATGCGCATTGCCTTATTGTTATTGATATAGGAACAGATACCCTACATGCAATCCGGGATAATTGTTTTTGGATTGTGATTTTAATTATGAATGAAGGTAATACTTTCTTTGAATGACCGCATCCGGTCGGTTTAAAGTGAGAAAACAAATTCTTCTTGAAATGGACATGTTTGCTCGGTATAAAGAAAAAAAAGGAGGTAGTCCCTTCTATGAACTAATGAATTTAATTATTTAAGCCCACGCTAAAGTTCTTCCCGCAAAATTCAAACTAGATATTTTGTGGTTCTTTTTAAATCGAAAAAAAAAATGTAAGCCCAAACAACAAACTAGCCTCACAATTGGTTCCTTAAGCCCTACTTCGCTTATGGTTGCAAACGATAGTGCATCGATTAAGAATACTTGAACTGATATTATAAAAATTCGGGTAAAATTCGAAATTAGTAAAAATAATATTTTTGTGTTTAAGACATTTTAAGGCAAATATTGGCCTGTGCAACATTTCAGAACGAATCAACCTTCAGCCCAAAACGTCAGGCCCAAATATTAACTGTCAAAGGTTGAGTCAAGTGCCCTGCGGTGTTTTGCTAGTGCGTTTGAATCCTCGCGTCAAACAAGACCAAAAATGTCGAGGAAGCATTTTTCATCTATTTTCGAATTTCAAATTAAACAATGTTCCTTTCAATTTTTGAGTCAAAAGAAAAACTGACGCGTTCAGGATGATTAACTTCATCGTTCCCTGAAATAAAATCGAATATCGTTTCTTCATTTAAGAATCCAATTAACAAAACTGAATAAAAAAATATTCAGTATTTTATTTCTTAGACCCGGAACCAATTTTTCTTTGTCTCACAAATCCGTACCCGACCCAAACCCGATATTGTACTAATTTTTTAAACTCGAACCGACCCAAACCCGTCGGGTTCGGTTTCGATTCGGTTTTCAGGTTTCGGACCATCTCTTCTGCACGGTATGAGCCGAAAGGAGTCTTGTTTAAAAGAACGCGTCTGCCCGGTATAAGGACATCAAAGGTGAAAAGAGTTGATGTCTTTTTTTAAAAGAACGCGTCTGCCCGGTATAATACGAAGAGAGGGGTAATGCCTTCTTTAAATGGATGTATCTGCACGGTATAAGGCGAAAGGAGTTAATAATATTTTCTTGAAAAGAACGCGTCTGCCCGATATAAGGCGAAAGGAGTTGATAATGTATTCTTTAAAAGAACGCGTCTGCCCGGTATAAGGCAAAAGGGGTTTATAATGCCTTCTTTAAAAGAACGCGTCTTCTTGGTATACGGCGAAGGGAGGGGTAATGCCTTCTTTGAATGGATGCGTCTGCCCAGTATAGGGCGTAAGGAGTTGATAAAACCTTCTTTAAAAGAACGAATCTGCCCGGTATAAGGCGGAGGAAGGGGTTATGCATTTTTTAAATGGTAGCGTCTGCCCGGCACAATGCGTAGGTATGATATAATGCCATATTTACATGAATATGTTTTCTCGCTATAAGGCGAAAGGAAGCAATAGATGACATAATAAAGGATCCGTAAGGGGCTATTGAAAATTTGAAAATTATTTCTACATATTCTTGGAGGCCTTCCTTAGCCTTGCGGGAAGACTCTGACTGGTCTAGGAAATTCATCGAAAAAAATAACGTTTTTAGGTATACAAGTTTTCACGTGTTAATCTCGTGTTATACGAATGCAAAAAAAGAAACCTCGCAGGTAATAATAGTGGCTGAATGATTTTTTATTAATTACCAGACTAAGGCCGGAGTGGCCTGTGCAATACATAAAAGTCTTCTCCATTCAGCTCGGTCCATGGCTGCACGTCGCCAACCACACAGTCTGCGGAGGGTCCGCAAATCGTCCTCCACCTGATCGATCCACCTTGCCCGCTGTGCACCCCGCCTTCTTGTTCCCGTTGGATCGTTGTCGAGAACCATTTTCACCGGATTACTGTCCGACATTCTGGCTACGTGCCCGGCCCACCGCAGTCTTCCGATTTACCGATTCGCCTCCTCCACGTACCGTCCGCCATCTGCACCCCACCATAGATGCACATAAGGGTATTTTGCCAATCTAGCCGGAATAAACTACTTTATTCGTTAAAACGACTCGAATTACTTTGTTTTTTGGTTCTTGTGATATAAAAATAGTTTTAAGAATAACTTAACCTTTATACTATATGAAATAAATATTTCTAGCCCAACATTTGAAAATGGCGTAAAAGCCAAAAAAAATTATGAAAACTAATATGTGAATATGTACGTTATGTGGAAGATATTGATTTGGAAAATGTATTGGAGGTAACCACTTTCCCTTCGATGGGACTCGAACCCATGACCCTACAGTACGCTAGACTGGTGCTTTAACCAACTAAGGACCTCCGTCGGCCTTCGCAACCTAGCGGCTACTGAACGATCTCGAGATTCCCAAATTGGACGTATAGTCAAATCACTCGCAATCCATTTCACAAGCCAATACTTCCACATGTGTATTGTACACGTCCACATTAGAGGAGCGTGAGTATTTAGAATGTCTGGCGGCTATACCCATCGAAGGGAAAGTGATTACCTCCAATAATTTTCCAAATCAATATTTTTATTTATTTTTATTTTATTTTTATTTGTATATTCCCATCAACAGGCTTTTTTGCCCCAATGATGTATACTTAAATACTAGAAAGTTATTCATTCAAAGATTACAATAAAAAACAAAGCGAATGTGAAGATAACACGGATGAAACATAATCAATTAACAAACAAAATGTAGACAATATTTACACTAATGTTGAATTTTAGGATAGATAAACAGAAGACATTGCGTTTCGATTATTAAACACTGCTGCGATGAGGTCGCCAAGTGGTTTTTCTATAGTTAACAAATTCTCTACAACGAATTCCTTTTGGCCAATTGCAAACATTCATAGCAGCATCGCGATAGTTCTCATCGATGTCGATTCTGAAAGAGATATAGTCCAACGAAGAAATATCTTTCCAACCAGGAACTAAACATTTTACAGATCGCACTTCATTCACTCCTATAGCTTTTGAAACCATCTCAGCTATCTCATGTTCAGTAACATCATTTGAAACATTCGATATGAATAGCCTCAATGACAAGTTGTCATTGTGTTCCTCTGGTGCTTGGTATTCAGGATTTTGAGTAGACGATAGTGGTATTGGGCTCCATTTTGGCGGCAAATGCTCAGCTGTGCTCGTTGTTTCTCCATGGTCTTCATTAACATCCAAACACCTCACGCTTTCCTTGAGATTAGCCACTAGTTTGCTTATATTGATTAGATCTGCTTTCAATTGTTCGATCTCAGCAACGAGAACACGATTGGCCGTTTTCATTCTGTTGATAGTGGCGCGAAATTTCAAGCTTTCGATGAGGTCTCTACATTCATCGCACATCCACAAAATATTCCGTTGTTTACAGGATTTTCCTTCCTCCTCTGATAAGTCAACGCACTTCACATGATACCGGTTCATTCCCACACAGAATCCTTCACACATTACGGTGATTTCACCGACCAAGCAATCGGTATTACATTTTGTGCATCCAGTATTCATATTGTTTGAGCCACAAATAGCAATAACGGTCACAGATGAAGTGGCTAAAACAGCGCGTGGTATGCTTTGTTATTGCCTACGAACCGCTCGTTCAGTTGCTTTGTTTAACTTTCAACTTTCGTTAGTTTTAACGTTGTTTCAGTGCATTAAAAACTTGCAACTTCAGTTTCTTTTGGTCTTCTGGGACACGATCACTCACTAAACGGTAACTTTAGACTTAAACAGGAATTAAAACATTACAAAGACGTATCAAAAACCGAATCTTGACGGAGTAGTCATATAGCAGTCGTGTCAGAATCTTCCACATAACGTACATATTCGTACATATGAGTTTTCATAACATTGTAAATTAACGTCCAAGTCGGGTGGTTTAATCCCCGGAAATAGGCAATTACCTTTGACTGAACCAAAAAAAAATTTTTTTCAGATTATTGTCTATGTGTATAGCTATGTGTGGAGATAAGGAACCGGAAAGAATAAATTTTGGCTTTTACGCCCTTTTCAAAGATATGACTGTTTGTAGAGTTGTACTAAAATGTTAGTTGATGAATTGTTGAGAGTGTAAGTTTACCCATATGCGAGAATGAGTGGGTAAGTGGGTGAGTGAGCAAATGAGTGAATGAGTGAGTGAGAAAATGAGTGAATGAATGAGTGAGCAAGTGAGTGAATGAGTAAGTGGGTAAACAAACGAGTGAATGAATGATTTTGAGATTATGAATAAACAAGTGAATGGACGAGTTAATCAATAAATGAAGAAGTAATGGAATGAGAGAGTGATTGAGTGAGTAAGTGAGTAATTGAATGAGTGAGTGGGTGAATGAGTGAGTGACTGAGGGAGTGAGTGAACAAATAAGTACGAGAGTAAGTGAGCGGGTGAGTGAATAAGTGAGTGAGTTATTGAGTAAATGAGTAAGAAGTGAGAGTATTATTTAGTATGAGAGTGTACTCATGAACTAGCAAACTGACGAGACAATAAAAAAAATGAGAGATCAAACTTGAGGAATAGTACGGGAACGAGTGAGTAAGTAAGTAACTGCATAAGTGACTGAGTTAGCATGCAAGATAGCAAGAGGGCAGGTGAATGGGTGATTGAGATAGATAATAAACATACAAGTTAATCACTGAGTTAGTGAGTGAGTGAGTAACTGAGCGAGCAAATGAATGATTATTAAAGTAAGAATAAAAGAGAAAACGAACGAGTTGAACAATATACGAGAAAGTAAACATGTGACGATGTGGGCGAATGAGTGAGTAAGCAAGCTAGTGACTTAGTGAGTATGCAGGCCGGTGAGTGGTAGGACAAGGGGTAGGAGAATGAATGATTGTGTTAGTGAGTAAGCAAATAATAAAGTATGTTAATGGGTAAATGCGTCAGTTAGTGACATAACGAGTGTAAGTTAGTGACTGGGTATATGATTAAGTAAAAAAGCGAAAGAGTTAGAGCTTGTATAAGTGAGTGAGTAAGCGAATCAGTGAGTGAGTAGATAAGAAAAAAGTGAGTAAGTGAATCTTTGGGATCTTAAACTAATGAATGAGTTAGGCAGTCGTCGCTAAACTATTCTAACGGTTCGATTCACTTTCTGCTGTAAAACATCAACATTTTTCGTTAATTCGTCTACTACTTGACCGAAAGAAATAGCTCAATTGTTTCTTCTGGAACAGGTTTTGATGTTCTGCATGACGTGGCCTAATTAAATACTTTTGTTTACTTTTGCTTTCAGTTCATCCGTTTTTAGAGTGACGTCTCATTCATTCATTTGGTTATTTTGTTTCACATTTATTCTATTATTGTTTTAGATCCGTTTACAAATCACAACCTTCCTGGACGGCCTTGAGCAACTTTCCAAATATTAACTGAAAGACTTAACATGTTTTGGATTTATTATAATGAATTGAAAATTAAAATTGTTAATGTCGACAGTCACACATAAGTCGTTTTACCCCATGTTCCCCAAGCTCAAATGAATACCATACAATTTTGGAAGCATGAATAATCTAGCATCAGTTTATATCACTATATAACGTTTGGAAAGTGATGTCACCATATCACTTCTTCTCATCGCGTCTTATAATAACATCCATTTCATAGAACAACTTTGGAGACCCCGATATCAAAATGGCGCAAATTTGCGCAAGATTTTATTTCAGGATTACAAAATATGGATGTATATCTAGTAGCTGTGTACTGAAATATTACCGAATATCGCCGAATAACAAAATGCCAGACCAATGAAATTGTGGATTTTTCCTTGTTTTTTACTCAAAAATAACAATAATTGATTGCTTTATATTTGGCAAAACAATCGCTTTTTCCATGAACTAACTATGTGCGAGCTACTATATTAACACCATAATCATCATCAATTGTAATAATGTGAATTGAAATGATACAAAATGAACCCCGAAATAATTGATTTTATGGTATGAAAAAGCATACCGCAAAACTAAAAATTTTCAATAAAAAACGCAAAGTTGCAAAGAGCGTAGCACCCAAAATATCATTGCAAATAAAAAAATTGAAACAGATAGCAGGTCACACACTATTCAGCTATTTTTTAAATATTTTTAAAGCACGATTCGGCCATTTTTTGAAAATCCACTTTATTCCGGCTAGATTGGCAAAATACCCCTATGTGAGATGGTACGCAGCACTTTCCTTTCGAAAACTCCCAGTGCGCATTGGTCCTCCACGAGCATCGTCCAGGTCTCGTGTCCGTAGAGAACTACCGGTCTAATAAGCGTTTTGTAGATTGTGAGTTCTGTACGGCGGCGAACTCTATTCGATCGTTTTGCGGAGTCTAAAGTACGTACGATTTCCTGCCATGATGCGTCTCCAAATTTCTCTGCTGGTATCGTTATCGGCGGTCACCAGTGAGCCCAAGTACACGAATTCGTCAACCACCTCGATTTCGTCACCACCGATAGAAACTCGCCACCACATTGACCTCTCTTGAGCCTCTTCCTATCATGTACTTCGTCTTCGACGTGTTGATGACTAGTCCAATCCCTTTAGCTTCGTTTTTCAGTCTGATGTAGGCTTCCTCCATCCTCTCAAAGTTACGTGCCATGATATCAATGTCGTCGGCGAAACCAAATAACTGGACGGACTTCGTGAAAATCGTACCACTCGTGTCAATCCCTGCCCTTCGTATTACTCCCTCCAAAGCGACGAAAGACCATAACCTTGCCGTAACCCTCTGCGCGTTTCGAAGGGACTCAAGAATGCCTCTGAAACTCGAACTACGCACATCACCCGATCCATCGTCGCCTTGATCAACCGTGTCAGTTTATCCGGAAATCCATTTTCGTGCATTAGCTGCCATAGCCGACCGATTGTATCATATGCGGCTTTTAAGTCGATAAATAGATGATGTTGATGATGTCCTAGGGTAATTACCATACCGTCACCGTTGTGCCATATCGCCACTCAGGTTCTCTTTGTAGTGCTGCCGCCACCTTTGGATCACCTCACGCTCGTTTGTAAGAAGCTTCCCGTTTATGTCCTCGTTGGCCCTCGTGCGGTGTTGCAGCAATCTCGCTCATGCTGTATTCTTCTCCTCAACTAACTGCTCACATTCGCCGTGCCTAGTGCAGCGGCTGCGGTGCTTCCAATAGCGGATCGAATATTTCTCCAGCCATCTTCAAGAGATGCGGCGTCTAGCTACTCTTCCGTTGGGAGTGCCACTTCCAGCTGCAGCGCGTAGTCTTGGGCTAGTCTACCGTCTTGTAGCTGCCCAATGTTTAGCCGCGGCGGACGACTTCAACGCGTGTTGTACACCGTCGAGAGTTTTGAGCGCAGACATATTGCAACGAGGTAGTAGAGTTTACCGTCGATTAGAACGTGGTCGATTTGGTTTTCCGTTACTTGATTAGGTGATTTCCACGTGGCCTTGTGGATATTCTTGCGGGGAAAGAAAGTGCTTCGGACTACCATTCCGCGGGACGATGCAAAGTTTATGCATCGTTGGCCGTTGTCGTTCGATACCGTATGCTGACTATCCGGTCCGATAACCGGTCTAAACATTTCCTCCCTTCCTACCTGAGCGTTCATGTCACCGATGACGATTTTTACGTCCCGCAGTGGGCATCCATCGTATGTCTGCTCCAGCTGTGCATAGAACGCTTCTTTCTCGTCGTCAGGTCTCCCTTCGTGTGGGCTGTGCACGTTGATGATGCTATAGTTGAAGAATCGGCCTTTTATCCTCAGCTTGCACATCCTTGCGTTGATTGGCTGCCACCCAATCACGCGTTGGCGCATCTTTCCCAGCACTATGAAGCTGGTTCCCAGCTCGTTGGTTGTGCCACAGCTTTGATAGAAGGTAGCCGCTCGATGCCCGCTTTTCCACACTTTCTGCCCTGTCCAGCAGATTTCGTGCAGCGCTACGACGTCGAAGTTGCGGGGATGTAATTCATCGTAGATTATCCTGTCGCAACCTGCGAAGCCTAGCGACTTTTCCAAGCTTCCAATCGTGATCCTTTATTCGTCGCCTAGGTCGTTGCCGATTGTATCGAGTCGTATTATCTGCTATGTCGTTCGTAATGGTTGTTTTTAAAGGCGGCTTATTGGGCCTGCGCAAACCTCCTGTCTCGTCGAAGAGCCGTCGTGTCAGGGCTGTTTAGCGTCTCACCTAACACCAGGACTTGGGCTTGTGCGCTTTGAGCGGCACACGGTCGCTTTGGCGGAGCCTACTTGCGGATACATGCAGCTTTTTATAGAGGTTTAACAGGGCCCACTGTCAAACCCCACCACATCCTAGGCAGGCGCCACAACTCGCAGATGGCCTGGGGAGGGATCGTCAAGCCCTTGGACATAGTCCCTGCTGCCCGTAAGCTGAATGAACACTAGGCTATTATTATTCATATTTCGGAAATGGTGCATTCCACGAAATGGTACATTCCGCCAAAAGTCATTCGGTGAAAAGGTTTGTCGTACCGCGAAAAGTTACAAACCGTCAAATGTTATTAAAATGTACAACCGCGAGAATGAATTCCGCGAAATAGTTTTCGGCGAAATGTTATACAATCCGGATCAAGACTTTACACATTAATAGCTTAATAATTTTCTCGACTTGTATTGCCTAAAAACCAAAACGCGCTCTCGCTTGTTTGCCCATCTATACCCAGAAAGGTTCGGTCAGTACTATCGCTTCACACGATTTAGAATCGACTACTGATTCCTTTATCTTCTTATGTTTGAGAAAAGATTAAGAGAGTTTTCACCTAAGAAAGTTTCCAATCTCGCGCATTGCTACTCGATGGCCAAGCTCCATGATTGAGCATTCTGAACAACCTTTTTTATTTAACCACAACTGACTGACCAAAATAAAGGAAATATAAAAACATTACTCTGGAAAACAGCGCATAAAAAATATTCATTTACAGAGAGAGGTTTCTTCTTTCCAAGCTTCCAACCGACCAAGAAGGTCGTAGAACTACCATCATCATTTGTGTTTCAATTTTCTACTTCGACCAGCAATTTTTTTGTTAACCCTGAATCCGAAAAAAAAAAAAGTGTAGTTTCAGTATTTAGGTTTAAAATTTAATGTTATTCTCTTTCTACGTTATCGGAAGGTCCCTCGGTTGGGCCTTGGGGTGGTCTCTACCCCTTTCCACCGTTGCTCAGGAGCCCGACTGGTCCACGAGCTATTTTATTTGACCAGTGAACAACTGGCTTCCTGCCAAAATTCATTTAAATATAGAATTTAAAAAAAGGAATAACTGAAATTCATTCTTATGTTAGTAATTGTGTTCATCTTTATTATTATTATTATTATATCATAATCTAAGAGATACAAATTGTTTAAAGAATGATGTGCGGAACGATAAACTACGAGATGAAAAAACGTTTTGCATCTGTAATGAAAAAACACATATACTTTAACTCAATTTTAGTATAGGAGTCGGCGTGATTTAACTTATATTTAATTTGAGTCTTCCATGAATTTTGAGATTTTTAGTTTCTTCCAAAACTGGTCCTGGCTAAAGCATATTTTCTGTAAATTTCAATCTACATTTGATTGTTTCCTTCCATCTATAAACATTTTTCTTCTCTTTATTGTGGAAAACAGGCTGACAGTTCAATATTACACGCGCAACAAGTTCCATGTTCTTAGTTTTTCAGAGCCACGATGGACCCCACGAAGAAAAAAAACTGGACGCAGTACCAATTGAATACCTCTATCAAAAAGCAGAAAAGCGGTGGTGGTTGCCCCCGTGCAGCGAAACCAATTATCATATTTATCAATTAAACTCTATAAATAAAACAATATTCCACTCGGATCGCGTCGCGTGAGTAATAAAAAAATAAATCCATCAATCTTGTTCGGGACCCAACAGACACCCAGTCAGCGCCAAACGCCAAACCAGTCAAGGAACGGGTGAAATAAATATTCATAAGGAACCCAAAGGTGCAACCTGATGGGCAGCTCACATCATCGAACGCCAGAGCGAAGAGTCAGGCATACGATCGAGGGCAGCATCCTTCAAAACCCTTGCATATCTTCCTTGGAAGCAGCGCCGCTGGACCCAGATTTGTGCCAGAAGTGATTGTCCGGCGATGGTCACTGACAAGCAAGATGCACAGTGACAGGGGTCCGGAAATGCCGGGTGGAATCTCAGGGTAACCCACACAGAATTTTCTCTAAAAAGTTTGATCAGTGTTTACTGAAATGCTCTGAAAATAACTTACATAATTGTATAGATTGAATATTAAAAATTCAAGAATACACAAACGGTGAAATTTCGACCCACCTCCGGCCACCTTTTCGACTGATGTTAGGTAGCAGCGTATCTTTTTACGCAGTTAAGTCTGATCTTTGTTCTGCCTGTCTGATTCGCGAATAAGCGTGAGGGATTCATGCCACATTAGAGGGAGCTGGCTCAATATGCACCTCTTAAGGTATTCGATGTTTTAATTGAAATAAACGGTAACACCGATTTATTTCAACTTACATAAAATTTACAAGACACAATAATCTTCTACTCCAAATAATTAGGTTTTCTTGATTTTGTAAGAATTTAAAATAAGTTTTTTTAATCCTTCCGTTTCCAACCCCCTTTTGAAAACGAAAATAAAAATCTTTTTGGCTTTAAACATAAAACATTTTGGTCGCAAGTCTCACCAAAATAAGGGGAATTTATTCATTGTTTGGAGTTTTATGGATTTCCAGGATTAGCCACTTGGCTCCGGAGTTATTCCGGATTTAAAATGGGTGTTAGCTTTTGGCGATTTCTCAAAACGCATACTTCAGAGAAGATTATTTTAGAGATTTTGATTGGATTATTTTAGATAGGGGAACTGCTCCTGGACTTCATCTCATGGCTCCGATCATCATCCCAACAAAAACAAAACAATGGAAAGGTGTTTGTATGCACGCATGTTGACAAAAAGAAGTGACAAAATTCACTCCGTATTTCTTTGTTTCGCGATGAGATTAATACATGTTCAGTGAGATGGAGATTCTAACAGTTCTCCTATTTTGACGACGCATAAGCTAAACCAAATTTGATTAGGAATATGATCGGTCCAATATATGGCCTGTATTCTGGATTCCGGATGTTCCGCCGGAACCTGTTACGGGGTCACTTTACGTAAATAGGCGAATGTTCAAAGCTCAAAATTAATCATTTGGCGAATGTTCAAAGTTCAAAATTAATCATTTGGCGACGACAGAAAGTAGCCCTTGGTTAGCCGAATCACAAGCACGCGTCGGAGAGTGATGATGCAACAAATTTGATTGGATGGAATCACAAACAGCAACCAACCTACCACGCCAAACGCCGATGCCACCGAAACAGTCCATTTTTGCAATCAACCCTTTCTTTCCAGAAAATGCTGGTCCTGAGAAGAACCAATTTTCGTTCCCCAATGCAGCTTTCCGATAACTAACTGCAATCAAACGTTTGTCGGAATCATTGCGTTAAAATTTCACTTCGTGCTGTTACTGTCCGACGACTACTAGATGACTTTCGCTCAGACGCCACAATTTGGAATACATTTTTAGTATCGCCGACGACCACCATCAATGCTACGGTTTTTCCGTTGAAAATGTTAACAGCGTTTTCGTGCTGTTGTGTCCACTCCACTGCGTCCGCTCTGCGTGAAATCTTGTTCAAACTGAGGATTAGATCCGAACCCGCGCTTGATTTTCATATCTTTGCTTACGATACATGTACGTGATAGGCTGTTTTACCTATTTCTAAACTTTTTATCAATTATCGATAATAAATAGGGGGAATGACGGCTTTCGCAGGTTTTGTTCTATTATTGGCAGGGGGGGGTTTATGACTGATTATGCTCAAATTTGGCCTAAACATTCTTTGCATATCAAAGAATATTGTGGCCAAATTTCATCAAATTCGGTCGACAAAAACCCCCCTAACAATAATAGAACAAAACCTGCCAAAGCCGTCTTTTCCTCTAGTTAAAAATCAGTATTTTTAGATAAATACAAAAAAAGCGTTGTCTCTTCCTTGATCGAATGGTCCAAAAAAAAATGGAAATCCATCGAGAAACGGCTGACATATTAAAGTACAAAGTCTATGAGGTTAGCTGGCTCTGAGGAAAGTGAGCTAGTTTGGAACTTGTGGACGTCACCGACAGTTACAACATCATCCTTATTAAGTAACTCAACGCAGACGAGCTACTGATTTTATGTTCAATATCTCCCAAATATGAAGAGATAAACCAGCCTAGGGCTGCAAAGCTCTATTATGAATGTTAAACAAAACTCCTGAATATCTCATGTGGTTCTTATCATCAATGCCTTTTATTTCCATATTATGATAACAGAACACTTCATTCGAAATCTGCGACGCCAACCAAAAATAAGATCACAGTAAGAAATGATTTAAAACAAAATACTAAGCATTTCTGGAAATGGACCAAAATTCTAAAATCCAACCCTCGGCCCATTCCACCTTTGATCCCATTAGTAACTTTGTCAGCTCTTACAACCTTGGACAGAACATCGTCAGTCCACATAAAACAGCCGTTGACGAGCATGCTAAAAACATCCATCTTACTCCCAACGACTTCTCGGAGGAGTTGGGGATCTCAGTTGACAAATTGACGTCCTACATCAAATCATCGAAAAACATGTCCAGGCTTCGACGGCATTCTGAATCTTGAACTCAAGCACAAGACTGCCGTAATCTGAAAAAGTGACGTATACGCCATTTTCCAAAAATGGTGTTAACGAGTAGTACTCATCGAGCTCTTTAACAGAAAAATGGAAATCATGTAGGTTGTAAATTGGCGCATACGTCACTTTTTCAGATTACGGCAGAAGAGTGCTCCGTTGTTTAAGTACCTTTCGCGGATGTTTAATCAGTGCATCCGTCTCAGCTACTTCCCATCGTCCTGGAAGCCAAATTCAGGTAAGGGGCCCTCCTTAGCCGTGCGCTAAGACGCGCGGCTACAAAGCAAGACCATGCTGAGGGTGGCTGGGTTCGATTCCCGGTGCCGGTCTAGACAATTTTCGGATTGGAAATTGTCTCGACTTCCCTGGGCATAAATGCATCATCGTGGTAGCCTCATGATATACGAATGCAAAAATGGTAACTTGGCTTAGAAACCTTGCAGTTAATAACTGTGGAAGTGCATAATGAACACTAAGCTGCGAGGCGGCTGTGTCCCAGTGTGGGGATGTAATGCCAATAAGAAGAAGAAGAAGAAGGAAGCCAAATTTATCCCCATCCGAAAGCCTGAGAAGGATCCTTCTTCTCGGAAAAGTTATCGAAAAGCCTTCTCTCAGCGTTATCCACGCTGTTTGAAAAATCGTTTCACAGCCGGCTACTTGTGTCTGCCGAACACCATAACACCTTGCTCGAGGAAAAGTTTGGTATCCGACGCGGTCGATCAACCGTACACCAACTGACCCAACTGAGTTACCAAAGTCATCAGACGGAAGAAGTTTGACTCAAAAACCTCTACCATTGCCTTACTCGATGTCGAGAAGGCATTCGACAATGTTTGGCATGATTGCCTGGTGTACAAACTACAACGCTACAAACTTCCTACTACTTCCTACAATCAACCTGGTGAAAATCATCTGTAACAACGCGGCGAGGACCCAGGTTATCATTTCCCCCCACTCTGAATCCCCTAAACATGTTCCGCCTGGGGTCTGTAAAATCAGCTGAGCTGAGATAAAAACACTACAAGAGCGCTTTGGTGAGTGCAAAGATCGATTCAAGGTCTGCTTCCAGACATCCGATTAGCAGGCCATTCGGGATCTATTCCCCAACTAGGTTATCAAATTGATTTTGTAAATATTAATGAAAATAGTTAGTTAAGCTATCAATTTTTTTAGACTGAACCAATTCCTTGTAAAGGACGAAATGTAAAACCGAATTAATATTAAACAAATAGAACAAATTGAAGGGCCTAAAAGCCAACCCCACTAATTATGTACAAAACTGTAAAACAGAGAAATGAAAATAAATTAAATTTAACCTAAACAAAAAGTTTTAAAAAATCACAAATTGACCATTTTTATGAACCCCGCAACGTCCATTTCCAATTCCAGTTCGTCCAAATCATTCAAATTCATACAGTTTTTGTTCCCGGAATCTGGAAGCGGTCCGTATCATGGTCCCGGATCTGTGGTCATATATGAGTAAGGAAGCTATGACAAAAGGTCGAACAAAAAGAGGTCGAAAGTACAAAAGGTCGAAAGGACCAAAGGTAGAAAAGACAAAACGTCGAAAGGAACAGAAAGTCGAAAGAACGAAAGGTCTAAAATAACAAAAGATCGAAAGGGACAAAAGGTCAATCAAGAACAACCTGATCACAAGTAGGGGAAACCGCCAAATGTTGAACGGCTAATTTTATCGCCTATTGTTGAACTCCCATAAGAAATGCACGTGTGGTCAACAATAGGTGAAGAAATTAGCCGTTCAACATTTGGCGAATTACCCTAGGGTGTATTCCAAGAGAATTTATTAAATACATTTGACATCAAGCTGAAATAATTCACTCATCTCTTTAATCAAAGTTGAAGAATGAGCAATTTTCAAAAAAGGAGTTATTTTTATGCAACAATATTATGAATATCTAGATACCTAGATAGTTCTATTAGAGATACAAAAGATTGTTGATTTATGAAATGTATAAAACTATTTGACCTTTTATTCTTTTCGACCTTTTGTACCGTTCGACGTTTTGTCACGTTCAACGTTTTGTCTTTTCGACCTTTTGTCCCTTTCGACCTTTTGTCCTTTTTGACCATTTGTCCATTCGACCTTTTGTCTTTCGACCTTTTCTCAGTAACCCATGAGTAAGAACTGTGAACTAACTCCCAGGTAACTAGGTCACTTTGGAAGCAATTGGTAAGATTGAATAAGGTGCCCTGAATGAAGTGGCGACACATCGATCCGGACCAAACAATGTCATGCGACGTATCAAACGTCATGATTTTAACAGTTCATTGTTCGTAGTTTCGTGTAATCTTTGCTGTCTGTGACATCTGGATGTGCACTGGATAAAATTCCCTTATTGAAATGGACACTTATCGATCCGAATCAAACAGTGTCATACGACCAGGGTTTGCAGTAATAACTCTCAATAGACAACGAACAACTATAAAAAAAGGCAAAAACTGAGTCGAAACATAACAAGCCATGATAACAAATTTATCAAACATGTATAAATGTGCAAAAAAAAAACAGTTTCAGATAGGCACCTAGAAGCAGCAGAGAAGTGATGATTCTCGCTTTGTTCTCGCTCATTTTGTGTTGGGGACCGCTCAGCTGTGTTGAACAAGTTTAAATGCATCATCAGAACCAATGCACCCCGCGTTTGGAGCTTTTTAAAAGAAATTTATCATGAGGTATATATATAGTGAAAAAAGTCTCTCACGGTATGCTACATGTTGTATATGCAGCAGAGATGATAAGTGAGAGACTTTTTCATTCTCTTTTGGATTCGATCCCTGCATACTACGTATCATATTCCATATTCCAGTTCGTTGCTGACTATTTCGTATATTTTCTATCTGTGTGTGTATGGTTGTGCCCCGGCCCCCGGTGAATTTCTGCATCCAGACGCATCCAAACCGGTGGATAATTGACCAAGTTAGAGTAGATTGAAGGAAAAAAACCCAAATTAATCCACCTAGCAGTGATGATGCCTTTCTAGTGAATTATAAAATATTTTGAAAAAATTACATTAGAAAAATCAAAAAAGCACTTTAGGGAAATAGATCACATTTTCCGATCATTTTGCATGTTTTGCATTAATAAAAATGCATTGCCACCATTTTTGAAAAAAAAGGTTTTTTGAATTTTTCTTCCAAGGAGGATCCTTTTAGCCTTATTGTTACGTTGTAATTCGTAGATTGGACACCAGTGATACTCATGTTTTACTTTTGAAATCCTTATCTATTCGTTGGGTCAGGATTTGCCTGTAGCTTACAATGCAACCGAGGTAGATCTTACCCCGTAACACACCACGTCAAAGGGTCTACCCAGCGTTTAGAAAAAAAATCCAAGGGGGAACCCTATGGAAACAAATATTATTTTTGAATAATTCTAAAATGCAATGTCCGATCGAGCTAATTTTTAATGGAACCGCGTTCCCCGTCGAATGCAACTTGTCGCGAGTAAATCAGATAATGCTAAGTTCCAAAAAGTGTGTCTAAAAAATTTGTACACATACACACATACACAAACATACACACACATCACACGCACATACAGACATCACCTTTGTTCGTCGAACTGAGTCGATCGGTATATAACTCTATGGGTCTCCGAGCCTTCTACCAAAGTTCTTTTTTGGAGCAATCGTTTAGCCTGTCGGTACAACTTTGTTGTACGAGAAAGGCAAAAGTTACCTAAAAAACAGTTTAATCTTCCTAGCGGCGATGATGCCTTTTTCGTGCATCATAAAATGTATTTAAAAAATCACATGAGAAACGTCAAAAAAGCACCTTAGGGGTCCAGATTGTTTTTTTTAAATAATTTTTCATGTTTTTGCATTAATTAATATGCATTACCACCATTTTTGAAAAAAAAAATCGGCTTCGACGTTTTTTTCTATGATTTTTCAATAATTCCGAAATGCAATACCCGATCGAGCCAATTTTTAATAGCAAACAATGGGACCACATTACCCGTCGAATGCAACTTGTTGCGAGTCAATCGGGAAATGCTAAGTTCCCAATAGTTCGTCGAGCTGAGTCGATCAATATATAACACTATGGGTCTTTTTTCTTTATTTTTTTTTTTTGAATACAGAATAAAAAAACTATGGGTCTTCGGCCTCAAATCAAAAGTTCTTTTTTAGAGTAATCCTACAGCCTTACGGTAACTTTTTGTACGAGAAAGGCAAAAGGATCGGTACAGTAAAGGTAAGTAAAGTAAAGGAACTTTACTAAATGACCATTTCTACGGACGTACAGGATTATCTGGAAGGTCGTCTTGTCGCCACCTGCATTCATAGATGAGTATAAGTTATAAAATAACTCCCAGGTCATTGTGAGAAATGATTTTAAAAAATAGCGCTGCTCTAGGACGAAGTTTATGATTTTACCATTTTTACGGACGTTTCGTATTTTTCGGAAGGCTATTTGGTGACCATCCGTGGTCATGGAGGCGTAGGAACTGTAAACTAACTCCCAGGTCGGTGTCGGAAATTGATTTAGAGAACTCGTGCTAGTTTAGGATGAATTGTTAAAAAAAATAAATGAATAATATGTATATTACCCAATCTTTGCAACTCAATAATGAATTGTAATGAAAACATTCACTGAGAAATGCAGTATAAACGATTATTTGCATTGTGCTACATGTCGGGCCATTTTGCCCCATGGAAACATTTCATACCACTCTCCCCTACTTGTGGTCGTCTGGCTCAATTCGCTTCCACGGAAGTCAGTACGGCAGCAAAAAGGAGACAGAATTAAAGCTCATATCAAATTGTAATTAAGCAAGACATATCGCGCCTTGTATCGCATTGTGCGCCCCTGTCCAACTGGTGGAGCGTCAGCACAACACAGTTGTTGCGTCTTCGTTGAGAACGATCAAATACGATACGTAATGTTTGTTGCAATTCCAGGAGAGGCATTGTAGAAAATATTAATTCCACCACTTGATTATAACTATACAGATACGTATTTCGACCTCAACAGAAAAAAAAGCCTTCAGTATCTCGTACATTTCCCAGTCAAGTTCAATACACTGAAAACGACCTCACTATTGAGGTCGAAATACGTATCTCTAAAGTTACAATAAAGTTACTAGCTTATTTTATTCCAAATAAAGGGTACCACAGGTCAAGTGTTCGAAATTTTTACGCGTATTTTATGATTTACGAGCTTTTTTATGGGGAATTTCCATCGAGGTTCTTTTACACGATTTTTTAAAAAGGACGGTGGTAAAACTTCTTGAAAACTATAAAATTCATCGTCATATTGTTGTGATTCAGGAAAACAGGAAATTTTGTATCTTCGAATTTGAGATGACTCCAAAAATAATCTTGGAATATTTCGGGATCGATTTTTTACGCTTTGAACATTTATCCATTGATTCTGGATTCACGCCACTTGACTGCAAGAAAAATATCCCCACATCTCAATAACTCCACCGAAACCAGTTGAATGATGCATATTGAGTGATAAATGTGTTTCATATCTCGTGTAATGTGGATATGATTTATTATGCGACGACAAGGATTGGTGTGTTTCCGCCGAGAGGACGTACATGAAGCTGTTTTGTTGTAGCAGATTGGCTGTTCTTTTTTCGCTCCATTCGCATCGGTCCATGTAGATTAGCCCGTGATAAGCGTTGGTATCGTGTTTCATCTGCGACTCTGCAAACATTTTTCATGCGAGCGAGCACTTGGATTTATTTTTCAAGGACAAGGACGCCGGTGATGCAACAACACCGACCCGGACGCCATATGATTTATTGCGGATTCAACCAAACTCTTCGCATATGTGTGTTTGATATTCATTAATATGAAAAAAAATACAGAAAAATACTTAAAAATCAATGAACTTCAAAACGAAAGCCGCTTACTTACAAACGTGATCGGAAATGTTCTCCGTTGACTAGTGAATGGCGAGATCTTCTTCGCCATTTCTTCTTCAATTCAATTCAGATTTAATTATAAATTTTGTCGCAAGCCTTCTTAAACATATTCTTCTCGGCAGCATGTTATTACTCCCGCTGCGAGTCCAATAAGTTGCTGACTTTTACCCGCGGAGTTCTGTTTCGTTATTGCTGCTATTCAGCGAACCTTGTTGTCATACAACTCGCGCGCTAGCTGACATAGGCATATCCAGGATTGCTATTGAAAGAACGTTGACACCAATAAAATGTTTGCTTTGTCCAATGATTACACAAGTTCAGATTTACTGATATCAGATATCAATGTCATATTTATAAAACGACTGTTTCGAAGTGTAACATAGCTTACGAAGAAAGTGAAGACGAATCCAAGGGTTAATTCTCCAGCATGGCGTGGGACGCGGACCAATATACTGCGCGAACAGCTTCAACATATCTCTGAAAGGCTTCTCACAGCGATAATAATTAATGTTCAGCGAAAGGAGACATTCTGATATCGAAGGTAACGTTTAGTAACTAAAATAATGCATTGGAACAGATGACTATGTCCGTACCGTAAATGGTCGGGATTCAGCCAAATCCCACCAAGCGCCAACGAAAAAATATCAATTTTCCTGCCCAAGCTTTCGTTTAGAAGATTTAATTGATCGCAAATCGTATCGGATATCCCTCAACCCCAAAACTGAGGATATCCCACATTAAATGTAGGGTATGATGGGGCGAGATGGGTCGCCTAAGGCGAACCCTGAATATCTCAAAACAGAAACATTTTAATTCAACTTTTCAACATGGATCTATAAAAATAGCTCATAATCTGTAAGCCAAGGGTATGAAATAACAAAAACTCAACTTTTTATTTCATTTCATGTCATTAAAGTAGAAGTCTATTTTTCTGTCAATCAAAAAATGGCGGGGTAAGATGGGTCAAACAGCGGGGCAAGATGGGTCACCTTTGAATACTGCAATTAATATTGTTTTTATTCCCAATATTGAATTACACATGGAGATATATCAGCTTCCACACTGATATTCTTCCCTCCCCCTTCATACGGGAGCTTGGCAGAAGGAAGGTCGTGTGATATGTGCCATCACAAATATTGCCCTCCGCTCGCTTTCAAATCGACTTATATAAAAACATTCTTCATGCCTGCCGTATCCTAACGGAACTATCAATTCTATACTTTCGCCTCTAATTCTATCATGAACATGTGCGTCTAAGTTTGGAAGATGATATTAGCATTTCCATATCATTACACACAGATAGATAGCTTTATAGCCAATGATTATCTTCTTCTATATAATAAAAATGAGTTGAGATTTCCTTCCTGACTATTTAACTCGCGAACGGGTTGACCGATTTGCAAGATTTTTCCCCTAATCGATTCGTTTTAAGATTCGCAAAGTTTGTATATACAAAAAGTTGGTAATTTAACGGGGAAAGGTAAAAAATCAGTAGAATACAATTATGGGTCAGTTGTAGAGGAAAGCAAAACTATCACACGGAAATTGATCTAGAGTGCGGTGCTGGAAATAGATCAGTATGTGACATTTGCAACATAAACACCCGGGCAAAGCTGGGTATCGAATAAAAAATAGTAGTTTGTGCAACAAGTTGCAAAAAGATGATTTTTTCAGCACGAGTTGTACGTTTATCCAACGAGGCTTGCCAAGTTGGATAAATACGACGAGTGCTGAAAAAATCGAGTTTTGCAACGAGATGCACACGCTATTTATTGCAATGACGAAAATTGGACTTTAATTTGATAAATCTGTACCAAAATTGTAGTCCAATTTACTCCACATGATCATTCTTGGCAATAAATTATGTTGCTGCAGAGAACAATCAGACTCCATGTAAAGGTGTCACATTGCATAGTTCGACAAGCCGTGAAACGATAGATGTACTTGCCTTTGGAAATTTTTGACGTCATGTCCGTCAAACTATTTCAATTATCATGCGACGCAGAGAATACCCTATTTGAACACTTACCCAAGCTAATTCAGCAAAATGTAGTCATTTAACTACTATTCCGACGGTAGTTTTTCATTATAGCACCCAAATGAGTGCTATAATGAATATTATGCAACTAATTTGAGTTGCATAATGTTCATTAAAGCACCCATTTCGTTGATATGGAAAAGTAGGCCATTTTATCACTCAAAGACGAACTGTAAACCAGATATTATGATCAGGAATTGCAAAAATAATTTTTAAGCCTTCGATGAAGAAATGGCTCTACATTTAAAAATGTTTGCAAATTCTTATGAAAACAAGTCGTCTAAGTATTGTTTTCTTAAAAACAAAAAATAGACATTTTCAATAAACAAATTAACATCATTATGTCAAAAGTAACCTTAAAATGATTAAACCAGCAATGGAAAATATGTTTTGAATACGAACCATGCCCTTCAGTATGTGCTGACCCATCTTGTCCCATTTGTAAGTTCATGTTAAAATGTCTAATTTTCAAACAAATTTATTTATTTCAACGCAGTTAGTATAACATCACCTGCATTACTTATAATACGTTCACTATGTTACTAAAAATGTTTAAATTTTACATTGCCCGACGAGATTACACGTTTTATAGAAAGTGTGTTTCGCATAAGAAACAATGCTGAAAACTATTTTACCTTGCCATACTCTACCAAAATAAAATTTAATCGAGTGGTAATAAAGTAAAACCAAATTATTCCCCCTACAAAGTCATAATCTCCACATTAAAATTTATACGATGCTCAAAAACGGCCCTGACCCATTTTACCCCGTGACCCATCTTGCCCCGCCTTACCCTACGCATGAATTGATATGAAACGTTTTCCGTTGTCCTTTTACGGACACAATATCGCAAGTTAGTCAAAAAGCCGCTTGGTGCGGTTTGGCTGAACCCCGAACAAATGATGAAAGTGAACCAGCCCTACAATGATGTACGACAAGGAGACAATCCCTTAGCTTAAGATTAGTAATGCAGCTGATAAAAGGCGAACAGACTGACATTCCCAAGTATGAGAAACCTTTGGGGCAGCAAGGACTATGTCCAAGGGCTTTACGACCCCTCGCCACGGCCTCTGCAAGTTAGGCGGCCTGCCTAGGACGTGTTGGGGTTTGGCAGTAGGCTCTGCTAAACCTCTACAAAAAGCTACATGTGTTCGTAAGCAGGTCCTATCAAAGCGACCGTGTGTCCCTACTTCGGTAGGGTAGTGCGTGTGCTGCTTCAGCTTCAGCAGAGAGCGAATGATCTGCTTGTGTTGAGGCAGGAGTGTCATAGTGCGCCACCACTATTTTCACCTCGAAGCACGGCAACAGTTTGAGTGTGGACTGTGCATGCCGAAGGAGTGTCGTAGCGTAGTATCGTTGATTGGTCCCTACATACTGCTATTGACACCTCGAGACATCCCAGTGGAGTGTTAGGGTGAGCACCCAGATAAGACTCAGGCCGATGACATACTCACGCGTGTGCGTGCGCGAACGCGTCCAAGACAAAAGAATTTCTCTTGCTGATATTCTGCTTTACGAGTGCTTGGACGCGTGTCACATCGCTCGACGCGTCAGTAATCCACACACCCACAGTGGGGCACAAGTGGTTCATGGGGAGTGCTTCTGCAGAAGAGCGAGTGATCGGCCTGTGCTGAGGAAGGAGTGTCGTAGCGGGTAACCGCTATGGTCACCGCAAGGCGTGGCGGCAGTTTGTGTATAGACTACACATGCTGAGGTAGGAGTGTCTTAGCGTAGTAACTGTAGGCCCAGGTAGTTACCGCTAGACTCCTCCAGGCATGGCAGTGTGAGTGTGTATATTAGGTACAGCCTATCCTCCAGAAGTAATACTGGAAATCTATCCCGGGGGAAATTAGGGTTGGAGCCCAAGGACGGTTTAGTGGTTGAGAGTCCCACACTCCAGTACACTGCTATGTGATAGCTTGGCAGCTACTACGCGTGTGCTGGGTCAGTGCATTAGCATTACTCCTTGCAAAAAAAATAGAAACCATAAATGGCGACTCTTCAGATTTATTGAGCTCAATTAACTGTTTTGTTTTGGGAAGAGCCGTTTGGTCGAAAGTTGTTTGGCCGAATATACCATTTGGGCAAACAGACAGACCATTAGGCCGAAAGTCTTTTGGACGAAAGGGTCGTTTGGAAGAAAGGGTAATTTGGCCGAAACTGTCATTTGGACGAAAAGGTCGTTCGACCGAAAAGGTCTTTTGTCCAAAAGGGTCATTTGGCCGGAAGGTTCATTTGGCCGGAAGGGTCATTTGGCCGAAAGGGTCGTTTGGCCGAATTGGTAATTCTGCCCAAAGGGTCATTTGGCCTAAAGGATTTTTCTTTTACAATGAGTAATGCACTATGCACCAGAGCATTAGTGATTAATCATAGATTTTATCATGATTAATGAACAATGGGCTATTTAATCATTATTCATTAATCATAATCTTGCAAAAAACATGATTTAATCATTAATCACTACTCGTTAATCATAACTTTTTACATTTAATCACTAATCTTTAATCATATTCATAGTTGTTTTGAGTTAATTCATTAATCATCAATTTTAATCATTGCATATATTGCTTTTATTCATTATTCTTTAATCATAATCATAGAATTTTTCACCATTTAATAACCCAATTTGGTAGAAAGGTTACTTGATTATTTGTCACTATGCAAATCATTCAATTTGATTATTCACAATCGTTAATCATTAATCATATCGATCGTTAATCATTAATCATATACATATTGTGTCAATATTTATTCATGATCGTTAATCATACTCCAAACGCTTTATTCATTAATCATAACCGTTAATCATTGTCAAAAATTTATTTAATCGTTAATCATAATCATTAATCATTGTCAAAAACGAATAAATCATTAATCATAATCTTTAATCATAGATTTGCATGATTTAATCATAACAAATTTAATCATTCATAGGGAGCTTTATTCATTAACGCTCTGCTATGCACTGATCCTGTAGAGTTTTAACAGAGCCCACTACCAAACCCCACCACGCCCTAGGCAGACCCACTAACACACAATTGCCGTGGGGAGGGGTCGTAAATCCCTTGGATATAGTCCCTACTGCACCCAGGGCGACCCGAAAGGGTCGTTTGGCCGAAAGGGTCATTTGACCGAAAAGGGCATTTGGCCAAAAGGGTCATTTTGCAGAGAGGGTCATTTGACCGAAAGGGTCAATTGGCCGAGTAGGCAATTTGAAAAGTGGGAAATTAGGAGTGAGAAGAGAGACGTCTCAATTCTCACTCTTTTTTTTTTTGACTAATTTTATTTGCTAATTATCTAATACATGCATTCATCTCTTAGACTAGGTGTTCCATGTTTTCTTAACACTATCATCCTTATTTGCTATGTTACGCTTTTAGTTATTATTAATACATTTCAATTGCCTCTAGCAGTTAGAATTTTTTCCTTTGGTTGAATTGAACCATGTAGGAATTACAATGTTTTCTACTTAAACTAAACTTAACCTATTTTATACTAAGGAATTTTAAGGAGTTAATCGTTGCAATAGAAGATTGCAAACGATTTTTGTCTAAAATTGAAATTATTTTGTTGGACATTTGTTGCAATGTCTCAATATTAGAAATTCTATGAAGTTCATTGGTACTATACCACGGAGGCAACTTCAGAATCATTTTCAAAATTTTATTTTGAATCCTCTGGAGTGCCTTCTTTCTGGTATTGCAGCAACTAGCCCATATTGGCACAGCATACAACATGGCAGGTCTAAAATTTTGTTTGTAAATCAAAAGTTTGTTCTTAAGAAAAAGTTTTGTTTTTTTGTTTATAAGTGGATATAGACACTTAATATATTTGTTACTTTTGGCTTGAGGGCTTTAAATGTGTTTTTTAAAAGTTAATTTTTGATCTAGCAGAAGTCCTAAATATTTAGCTTCGCTAGACCAATTAATTGGAACCCCATTCATAGTGACAATATGTCTGCTAGAAGGTTTCAAATAAGAAGCTCTCGGCTTATGTGGGAAAATTATAAGCTGAGTTTTGGAAGCATTCGGGGAAATTTTCCATTTTTGCAAATAAGTGGAGAAAATATCCAAACTTTTTTGCAATCTACTACAAATGACACGAAGGCTTCGCCCTTTGGCTGAAAGGCCCGTGTCATCTGCAAACAAAGATTTTTGACACCCTGGTGGTAAATCAGGTAAGTCAGAAGTAAAAATGTTATACAATATGGGCCCCAGTATGCTGCCATGGGGACACTAGCCCTTACAGGTAATCTATCAGAGTTAGTATTCTGATAGTTTACCTGCAGTGAGCGATCTGATAAATAATTTTGGATCAGTTTAATGATGTACAGAGGAAAATTAGAATTCATCAATTTTACAATCAAACATCCATCCCAAATACTGTCTAATGCTTTCTCGATATCAAGAAAAGCAACTTCAGTCGAATATTCTTCAGATTTGTTGAGTCGAGTTAAATTTGTAACTCTTGATAACTGATGAGCGATTGAATGCCCTTGGCGAAAACCAAATTACTCATCAGCAAATTGAAATTGTCATTAATAAGAACCATTATTCTATTTAAAATAATCTTTTCAAACAGTTTGCTTATTGAAGAAAGCAAACTGATTGGCGATAACTAGAAGCCTCAGCTGGGTTTTGTCCGGCTTCAAAATTGGAACAACTTTGGCGTTTTTCCATTTATCTGGAAAGTATGCCAATTGAAAACATTTGTTAAATAAATTAACCAAAAGGATAAAGAGCTCTCAGGAAGTTTTTGATAAGTATGTAGAAAATACCATCATCACCTGGGCTTTCATATTTTTAAATTTTCTAGTAATAGATCTCACTTCATCCAAATTGGTTCCCAACGAAGGGTCAAAAACATTCTCTTGATTGAGAATGTCTTCGAAGCTCCGTGTAACCTGATTCTCAATTGGACTAGTGAGACCTAGACTAAAATTATGGGCACTCTCGAACTGCTGAGCAAGTTTTTGAGCCTTTTCGCCATTTGTTAATAAAATTTTATTTCCCTCTTTAAGCGCTGGAATTGGCTTTTGAGGTTTTTTAAGAATTTTTGTTAATTTCCAGAAGGGTTTCGAACTGGGATCCAACTTCGAGACATTATTCTCAAAGTTGGTATTTCTCAGAATAGCGAAACGTTTTTTAATTTCATTTTGCAAATCTCGCCAAATAACTTTCAACGCGGGATCGCGAGTTCTTTGGTATTGCCTTCTTCTCACATTTTTAAGACGGATCAGTAGCTGAAGATCGTCGTCAATAATAATGGAGTTGAATTTAACTTCACATTTCGGAATTGCAATGCCTCTGGCTTCGACAATTAAATTTGTCAAAGATACGAAAATACAAAGCATTATCAATATCACTTTTGGTATCGAAAGGAATATCAACATCAAAATTCCTATCGATATACGTTTTATATAAATCCCAATCAGCTCTATGATAATTAAAAGTAGAGCTGATTGGATTATAAATGGCTTCTTGTGAGATTTCAAACGTCACAGGAAGGTGATCAGAGTCAAAGTCAGCATGAGTTACCAATTGGCCACACAGCTGACTTGAATCCGTTAAAACTAAATCAATTGTAGAAGGATTTCGACTGGAGGAAAAACAAGTTGGTCCATTGGGATATTGAATAGTATAATATCCCGCAGAACAATCTTCAAATAAAATTTTACCATTGGAATTGCTTTGAGCATTATACCATGAACGGTGTTTGGCATTGAAGTCACCAATTACGAAAAATTTTGATTTGTTGCGAGTCAGAATTTGAAGATCAGCTTTCAACAAATTCTTTTGCTGCCCATTGCATTGAAAAGGCAAGTAGGCTGCAATGAAGGAAAATTGACCAAAATTTGTTTCAACAGAAACTCCCAAGGTTTCAAAAACTTTGGTTTCAAACGAAGAAAATAATTTATGTTTGATACGTCTATTAATGACAATGGCGACCCCACCACAGGCGCTGTCAAGACGATCATTTCTGTAGATAAAATAGTTTGAATCTCTTTTAATGGAGAGTCCTGGTTTTAAATACGTTTCAGTTATAATGGCAATATGCACATTATGAACTGAAAGGAAGTTGAATAATTCATCTTCCTTACCCTTTAGAGAGCGGGCATTCCAATTTAGAACTTTCACACAATTATTTGGATCCATTGAAACGGAGTCCGATAACAATTTTTGTGTGTACTTTATACCAACCTGAACAGCTTCAGGAATGGTATTTGCTTTGAACATTGCATCAATCATGTGATGCAATTGTTCAGTTAAAAAATCAAAATCGGAAGCAGTCATGCTACCTGAATCGGCAACATGACCGTTATTTTCCGTTGGGACATGGGTATAAACCTCATTTTGAGAAGAGAAATTTGGTCTACCAGCAGCGATGTTTGCATACGTAGGTACATTGGAAAAATTGGAATTTATTGAAGTGCTTGCTACCCGTTGACGAGCGGCAAAATTTGTTTGTGAATTGTGGTGGGTATGAGTTGCTCGACCGGTAACCGGTTTCGAAATTTGAGCGTTTGAAAAATTTCTACCCGTCGAATCTGGGATCCGATTGGAATTTCCCGTCATCAATTTTGCACGGGAGTTCAAAACTTTTTTGCGTGAAGGGCATTCCCAGAAATTGGATTTATGATTGCCCCCACAGTTTGCGCTTTTAAATTTATTGGAATCTTCTCTCACAGGACATGCGTCCTTGGCGTGAGAGGTTCCACCACAAATCATGCATTTAGCATCCATGTGACAATGTTTGGTTCCATGACCCCACTTTTGGCACTTACGGCACTGGGTAGGGTTTTGGAAATTTCCCCCAGGCCTGCGGAAATGTTCCCATGTAACACGGACATGAGACATAATACAGGCCTTTTCCAAACTTTTCATATTATTTAGTTCACTTTGTTAAAATGAACTAAATAAAATTCTTGAGAAATGCCCTCTGGGAAGTACCAGAATGGGATTTCTTTTTCATCTTAATTACTTGGACTGGTGAAAATCCAAGTAATTGAGAAATTTCAATTTTAATCTCATCCAGTGATTTGTCATCACTGGGAGACCTTTCAAGACGACTTTGAACAATCGCTCAGTTTTGTCGTCGTATGTGAAGAATTTATGGCGCTTCTCAGTTAAATAGTGAAGAAGACGTTTGCGATCGTCAAAGGATCCCGGCAAAACGCGGCAGTCACCCTTCCTAGCAATCTGAAATGAAACCTTGATCCCCTGAAGGTTACTCAAAATCTCATTCCGGAAGCCAGAAAACTCGGCAACAGATACCACAATTGGCGGAATCCTTTGCTTTTCGCATGAATCGAATCACCTGGGCTAGAGGTAGATTCGATTTGCTCAATTTCATCATTAATCAAATCGAACTGATTGCTCAGTTCGATTGGAGAAGAATTATTTCCGATATTAGAGTTAGAAGGAATATCTGAATTCTCCAGCTTCCTTCTATTTTTTCCGCGCTTGGGCAGGACGGTCTTGAAACCTTGTTTCTTTGAAGGAAGTGGAGAATTCAGAGACTTCCTCTTGTTTTTGTTAATACTCATTGCTGAGCGTGGAGACGTGACCTTCTAAGAGGTTTTTCCCCAGAACGGTGTCCCTGCAGGATTACCACCGCTTGGCGGAATTTTACTTCCGCAAACGGGTCCAACGTAAAACGAAGGCACGGGTCCTTGCAAAGATCGTAACGGGATCAGTGGGTACAAATAGCGCTAAGAAGCACCGTTGAAATTAAAATAGCTTCGGGTAGTATTAAAAACTTCCTTCCGCAAAGAGAGAAAGAACCGCACAGCACGAAAGCACGATGCGGTCTGAATTCTCACTCTTCATTTCTCTCTTCTCACTGTAAAAAGTGAGAAGCTTCTCACTTCTCACTTCTCACTGTATAAAATGAGAAGCGCGAAGTGAGCAGTGAGACGGGATGGGGAATTTCAAGAGACGAGTATTGGTGTAATTCGCCACACAGTAAATTTATTATTGATTGCATTCTGCTCTACAATATGTTATTTTTTAACAAAAATTGAATTTCGATCTGGCATGGATTCAAACCTACGCTTGTCTCAAGCATCGCCACAGTGACCCGTATGCTAGCCCTCTAGTCCTATTTGATTACCTGTTGGAGTGATGGTTGAAAGCCAACGTAATACACAGGGGCAATCCCAGTAAATCTTTTATAAATAATCACTCGAATGTTTTACATGAAGTCGTTTCGGAAACGTTTTTTTATTTGGATGTAGAAAAACCTGTCTTGGTGTGTAAAGTATTATTTTCGACTACTGAATTTGCTAATCTAATGCCTAACAACGTGTCTTGTAATTAGAGCCAAGCAACTCAAAGCGGTTTCATTAATGCGGCTTTAGCTTTGAAGGATACTAAAATACAATCCGTTTGTTATTGATCCCAAATCTTGAAAAAGGGAGTCGCTACATATGATTCCCAACTGACATCTATAAATACATGTATCTCCAGGGTGTCGTATCCAGGAAAATAACATCTTGGAATGGATGTTGCATCGAGCTGTCGATTTCGACAGATCGCTTATAATTTCTCCCACTTAATGTTGATCCGTCAAACATTTTGAATAGGGATTTTCCCGAGCACGGTAAAGAGTGATGCCAGTCCAAACTGATGACCACCTAAAATAGTTGCCTTTTCCTCGGAATAATAACTTCATAGTGCATAGTACAGCTATCATTTTTCTCGTCTCCGACCCGCAACAAACCTGCTCTGGAGCTGGATAGCCAGATTCTTATGTGAGCATGAGCATGATTTACCGCCCACGGTTGGTATTCCGTTATTGCCAGGCCAGCGGTAATTACACGGAAAACCAACAGATGATATGTGGGACTAATGTCACTTTTAATGTGTAAACACTGGTGACCCAAAATTAAGCAATACCGGCACCGGCCGTGTAGAAATGCAGATCATTTGAGGAATTTGTAGGAATATGTTGACGTGATACTCGCTTTAATAGAAGCCGACGAGTCATCTGCACTTCCACGAGTAATCACTGGGATGTTGGATATATGGAGGTATTGTTTTAATTATGTCGACTGTTAGCAATGTACTTTTCGGTGATTATTTGACTTTTCAGTCTGTATTTTGAATGAAAAACAACTAGGGTATATGCTCCCATTTCAATCTCAGATCCAATATTAATCTCATTTTGCGATCGCTTAACTTCTAGCGTAAAATAAACAGTGTTTTCGCAGTTTATTTGAACTGATAACTATTGAAGCACATTTCCATGAGATTAATTTATGTGATACTATCAATAGTTTCAGAAATAATTCACTAATAATATTCAAATTAATAAAAATAGATAAGGACTTACTGAATGGGATAAAAATCTTACTTTATAAGATTGGTTCTCTACCCAAGCTCATACGTACTACGCCGTCACCACTTACCGACAGTGAACTTTATCAGTGGATTTAGTGGAATGCACTATTTAAAACACCATAAATCTTTAAGCAGTACACTTTTCACACCTGCGGTAAAATTACCTAATGATTTAAAATTAAAAACTAGCTTCTAAAAGCTGAAAAAGCATGGGATGAATTTCTTCCAAAACATAATTAGCACTGATTATATTTCAATCCCATTACACTACACTGAAAATAATCCGTGGTTAAAACTACTATTTTGTGGACTACGCTCTGCTTTTAAAACTACCATGGAATTTCCGTAAATTTTACCATGGTTTCAGAGAAATTCATCACTGTTTCAGTTCATGTGACAACATTCCGCATGGGCCACAGTTGCTTTTTACGGTCACGGTCAAAAGTGTTTGTATGTAAATCATCAATAAATCTATATTAGTTGGACACTATCGTGGTAGAGTGGGATCTAATACGAAGTTAGCTTAAAATGAGATGGATATCGGGGCTTTCAGTAAGATGAATAAAATACGATAAGATGGAAATCGGTATAAATCGGTGAGTTTTTAAACAACGTTTTGGATAAATTATAAAAGAAAGTTACAAAATTTCTTTTTATAAGGTCATTTTTCAAATGTGAGCAAGTCTATTTTTGGTAGTAAATTGACCATCAAATGCTTTTGCTTCGAGTTATTGATGTTTTATACGTGCACGTTGGCTTAATGAGATGGATATAGGGACAGATACCCTATATGTTTTCTTTCTCCAACGTTTCGATCCTTATTGGATTTTCTACAAGGATTCTGTAATTGAATTTCAACATTACAAACATTAGAAACATAGTAGAACATTAACACATTATCGAAATTTTAATAAATATTGATTATTAGTTGTTAGATAAATATTTTCTTATAGTTTAACTCACTTTTCGTCCCTTCTTTTTTTTCGAAAAACCTTGTAATATTTTTTTTAATTTGTCAGAATTCGGACCGTTAATTATTATTGCGTTTTTTTTCTTCAAAATGACGGTTAATGCATGTTAGCTCAGTGTGTTTGATGTTTGCTTATGATTGTGTCCCTTACGCTTCTTCGCTGTGGAAACTGATCGATAGTTTTTGGAAAATATGCATTTTTTGGGGTTGGCCAAATTAGGCACTAAGGTGGCCATAACCGGTAAACTTCCCCTAGTTGTTTTTCATTCAAAATACAAATTGAAACGCCAAATAAGTCCTTCTTGTGCTTGTGAGATTGTTGTCGAGAACCATTTTCGCCGGGCTATTGTTCGACATTCTGGCTACGCACCCGGTCCACCACATTCGTCTGATTTTCGGGGTGTAGCGTCTAATGAACTTTCTGTAGATGGTCAGTTTGGTTCAGTGGTGAAATCTATTCGATCGCTTCGATCTGTCGAAGACCAAAGTACGAGCGATTTCCTGCCACGATGCGTCTTTGAATTTATGTTCTGGTATCGAGTTCTTCAACCACCTCGATGTTGTGACCACCGATACAAACTTGTGGTGGGTGGCCTACGTTGTCTTTTCTATCATGTACTTTGTCTTCGACGCCTCGATGAATAATTCGATCCGCTTAGCTTCTCTTCGGTCTGATGTACGTATCCTCCATACACGCTAACTTTCACCTACTCAGTGACTGAGTAAAATTGTATTGCTCTCTCTTTCTATCCCACGGAAATTTTACTCAATTTCCGTCAAAAGCAGGACAACTCAAAACTATGAGTAAACCTGGTTTTAATGGAAATTGAGTAAAATTTCCGTGGGAAGAAAAGAGATGGCAATACAATTTTACTCAGTCACTGAGTAGGTGAAACTTAGAGTGTATACTCAAAACTACGTGCAATAATATCAATGTGGTCGGCGAAAACAAATAGCTGCACGGACTTCTTGAAAATTGTATCACTCGTGTCTATACATGCCTTCGTTTTACCCCTTCCAAACCGATGTTAAATGGCAGGAGTCGAGATAATTCTGCAATCGCGAAAAAGTGTGATCGTAACATCCAGATGCTTTTGTTCACAGATCTATTACAATGACGTGAAGCCTATGCCACGAATTATGGATCACAACATGCGATCAATGACAAGCATTTGCTGGGCCAGGCAAAAGTCACTACAGGAACTTTCCATTAGGTTCTTTAATACATTGTATACTAAGCATTGTTGATGTTTGGATCCGTCCTGTAAATACCGTCTTTGAACCAACTGCTAACCCGGTCTTTATATGTGATCTAGTGAACATTACATAATCTTTCTACGTGGTGCAACGAAGAACTATTTTAAATGATGGAACAACATTTGTTATTACACACTCACACATGTAGGAAAGATCATAACCTTGCCGTATCTCTTTGCGTGTTTCAAAGGGACTCGAGAATACCTCTCAAACTCGAACTTACAGACTTGACTCGGGTATACAGACTTCAAGTCTTCAGCATTTCTCCATCACCATCTATCTCACCACTAATATGGACTTGACGTGTTGGGAATTGGAAAGTATTGATTGAATCAAGGTGACTGACTGATCCCATACTACTGTTGCTGCATCTTAGACGGAACAATTTTTTGCGGATTTTCGATGTTACACAACGACTCCCAATAGTAAATACCACACCTTTCTGGAATCGGAGCGGTTCATAACTCTATTTCAGTCCACTATTGGCTGCTTCAGATTATTAAACGACTCAGGATTCCGTATCAAACGGCGTTCCAAGGATTTCTGTTGGTTTTCTGCAGTAGGTTGACTGTTGGGTAAATTTAATATTGTCGTGTTTCCACAATAGAAAAATCTGGAATCTCTCGGTTGGCACCAATGTAGTTGTGTATAGGCGAATCTTGACGCATGACTTCGGTTCTAGCAAAGAAGCAACTGCAACGCCGGCATTCTCGACTGTGGAAGAATCTTTCATAAGGTCATGCAACTTTCCGTCTGGAATACGAGTTTCTTTGTACACATGTAGGTAGGTGTAATTTCTTCAACTTGGAATAATTTCCACCCGAAACTGAACCGTGCATCGTCCGACCGAGTTTTTGCTGCTGCTTGCTGCCAAATCTACTTTCTTGAAGGAACTTCAAGGTAATTTTCGGTTTGTTCGTATCAGTAAGAGTGAATTTATTCAATGAAGAAAGCCTTAGTACAACGAATGACACAATAGTTAGAAATGGTCTAATTTGTGTAGGAATATATTGATTGCAATGTTGATTCACGGAAGAAACTACTGCTGATGTTTGCCGGAAGACTGTGCCTGTTGGTTCATGAGAGTTTAAACCATGCGTCGTTCTGAGCCACTCCCTAACAACATCTAGGGAGCAAGGAGCTCCTGATGCGGAATGTGAAATCTTAATACGGAATTTTTTCATCCCAACTTCGAAACTGGACCACGGACAATATTCTATAATTCATTGATTTAAGTTTGTAGACTAAGGACAACTTTTTATATAACACATATCAGATTGAACTGTACCTCTTTGTAGTTTTCTTCCAGAGCCACTAGGGAGATGTGTAGCCCTTAGGACATTGTACCTGCAGACCCTCTGGAATTAATCCATTGCTATAAAACTTGGGCACAGTCTTATCGTGTTAGCCTCATGATATACGAGTGTATGAATGGTAACTTGGCCACAAAGATTGCTGCACATGTTGCACAAAGATTGCTGCAACTTATATATGACCAGATTCAGTCACATTTAAGTTACTGCAACCAATTTTCGTCGATCGTGCTACTTGGGGATGTTATGCCCCCAGAGTTCCAAATGATTCAGTAGATGAATTCTATAAATAAATATTAGTCATAAAATGTAATGTTCATGGAATAGTTATGCCTATGAAAGTTGTTCCACAAGGGATAAATTTGGGTCCTCTCTTATTTTCCCTGTTCATCAACGATGCTGCTCTTGTAGTGCTTGAGGAAAACACATCTTCTACGCTGATGATATGAAAATTTATTCCGTCATCAAAAACATTGGAGACTGTCTGGAGCTACAGAATCTGTTGACCTTGTTTGAAGAATGAAGCAAGCGAAACCTTCTCGAGCTTTGTGTGGCCAAATGTAGTACAATATCGTATACCAGGAAAAGACAGCTGATTCTATTCAATTATTCTTTGGTCGGACATACTTTGGAACGCCTCAACATAGTTAAAGATCTCGGAGTTTTGTTGGATTCTGAACTATCGTTCCGCCCTCATTACGAAGATGTGATAGCCCATGCAAATAGACAGCTTGGTTTTATCCTGAGGCTTGCTGATGGGTTTCGTGACCCGCTGTATTTGAAATCCCTCTATTGTGCTCTTGTATGCTCTATACTGGAGTCAGCAGTGCTTGTCTTGTGCCCTTACAACAGAATTTGGATTGGCCGTTTTGAAGCAATTCAATAGAAATTTTTCCGCAATGCTCTTCGAGGCCTTCCCTGGAGAGACGTTACGAACCTCCCACCGTACGAACACCAATACACACTTTTGGGTATCGAAACACTAGAGAAGAGAAGGTCAAATATGCAAGCCGTTTTCATCGCAAAGATCCTTACGAATGAGATTGATGCCCCTGCTTTGCTCAACTAATTGAATATATATATGTGCCAGAGCGATCACTAAGACGTCGTCAGTTCTTTCAATTGAGTGCAAGGAACAGTCGATATGGACAATTTGAGCCGATAAGATTCATGATGTCGACTTTTAATCTATTCTTCGACCGCTACGACTTTGATGTCAATGCAGCTGATTTCGGACGCCGATCAAGCAACCAAATCCGTGAATAATAATTGTAAATTATGTGTTAGTTTTAAGCGATTGGAGTACCTTGAATGTGTTTTATTTATTAATTAGACTAATTTTTGTTATTTTAATGTGTTCTATTTGTAATACTGTATGCTAAAAAAAGATGCAGGGTTTTTATGCCAATTTTTGGGCTATTCCCTACCAGAGTACTTCATAGAGACAGATATAGTCAAATGAAGATATACAAGAACTACATAACTACAATAGATAAATAAATAAATAACTGAACGCAGTGCTGTTATGCGTATATAAATAATATCACAGTAAACAAAATCAAGGGAATTTGACCAATATGCACGAACTTGAAATACCAAAACTAACAGTGCTATTTATTATTTAACATGTATGTGTCTACTGTTCACAGCACATCTGGAATGTAAGACTTTATGCTCCTGTCAAGACCTCCTAGCTTCGCCGTTGCAAAGCTGTCGCTGTTATTTATTCCGTTTGTTATTTATTTAATTTTAATTGAGTAAAACGTGATTCCACACGCGCGAGCAAACCGTCTAAATAGTTGGGCACTCTCCAGTCTTTTTGAAGCAGCAGCGGAGCCCTGACGACGACGGTCAAGCGTGTCGCGAATTTCGAAGGGATATTTGTTTGACAGAGAACTTCCAAGCCCCATGCAACCAACAACGGGTGCTGCCTTCTACTGCCGGTTATCGACGGACGGCGACGAAGGCGATGTACATTCGCGAAAAACAAGCCTCAGAACTTCTTGTACAAGAAAGTGTAAATCTGTTTCATGTTGTTTTTGTCGCTGCCCGCTTCTTGTTGGGGAATTGTTTTGCTTCTGCGAGGATCGCGATTTGCATATTACAACGAGATCGAATTATCGCCGATGTTATGGTCGTGTTTTGGCCACCCTCATTTGAGCCATCTGACTGGAGTTTGGAGTAGCTACTGATCGCAGCCATTGGGTGACAACACAATGTAAGAGAAAGTCATTTCATTGAAGATGAATCCACAAATTGAAAATGTAATGATTATGGTATTTTTGCCTTGGGATGCATCTAAAACTAACAATATGCATATGTAGATAATTTAATCTTCAATGTGACATATTTCCACTTCAAATCTCTTGTTGATTGATTGGTAATTTACGTATCCAGTAGAATTTTCAATTTTGAGGGTGTTTTGATACAAAGTTTTGATACAAAAAGAAAAGCTATGCGATGGAAAGCGTTTGCTTGTATGTCTTTTAGAGGAACACACTATTTTATCAAGGAGAGCGATATTTATTCTATCGCCTGCCGTTGTGGGAATCTAAAATCACAATTTCCTAATAACAATGGGATAAGATTCGATGAATCCTGCCAAAATAAATGGAATTCTCCCGAATGAAGATCTACCATCAGATTGAGATGACCTTCAAAAATGTTAGCTAAAGACATCAATCCATGAGGAGCAACTAACATCGTTATCATTCCACTTAATAGGTATACAGAAACACGTAATAAAAGTTGCCTCAATGCCTCCAAATACTTATATCAAAGGGTAATCACAACTCCGAAGTAATCGGGACGTACACAGAGCGTTACTTACTTCGCATAATCCGACCGACAATAGACCTGTCGATCGCGGAAATAGCACGATGGTTGCCGTTCCAACAGCGTCAGACAGATGGAACACCGCAAACAGGAACCGTGCCACGAGCATCCATCAACGTCGAAAAGGTATTTATCGGCAATCGGTTCCCCGCATGCCGTGCATGTCCGCAGTTCAGTCTGAAACAAGATCAATAAAAACAAATGTCAAAAAATCTATACTGTATGAGCCGAAAATTCTCACGTTGGCCCAGAAATTTCCGGAACAAATAGAACCCTTGCTCTAGAAATATCAAATATGTTTCGATATGTTGAAATCCACTTAGAGGAAACTGGGGTAAAATGCAGAAAATCCCTTTGGGATTTTTCAATTCAGCGCATGTAGTTCGGATCTCGAACTACCAATCCAGCTGTAAGCATTCCTTGAAATTAGTCTGAAAAGTCGCTAAAAACGCCAAAAGGTCGTTTTGCCCCGGGGGTGCATATTGCCCTAATCTACCCTACAAGAATTGGTGCCTCAATGTGAACCTCAAAAACTAGAAATACTTATTCCGCAGCGTGATGAATTACCTCCGATTTGAACATTCGAACCACGTGTGCTCCTACTAGAAGCCCTGCAACGACCATAAGTTCAATCTTCCGCATCATCGGGTCTCTGTCATACATGCGTTGCTGTTCATCTACCCAACGCCCATGTTCATCTACCCAACTAGAACCCTCAATTTCGAATTATTATACAACCGAAAATAATAAACTGTCACTTACGCAACAAAAGAGGCGACAGACAAGAGGGCAAAGACAATAAATGCGTTTCCACCTCTGAGGAAGGGATATTTACCAGCAATCGAATGGAAGATGGGTATGACTATTCGTTTTCTCCATAGAACGGCTTTTTGCGTCTGAATGCCGTTTCAGCGCCATTATTGGCTTGTATACATTTCAGCTGTTGTTATTCGCAGATAAATTCTTGGAATTTTATGGTGCAGGGATGTTCAAAATCAAATCTGTTTTTGATTTAACAATGGGAAACAGAAGGAAATTTGCTATAGTTAAACTATAGTTGGAATTGGGATTGCCGTATACGTTGATTTCGCAGTGAAACAAAAAGTTAATTTGTCCACATGCTAGCGATACAGTAATTGTTCTTTACTAAAGTAGTATTGCTGAACAGTACACTTTGCACATTGTTTGCACATGAAAGACTATCCAAATAAAATCAACAATAGCTCTAGTGTTATTTCTATTGATATGTGGTTACTCTTCAGCGGAAAATTATAAATTGTATTGTCATGAGCATGACAAAATTACGCTGCAAATGATCATCCCTACCATCTGTACCAGCTGCAACATGACAACGATCAAAAATATAGTTGCCAACATTTATAGCCACACAAATATAAATGGGTGAGCAATGATTTAGGCAGAACTGCCCAGATTTCGCGCCTCTCCTTCTTACCCAGGCTCACTCCCTCCCGAATTCCGAAGTTTGCCCTCGTGGTTGTTTTACGGTTTGCGGATGTGTCATTCAGAACAAATTTATTATTTATTATCTTGATATTAACTACCAACCATAGACCATGGTCGCATGGTGGCAGATTTTCCTTCCTTCCCGCTTCTATCGTCACCGACCGGCGTCGCCGGTGTCGTGAGCTGAAACGTGTGAACAATACAGTGGGTCGCCTTTGAAGGGTGCCACAGGACGAAGTCTCTTCCCGGAGTGATAGATGGTTTTTGTATTGCCAAACGGTCGTTTTGTTCCACTCCATTACGGTCTCAAGAGGGAAAGTGTGCTTCTCTATAAAGACCTACCGTAAATGCAGAAGTTGAGTGCGCTCGAGTGTGGTTAGCCCCTTTTTAGCACTGGAACAATTATGATGGGAAAACATATGTTTGACTTTCTGGTCGCGAGAATGTACGCACTTCCTTTGCCGATGATTTGTGGTGTGAACCGGTAGAATAAAAATTGCAGCGCGTTGAATATTGTTGATATAAAATAAATTGCTTCACAAATAGCTCTTTTAATATGATCCTTCAAAGAGTCAATATTTTTGGAATAAATGAAGCTGACCAAAGCTGACCTATCTAGGACAACGCGACATTACCGGCTGATGAAATGCAAGATTCCACAAAAAAGGTTATTTGATGTGCTTAACAACTGGCAGGGCATCATATTACAGTGCATTGTTTTACACTTTACGATAGAATGGGTGAAAATAAATGGTTAGAAACAAATCCTAGGGCCGGTGTACCAATTGTCGCCATACATAAGAACAACTATTTAAAAAAATAAGTAGAAGGCATGTGGGTGGACTTTATATATCAAGTGAAAGGTTTTACTACCTGTTCCTTAGAACAGATGTGAAAACCACAATAAAATTAGTTATTATCAAAATTGATTAATCCATAATAGGAACGCATGGACCAGTTGTGGCACTATTCTTATTTTTGGTTCCTTATTTTGCAAATCCCTTTGTTTTCTTATGGGACTAGCCAAATTGGGACCACTAGAGCGACAACTGGTGCAAAGGACGTCAAAAATTAAGCAAAATCAATTTTTACAATTATGATTTGCTAGTTCTGGAGGAAATCAAAAGTGTTATCGTGCTTTCAAAGGTGCTTTATTGATATGAACTTAGTTTGCAGAGGTTTGATTGGTCATTTGGCATATAAAGCACTAGTGCGACAACTGGTGCTATAGCCACAACTGGTACATCTAGCCTAGTCAAATAAAATTGAATTAGAAACCAAATTCAAATCGAAAATTAATCCAATGTTAATCCAAATATAAACCAAATTCAATCTAAATACAATTCAATTTCAGTCCAAATCCAATTCAAATTAATTCCAAATCGAATTTAAATCCAAACGAAATGCATTGCGAATCTAAACTGAATCCAATCTAAAACAAATCCATATCCAAGTCAAATGCAAACCAAATATTATCCAAATTCAATCCAAATCTAATCCAATTAAAATCTAATCCAAATCCAATCGCGATGCAATCCAAAACTTATCATAATGCAATCTAAACTCAATCCAAATCTAATGCAAATCCAAGACCAATACAAACTCAATTCAAATCTATTCCAAATACATTCTAAATCTAGCCCAAATCTAATCCAAATCCAATCCAAATCCAATTCAAATCTAATTCAAATCCAATCCAAAGCCAAATCCAATCCAAATCCAATCCAAATCTAACCCAAATCCAATCCAATCCAATTCCAATCCAAATCCAACCCAAATCAAATCCAAATCCAATCCAAATCCAATCCAAATCCAAATCCAATCCAAATCCAAATCCAAATCCAATCCAAATCCAATCCAAATCCAATCCAAATCCAATCCAAATCCAATCCAAATCCATTCCAAATCCAATCCAAATCCAATCCAAATCCAATCCAAATCCAATACAAATCAAATCCAAATCAAATCCAAATCCAACCCAAATCCAATCCAAAGCCAATCCAAATCCAATCCAATACAAATCCAATCTAAACCAATCCAAACCAACCAAACCAAACCAATCCAAACCAATCCAAACCAATCCAAACCAATCCAAACCAATCCAAACCGATCCAAACCAACCAAACCAATCCAAACCAATCCAAACCAATCCAAACCAACCAAGTCCAATCCAAACCAATCCAAACCAACCAAATCCAATCTAAATCCAATCCAAATCCAATCCAAATCCAATCCAAATCCAATCCAAATCCAATCCAAATCCAATCCAAATCCAATCCAAATCCAATCAAAATCCAATCCAAATCCAATCCAAATACAATCCAAATCCAATCCAAACCAAATCCAATCTTAATCCAATCCAATCCAAATCCAATCCAAATCCAATCCAAATCCAATCCAAATCCAATCCAAATCCAACCCAAATTCAATCCAAATCAAATCTAAATCCAATCTAAATCCAATCTAAATCCAATCCAAATCCAAATACAATCCAATTTCAATCCATATCCAATTCAAATCCAATCCTAATCTTATCCAAATCGAATTCAAACCCAAATCAAACCCAATCCAAATCTAATCCAGATCCAATCCAAATCCTGTTCAAACCCAATGCAAATCCAAATACAATCCAAATCCTATTCAAATCCAATCTAAATCCAATCCAAGCCCAATACAAATCCAATTCAAATGTTATCCAAATCCGACCCATATCCAATCCAAATCCAATTCTAATCCAAATCCAGTCTTAATGCAATCCCAATACAATTCAAATCCATTTCAAATCCAATCCAAATCCAATCCAAATTCAATCCAAATCCAATCCATATCCAAATACAATACAATATTAATCCAAATCAAATCCAAATACAATCCAATCCAATCCGAATCCAATCCAAATCCAATCCAAACCTTATCCAATTCCAATCCAAATCCAAATCCAATCCAAATGAATATGTGAGCAAGTGCTGGATTGCTAGAATTCCAATCCAAATCCAGTTCAAATCCAATCCAAGTCCAATCCAAATCCTATCCAATTCCAATCCAAATTCAATTCAAATTTTATCCAAATCCAATTCAAATCGGATCCAAATCGAATCCAAATTAAATCCAAATCCAATCAAAATCCGAATCCATTTTAAATCCGATTCAAATCCAATCCAAATACAATTTGAATTCAATCCAAATCCAATCCATATCCAATCCAAATCCAATCCAAATTCAATCCAATTCCAATCCAAATCCAGTTGGTTAAAGCACCAGTCTAGCGTACTGAGGGTTGTGGGTTCAAGTCCCATCGATGGGAAAGTGCTTAACTCCAATACATTTTTCATGTCAATATTTTCCACATCTTCTTATATATAAAAATGAAATGGTCTGTGTTCGTATCCGCATAACTCAAAAACAGCTGGATGGATTTTTTCATTTCTTCAGCAGAAACATTCGTTATAGTTTCCGACGGGTTTATATGATATTTCCTTATGCGAAAATCACGGTTAGGTTGAGTAAATCGTGAAAAACTTAAATTGAGATTCGTATGGGCATTTTGCATGGGTAGTTCAGAACGCGCATTTTCGCCTACTATGCAGGACAACGTCTGCTGGGTCGACTAGTAATGTACATATTCAGATATGAGGTTTTAGAACATTGTAAATTAATGTCCAAGTCAAGTGGTTTATACCCGTAGATGTGTTGAGGACATATGAATGACTGAATAATTCAAATAAAACTTCCAAATTTGCTATTGTTGATCGTAGTTAAAAGTACAGAAAATTCTTATGGTTGGAAAATACATAGACTAGATGTACCAGTTGTGGCTATAGCACCAGTTGTCGCACTAGTGCTTTATATGCCAAATGGCCAATCAAATCACCAAAAACCAAGTTTATATCGATAAAGCATATTCATATCATACGATAACACCTTTGATTTCCTCCAAAACGAGCTAAGCATAATTGTTAAAATTGATTTTGTTTAATTTTCAACGTCCTTTGCATCAGTCTCGCACTAGTGGTCCCAATTTGGCCAATCCCATAAGAAAACAATGGGATTTGCCAGATAAGGAACCAAAATTAAGAATAGTGCCACAACTGGTGCATGCGTTCTTATTATGGATTAATGAATTTTAAGAATAATATCACATTTTATTGTGGTTTTCACAGCTGTTCTAAGGAACAGGAAGAAAAACCTTTCGCTTGATATATTTTTTTTTTTCGCCGAGTTCTCAGCATTATTTGTTTATTTTCCCGAGGTGAGCACCACCAAGTTTCAGCAAACATGATTTTTGCCGAGATTTCAGTAAAAGTGATGTTTTTTTTGCTGAGGTTCGGAAAATATTTTGCTGATAATCAGCAACAAACATTTTTTTTTTGCCGAAGTTCAGTTTTGAAATCTACTGAGATACAGCGGTGCCCGATTTTGCCTAGCTGGAAAATCCTCTTAAGCACACCGACTGATCAATTTTCAAAAAGATGGCATGCAGGAAACACACTTCAAATATATTAGTCATGTAAAAGCTCCATGACCTTATTCAATTTTTAATAGATGGCAACTCCACGTCACTTCGACGTCATATATGAACGAAAGAAGTCATCACTTGTAGTGAATTTCAATTCGTGGCGTGCTACATTTTCCTCAATGAGATAATTTGTTCTTATTCAATCTCCAGCGGAGGGCCACCCAGTCTGTGAACATATTACCAGCCCGTTTCCCAGTAGCCATTAGCAAAAATGTATTTTATTGAATTATACCAATCAACACACACCAGAAATATCAGTTTTTTGAAACACTAAACTAGTTTTCACCGTCACTTTAATTGCCACACATCGTCATCGGGTGCTAAAAAAGCCCAAACTGCTGGTCGATTGGTCCATTTGCCGGTCGTAAAATAGCTCTTATCAGTATCGGAGGCAGAGGTTGGTTTAACCGAATATACCCACAAATAAATATTTTCTCAGCGGTGGGAAGTATTGACAGCCCCTCTCGATTCTGTATGCCCAACTGCGACCGTTTTATTAAGACAACCGAATTTGATGAGCTCAAAGTGGAGTGACCATCGAAGGTGTTCAATTCAACCCAGACCCATTAATCTAAGCGGGCATAAATACTTCATGATGTTTTGTCTCACGGAAACCCTCTCACTTGTACACTGATGAGGATCTGCAGTTCGCCACTTTATCATCTACTACGACGGAACATTAATCTCCAGGAGAAACACAAACAAATTTGTCTAATGCCCTCTCGCAGGCTTGTCGAACTGGCTGCTTTTTATTGACATGTTCAACCATTTTAATACGCTGTCAACATTTAACGGCGCATTGTAAAAACTGGCACCAGTGGAAGCTGCTTATAAAAGTGTGTCTGTGCGCGCTCACCCCCCGTCATCTTGGTTGTTAACGCCAAGACCAAGACATTATGATTGTTGACTTAACAACCACTGACTGTTGATGCTATTAGAATTTGGTGTTTTATTTCGTCGGGAAGCAGCGAGTGGTCACATTTCGATTTTTGTGGGTGATTCATGTTCCTCTAGCCATTATTGTTTGGATGGCAGACAGAATAAAGTGAAGCCAATAAAATTGCATCCAAAATTTAAATCAGATAAATCTTCCAGTTCAGTCCAGCCTGCAGTTGACATGATGATCCCGGACGGGCGACAGTTGCTGACTTCTCTGTCATCGTTCAATGTCTACATATACCGTCATCGGGAGTGAGAATGGGTCTAATGGGGGCGAGGGGTATAATGGGCCATCGCTCTCAATAACAATCTGGAGGTCGAATAACAGTCAGTCAAAAGGGTCTCTTATAATTAAATACTGTTGCCCTGTTGTTCAATATTGCGCTAGAAGGTGTCATGCGGAGAGCCTGGTGTTACAGCCGGGTTACGATTTTCAACAGATCCAGTCAATTTATTTGTTTCGCGGATGACATGGACATTGTCGGCCGAACATTTGCAAAGGTGGCAGAACTGTACACCCGCCTGAAACGTGAAGCAACAAAAGTTGGACTGGTGGTGAATGCGTCAAAGACAAAGTACATGCTTGTGGGCGGAGCGAGCGACAGCAGTGTTACGATAGACGGGGATACCTTCGAGGTGGTCGAGGAATTCGTCTACCTTGGATCCTTGCTAATGGCGGTTAACAATGTTAGTCGTGAAATACGAAGGCGCGTCATCTGTGGAAGTCGGGCCTACAACGGGCTTCAGAAGAAATTGCGGCCAAAAATGTTTCGCCACCGCACCAAATGTGTCATGTACAAAACGCTGATAAGATCGGTTGTCCTCTACGGACATGAAACATGGACAATGCTCGAGGAGGACTTGCAGGCACTCGGAGTATTCGAAAGACGGGTGCTTACGACCATCTTTGGCGGTGTGCAAGAATACAGTGTGTGGCGAAGAACAATGAACCACGAACTCGCCCTGCTCTACGGCGAACCCAATATCCAGAACGTAGCTAAAGCCGGAAGGGTACGATGGGCAGGACATGTTGCAAGAATGCCGGACAGCAAAACTGCAAAGATGGTTTTCGCTTCCGATCCGGCATGCACGAGACGGCGTGGAGCACTGCGAACAGGGTGGGCAGATCAGGTGCAAAACGACTTGGCGAGCGGGGGGCGCATTCGAGGATGAAGAGATGCGGCCTCGAACCGTGTATTGTGGCGTCAAATTGTTGATTCAGTGTTATCTGTTTAGATGTAAACTAAATAAATGAAATGAATGTTGTACAAAATAAGGCTGACCTCAGATGAATTTTCTTCAAAGTGCAAAACTTAATCGTTTGGCGAATGGGTGGTATCACTAACTTGAATGATCTGCAGCAACCGCTCTGCGTGAAATCTTGTTCGAACTTAGGATTAGATCCAAACCCGCAAGTTGCTTGATTTTGATGTCTGTATTTGCGATGCATATACGTGATTAATTGGTTTACCAATTTCAATTTTTTTAATCAATTATCAATAATAAGTAACTGAAAATCAGCATTTTCAGAACAAAATGAAGGTGATTCTACAATGAGTCCCGTGGTGAATTTCATATCCACTACATGTTCATTTTCTACTCCTATAAATAATTTTCCTAGAATAAATAATGTTCGTATAGTCCCAAAATGCAAGTCGATTGTTCAGCATAAGTCAGCAAATGATCTACAAATTGGTTTAGCCTCTTGAGCGCTACGGTTCTTCAAACTCGTGCTCTTGGAAAACTACCGGAAAGCACGCATTTTCCAAGAAGGCCGATAACTGGCTTTTTATTTTCGTGATGGTCTCCGATTTTTGCAATCGCAAAGTGTACCCCAATAAAGAAAACACAGACGTAGTCATACGTCATAAAAAGTTGGCAATTTTCATGCAAGCAGATTTTTTATAATCATTTTTGCACAATCATGATCATCTGCCATTCGCTTGGGTAGCATTACAAAAACATTGCAAAACAGAACAACAATGTTTCATGGTATTTTTGGACCAACATTTGGAAAGGACGTAACAGCCAAAATTGTTCTTTCCAGTTCTTTGTCTGTGTTCATAGCTATGTAAATGAGGAATCTAGAGATGATTTTAACAATATCATTCTTCTCTATAGCATTACGTTCCAATTAAATCTGAACATCCGGGATTTGGACGGACAATAAAATAAAAAAATGATCATGTGTGAAATATATTTGTTAAATATAACTACATATTGTAATAAATTGCCAAGAGGGAGTTAACAATTCAATAGAAGTTTCAAATTACATGAACATACAAACATACAAATCTTATCTAGAATTGTATTAGTTATTTAAATCCGGCAACCATACATTAAACTCTTACTTCTGCTTATTCTTCAATGGCTCTACATTACAACTGGAACTTGTCCTGCTTTTAGCATTGGCATTAGCTTTGCGCAATTCGCACAAATTCGTAGGTGGTACAAGCCAAGACCCCAAGACTATTGTATGAGAGTAGCATCACTTTCATCCGTTACCACAGATATTGATTTGGGACTTATTGCGAGAAAAGAGAAAAATTCTAATTTTTAGGAGCAAAGAAGAAGAAGCAGACTGAGTGGCGGAAACTTCAAAATGGCATGCACTGTACGAAAAGTGTTGATATTTCTTGATATCAAGAACATTCGAGAAATCTAAAATGTTTCAAAACCACATAAATATATGACAAAATGCCTTCAAGGAATCATCAAACTTGTTTCAAAAATATAGAATGTAACGGAATGTAACACTCGTTAAAAGTTGCATATTCCCGTTGATTTTAATAATCAACATTCACACCGAAAAAATAAACCAAAATTTTTTACCGTGCAACAAGTGATTTGACGTTTGCGGAACAGCTTTCCGACAGCCGACCGTCGGACCCCGGTTCGAATTTTTCAATCTTCTCGCAATATCACTATCTCTTAAATGGAAGCAATGTACCCTCCAATAGTCGAGATCTGTCCTGGCCACGTCCTTGCGAATACTGAGGAAGGGGAAGGATGGTTTGTTGGACACCTACTTAAGAAAGATGCAGAGAACTCTACGACCTCTCATAGGTGCCACGGAAGGTTTTGGAATTGTGTGGAAGGTTATAACAGTAGGAATCGCTTTGGTAGAACGTGTAACATAGAAAGAACTAAGATAGAAATACAAAGTAGGAAATGGACGAGCATGGAATTGAACCCACGGCCTCCTGCTTGTAAGGCAGAAGCGGTAGCCACTAGACCACCGAGCTCGTTCTCCAACTGGAACTTGACATGCTTTTTAACTTAAATTCTCGCTCATTCCAGCTAAATAGTAACTCAGTTTTGAATGAATCAAATGCTTACATAAGTACACTTTGAATAAAGAAACTAGAACAGATGTAAATGACACAGGATTTCCGTAAAATTGTTAACAGCTTCTGCATTGGCGTAACAACAGGGGGGGCTAAGGGGGAGCTTTGGCCCCACCTAGCCAGCCCCTCTGGAATATTTGCTACTTTGCATTAGTATTGCACATATCTTGTCCACTATACGTGGGCGTAATTGCAGATAATACATTGTTATTATCTCTTTCTTCGGAACACTACAGCAAATGATTTTATTTATTAATGTTTTTGAGCTTTGGAATATTAAACACGAAGGAGGAAACTCACGCCGCCATGACCGAACGCAAAATACTGGATAGCTTTTTTTTCTAAGTCATTTACAATTCGGATTTTTTGATTGACATGTTATGCTTAAAGGATCCTAGAACTTTGTCAAAAAAATCATTGTTCTAAATACAAACTGTGAGGCATGAGAACGAAATTAAAATAATTTCAATAATTCGGCTCTCACCCCGCCAATTTCAGATTTAGAGAAATGACATATTAAAACAAATGTTTGGGGAGCATCCATAAATTGCGTAACGCTTAGATGGGGAAAGGGGTTGCTAGAAGTGTGACAATCTATACAAAAATTTTAAGTGATTCATACAAAAATAGGGGGGGGGAGTTGAAAATGACCAATTTTTGAGTTTCGTAATTAATGGATCTTCTCTAGATTTGTTTTTTGTTGATCTTGTAAATTATCTGTAAATCACCCCAACAAATTTCAATACTGTTGGTTTATCATATGTAAGCAAGATAGCATTGCCCATTCTGCTTTCCTGGGCTTAGCAGTTATTACTGATTCTTTTGAACGATTCACAGACGTAATCAAAAATCTTTAAAAATGTAAATGTTACAAATATGCATAGTATAGTATGAACTCGTCCTATGACAAGTCGCAACATTCCACTAAAAGCTCAAAATAATTTTCTTATTTTATATTGAAAATGTTGTTATTTTATATTGAATTTGTTGCCAAATAATGCATTCCAGTAAACAAACTGATCTGAACGAAGAAACAAATGTTTAGGCATAGGTGGAGCCTCGGGTGGGGCATCCAAAAAGTTGTATAGATTGTACCATTGGAAATTCTGAATAATGATTGACATTTCAACTCGCACCACTCCTTCAACCGTAGAGCCTCCTGCCCTTCCCCTAAATCTAATAGCAAAAGTCAAGGTTCTCGGAATCACTAAATCCCACAATCAAGTAAGATTGATCCGCGCTCCCGGTGAGACAAAGCTCGAAGCATTTATGTTTTAATAACACCAATCGGTTGGTTGTCTTCTGTCTGCTCGCGCTCTCGTTCACCGGAGCAGAAAGCGGGCCAACCGACTGACCGACCAAGCCATCATCGTTCTGAGATCCAATATGCTCTGGCACTGGGACCCCCGACCGCGTTTATTTACCGGCCGGCTTTCTACACCTTGTCCCCTGACAGTTATTAACCATCGTGGCAAGTTATTGTGACGATTACCGATAAATTTAGATAATATCGGAGAACTCACTCTCGGGTCCACACGAATCGATGATCGGTTTTAAAACTCGTTTCGTTATTTGCGTTCACTCCCGTTGCCGATGCCGATGGTGGGTGCCCTCTATATTAGGCTCTGACTGCGCCGTGAACGGTCCTTCCTTGAACGATGATGACCATCACCGGCGACATCCCCCCCGAAAGACCAAAGGCGTCGAGCCGCGCAGCATAGCGCACATGGGTGCACAGAAACACGAGAAAATATCATCATCTCACCGTGACTAGTTGGTTCCACCACACCGTATGATTGGACGGCATGCCTATGTGGTCTCTGCGAAGTGAACCTATTTGGCATTGTGAACCTGTAATCCGCTGGGTCGTTTGATGCGTGGTAATCCCCACGATACGAAGCACCATAAAGCTCGGAAATGATTCGGACGATCAACTATTGCTTATGCGATGCTGAAATGATATGCCAGGTGTTATGTTTTTATTACAGGCTGACTGATTAGTCGATCGAAGAGTGAAACGGATTTTTAGTGAAGTATTTGTCATTCTTAGAGAGCGCCATTCTGCATAGTCAATTTGCAGTTCCTATGATATGAAACAAAATACTAAAAAGACGCTAATTTCATAGACTTCCAACATAAATGCACTACTCAATGAAACATTTGAATATTATATCTTCTCCTATTCTTCTACTTTTTTCTTCCTCATCTCATATAGGGGAACGGTTCGGCACTTCATCCCATAGCTCCTATTTCCATCCCATCGAAAACAAAGCAATGAAAAGGAATTTTGTTGATTTCTAATTTCAGTGATTTTTTTCACCAGTGAGCACGCGTGTTAGCGAAAAGAAGCGACGAGATTGGTGCCTTATTTCTATGTTTTGCGATGAGATGAATATATGTTCAGTGAGATGGAAAACGGAACAGTTTCCCGTGCCTACCGTGGTCCGCTACCGCGTCCGTACACATTTGCATAGAGAATTGTAGAGCTCCTTAATCGACGGTCTTGGGCGATGTTCCTCCAGTTTTCCCGATAGTTTAGGGTCCCTACGATTCTACCACGAGCAGCCAGCATATTCATGGCCTTCCATGAAGTTGTCGGTTCTGCTCTGCGATTGATTCCAATAAGATCGATGTCCCCCACGATCATGTGCTACCGATGATAGTGCTGTTCCTCTGCCTGCACGCCAGATCTCATAATCGCCACCTCGAGTGCAATGTTGATGTTCTTTCCATTTTTTTTTTTACTGAATCATGCGCTGCTTTAAAATCAATAAACAGTTGGTGAGTCACCAGCTGCACTCCCAGAATTTAATGAGGATCATCCGTAGGTTAAACACTTGATCCGTCGTTGATGGATTCTCACGAATCCCTGCCTGATATTCGCCGAAAAAGGACTCCTCAAGTGGTCTCCGACTGTTGGAGAATACGCGACAGAATTTTGTACGCCGGATTCAGCAGGTTGATCCCTCTGTAGTTGGCGCACTCTAGTGCCCTTTCTTATATATTGGGGATATGAGGTCATCCAACCAGCCGACAGGCAGATCTTCATACTGTCATCCTCACCGATTTTATAACAAATAATCAGAATCTATCAATTTCCGTAAGAGTTTACACGGATGCTTCCGTACATCACTGGTCGACAGTAAATTTGTATTCGCGATGCTTATATGCTGCATTTGTCTAAAATCTCTAAAATCGACTGGTTACTGGCGTTTGTTGTTTGATTAGGAAAATTCCGAGATTATTTGGTCACAAAGTAGGAAGGGAATCATCGTGGAAAGTGTGGAAAAATGTTGGAAAGATTTAGAAGAATTAGATTTTAAACAGCAGGTTTTCACAATTATTTCACGGTTATCTTATCGGCTTTGCGACAGAATGTCGAAAGACAAAAGGTCGAAGAACAAAAAGTCGACGGACAAAAGGTCGAAGAGACAAAAGGTCGAAGGTACAAAAGTTCGAAAGGACAAAAGCTCGACGGGACAAAAGGTCGAGGGGACAAAACGTCGACGGGACAAAAGGTCAAAGGGACAAAAAGTTGAATGGACATAATTTCAAAAACTATAATTCTGTATACATGAAAAATACTAAATATACGACAAGTTTGAAAACATGTTTCTGAAGAAAAATCTAGCTATTACATCTCCCAGAGATTTCTGCTTCTTTAATTCATGGGCAGTTCTTTAACCAATTTACAGTGAATATATAGCAGCCAGGGCGAGCATTGTATGATTTTGATTAGTTCTCGGGACGATGAAGCTGAATAATTAGTACTTGTTAGATCGTACTCTTGTAACACGTGTCGCTTCGAGTGCATGTTTGAGTAAAATACGTTGGTTTTGGTATCTTTGAATCAGTGTCGTATAATTAAATATTTCGCGACTTCCTGTACATTCCTTTACATTACAATCGACATCGGAATGTAATGGAGATGGAGATATAGAAGATTGTCAATCTCTTGTATAAATGTGTGTCAAATTCATTTTCCACTCCTCATCATGTATTAGATGGGGATGTTATTGGTTTTAATTCAACGTTACGTCGTTATTGGCTTCAAATAAGAAATAAACACTGAAGCATGTACACAAAGACTGGCCTTAAGTCGTACATAACAGTTTAAATTATGCACATTATTCGGTGATTCAACCGTACGAATCATTTTAATTAAAACTCAAACATGCGTGATGTTCTATTTTGTACAACATTAACGAAAAAAATCTCTCTCATGGTACACAGCATGAACGATCCTGCATGTGTGTTCCAGGATATAATCATGATTGTGCATATGCAAGCACTCGGAGTATTCGAGAGACGGGCGCTTTGGACCACCTTTGACGGTGTAAAGAAAAGACGGTGTTTGACGGCGAAGAATGAACCACGAGCTAGCCCAGCTCTACGGCGAACCCAGTATCTAGAAGGTAGCTAAAGCCGGAAGGGTACGATGGACAGGGCATGTTGCAAGAATTCCGGCCAACAACCCTGCAAAGATGGTGTTCGCTTCCGATCCGGCAGGCACGAGACGGCGTGGACCACAGCGAGCAAGGTGGGCAGACCAGGTGCAAAATGGGGCGCATTCGAGGATGGAGAGATGCGGCCTCGAACCGTGTATTGTGGCGTCAAATTGTTGATTCAGTGGTTTCTGTTTAGATGTAAACTAGTTTGTAAGTTTGGCAAGCTCGTGGTTCATTCTTCGCCGCCACACACCGTCTTATTGCACACCGCCAAAGATGGTCTCAGCTCCGATACCATCCTTACCAGCTGCTTTATTGGTCTTCAGCTGTTGGATGGCATCCTTAACTTCCCTGGCTTCCATCGTCCGCTGAACTGACGTAGTCATCTCCTACGCAGCCTTGACTTTCACTGCCTGTACTATCAGCGCCATTCAAATGTTTCTCGTGGTGTTGCTTCCACATTTCGATCACCACACGTTCGTCCGTCAAGATGCTCCCGATGTGCAAACTTTGCAGCCTCCCGCGGAATGGTAGTCCTAAGCAATTTCCGCCCACAAGAATATCCCCAAGACCACATGGAAATAACCAAATCGAGTAACGGAAAACTAAATCGACCACGTTCTAATCGACGGTAAATTCTTCTCCGACATCACGAAAGTACGCTCTTATTGCAGTGCGAATATTGAATCCGACCACCACCTCGTTGCAGTATGTCTGCGCCCAAAACTCTCGACGATGTGCAACACGCATCGGAGTCGTCCGCCGCGTCTAAACATTGGGCGGCTACAAGACGGTAGACTAGGCCAAGACTACGCACAGCAGCTGGAAGTGGCACTCCCAACGGAAGAGCAGCTAGGCGCAGCGTTTCTTGAAGATAACTGGAGAGATATTCGATCCACCATTGGAAGCATTGCAACCGCTGCACTAGGCACGGTTACCCCGGATCAGAGAAACGACTGGTATGATGGCGAGTGTGAGCAGTTAGTTGAGGAGAAGAATGCAGCATGGGCGAGATTGCTGCAACACCACACGAGGCACGATACAAACGGGCCCGGAACAGACAAAACTCGATTTTTTGGAGGAAGAAGCGCCATCAGGAAGATCGAGACCGTGAAGAGACGGAGCAACTGTACCGCGCTAATAACACACGAAAGTTCTATTAGAAGTTAAACCATTCACGTAAGGGCCACGCGCCACAGCCCGATATGTGAAAGGACATGAACGGGAACCTTCTTACAAACGAGCGTGAGGTGATTCAAAGGTGGCAGCAGCACTACGAAGAGCACCTGAATGGCGATAAATAACTACCAGGAGAGCTGTTCAAACACGGTGGTTAGGCACTGGCTAGAGCGCTGCATTGAGTAATTACCAAGGTTTAGGAGGATGAGGTTCTGCCGCAGGATTGGATGGAAGGTATCGTGTGTCCCATCTACAAAAAGGGCGAAAAGCTGGATTGTAGCAACTTCCGCGCAATCACATTGCTTAACGTCGTCTATAAGGATTTATGAGTGAACGCTCTACCACGGACCAAGTGTTCGCCTTACTTCAGGTACTGCAGAAATGCCGCGAATAGAACGTGCCCACACATCATATATTTATCGACTTCAAACCCACATATGGATCAATCTAATGGGAGAGAGAGAGAAGGCAGATATTATCAGTTCTTTCAAAGGAGGCGTTTGTCCGGCAGAAAACAAAAGAGGATATGACTCTTTATTTCAATTCAGTCATTTGCTCAATTAAAGGCAAAGCAAAATATGATCCTTTATAAGATGCATTCTTCTGGCAGCAGGAAACGCATTTCGAGCATTTTCTCGGTTTATGGCAAAGGCAGATATGATCCCTTCTTTCAAAGAATGTATTTGCTAGACAGAATGTGAAGTATGAGGTGAAAAGATTATCTCCTACACTAGCTGCACATTCTTTGCATATCAAGTAATATTGTGGCCAAATTTCATAAAATTTGGTCGACAAAAACCCCCCTGTCAATAATAGAACAAAACCGGCCAATGCCGTCTTTTCCCCTAATTAATTTTAAAATCTCCGCTTAGAAAGGTGAAAACCAGCAGAAATTAGAACCATATTTATATTTTGCGCGATGCCTTCATCACGATTTCTAACGGTCGGTTTCCCATCAAAATGTATTACTCTGGATGTTCTATATCTGAAAAAACGGTGTTTCAATTCCACTAGCTGCTGCCTGCTCAATACCAGAAGTTGTCAAATGAAAAGGAGAAAGTGGAAATGAAATAATTCCTATAATAATACCCTAATCGGATTATCCGATGTCTTCTACGTCGGGTTCAAACAGTTTGACATCATACTCAAATAGTTTGGACGTGTCCGTCCGTCCCTCGCCCGCCCCGGGATCGACGTGAGGAGACGGAAACTTTGGAGGCCGTCCAGATGAATTGAAAGAGAATAGGGATTTGAAACCATCAATAATGGATATAGTAAATGGTGACGATTTTGCTTTACTTTACTGCTTTTGATCGGTACCGGTAGCAAACAATCTGCCTGCTGTTAACGTTTGTCGCCAGTCAGTACGGTAAGCTGGCTATGTTTCGGATCGAGTGCATAATGTTATCATTATATTGCAAAATAGCCGTGCATCGTAAAAGGTGTAAGTTGAACGTTTTGAATATTTGTTGAATACAAGGTTGTGTCCAGAAATACAGCGTGGCTTGAAGCATCGATCAGACTCGTCCGTCTCAGCCAGTTAGAAAGAATATTGAGACGGCGCATATTTTTGATTACCTGAAAATTTAATCACTGTCAAATAGAATATGTAATGTAACGCTTATTTTAAACATGTTTCGATGATAAAACACATACTCTACTGACCGAAAGTGGAATTAAAATGGACAATGTATAAAAAATATTTTTGAACTAACAACTGAACCGGTTGCCAATAAAATGCACTTAAAAAGGGAAAAACTTGATAAAACCTAAAATGTTGATAAAGCTGTAAAAAAAATGACAGAATAATGTTTGACATTCAAAACGCAAAATCTGTCTGGTTTTGGTATTTCGAAGCATAAGTAGAAATCATTAATCAAGAAGTTAACGGTTCTATTGGTGCGAACATAGATGAAGTGTGAGCATGTTGCTACAAGCTTGAAACTACCTGGTATAAGAATTGTAGGTAATTATTATTTAGATAACTTTACCACACTAGGGTAATCCCACGTAGAGCGTTTAGAGGATAACCATCCCACGTCCAACCCCTATTCATATATTGTTGAAAAAGACTAGGCGTAACTTTAAGTTGAATTGAGTTAAGATGTGATCCACTTTTGTAATGACCCCAGTTGAAAAAATAAAGATATAAATAACAGCAGGCAGTTACAACTGTAATGGGATCGATTCGGGGACGTTTAAACGACAATCTGTCGAATCATCGTTCCTACATGTCAACCAGCACCGAGGAAAGGACGGATCTGGGATGGGATGAGGTCGGAGTATAAAATTGGTATTTAATACATCGTCACCCACAGGAGGGTTTCCAGCTGAGTCAATAAGTGCAATCACAATAACAAAAAATAAGAAATCGACTGAACAAGCGACGACAACCAAAGGCCAGCTTGACATCGGGCGCGGCAGTGCAAGCGTTGGTTGACCGGCTGGCGCACTATCCACCAGAGAGGTGTATTCCCCGGCCTCGACAGGTATCGAAAACAAAACAAAACTTTTTTTTCGTGAAATGAATAAGGTGACCAACATAGGAATACTCTATCGAGAGCCATATGTTTCAATAAATATATGTCAAGATTATATTAAGTTTTTATTGAGACGTGGATTTGGAGTGAAATACAAATATTGCTTATTTCTGGTCTTTGGATTTATTGGTTTGGGTTGAACCCACGAACAAATGTACAAATCGGAAGAAAATCAGAATGTCTTTAGATACCAGGCTGTAAAAATTAAAGTAGACTGAGGAACTGATAAAGTCGAACCACGTAAGAAGCTAACCAAGTGTATTCAAAACTTGTAAAGGGATTTGACAGTTAATATGGCGATGTGGAATGAAGTGAGCAGAGTTGAAAACAAATTACTTTATTCTTGTAATGTAATTCTATATGATATGCTGTCAAATCACTTGCTATGCTATGAAATCGCACCAAGCGTCAACAAAAAATGACCCATTTTTCTGCCAAAGTTTTCGTTTAGCAGATTTAGAGAGGAGAGCGTAGTGCGCCATGCGCGAAAGCGGCTGTCTGTTTTTTCGAACTCGTATTTTTGTTCGTTATTTTTTCATCATTTTGAAGAAATTCGGCTGATGTAATCCGTGATTGTGCCACATTTTGTTTTAGATTCGGAGCTTTCAAACCAAACAAATAAAATTGCAGGTTGCACTTGGAAATTTCAAGTCGGACATCGGGACGCAATCTTGCCGCTAGCTCTGAAGAAGCCTCTATCCCTCTCAGCGCAGTCGAGCCCTTCCTGCCAGCGTCCAACAGCCGTCCCGGTCCTGCGTCTGAGTTGGGAGATGAGGTCTTCCGAACTCCATCGTCAGGCAAGTACAACGAGCGTGCAATCGTTACCCTACCTGATAGTGTTTCGATTTCCAGTGCTCCATTATCCGGGTACCCGAATTCAGATCTCAACATATACTACCAAAATGTAGGAGGGATGAATAGTCGTATTGAAGACTATCATTTAGCCGCTCTGGACCAATGCTACGACATCATCGTGCTTGTTGAGACATGGCTAGATTATAGAACGCTTTCTGGTTACGTTTTCGGGGACGGGTACGAGGTATTCCGATGTGGTCGCAACTCAAACAACAGCGCGAAAGCTATAGGAGGAGGAGTGCTTGTCGCTGTTAGGACGAGACTAAAGGCGAAAGCCATTGTGGATGACGCTTGGAATTCCGTCGAGCAGGTTTGGGTATCCATCGCACTCAAAAACCGTCGCTCGGGCGTCGCTTGGATTCCGATTCATAGTGGTTTCCTCTGTCCAGATCATGCACTCTCCACTTTTCATGCTGGAGCCGTCACGTTTATTGACAGCTATAGTTCTGCAGATATGTTCCAGATCAACAACGTGACTAATGACAACAATCGCATTTTGGATCTTTGCTTTGTTAACGGCTTCGACACTGCCCCTTTCATTTCAACTGCACCCGCACCATTAGTAAAGCTCGTTCCACGTCATCCCGCATTAGTTATCGCAGTCAAGAATTATGGTTCTCTTGAATTCTCCATCACTTCATCGGCAGTTTCGTACGATTTTCGGAAGGCAGACCACCGTAGTATAGAAGCTGTGTTGTCTAATTTGGATTGGGAGCATATTCTGGATTCAGACGACGTCAATCTCGCTGCACAAACTTTCTCGCACGTCTTGGCTTATGTTATAGATCGGCATGTCCCGAAGAAGATTGTTCGCGATGGCTCCCGCGTTCCTTGGATGACAAATGAATTACGTTTGCTAAAAAGAATGAAGAAGGCCGCACTCAAAAGATTTACCAAATATCGTACACTCCCGCTGAAACAACACTATGTCAGGCTGAACTACGAATACAAACGCTTGAGTAAGACCTCTTATCACCGATACGAGCAGGGAATTCAATCTAGGCTCCGATCACATCCAAAATCCTTTTGGAATTACGTTAAAAAGCAACGAAAGGAGAAAGGATTGCCTTCATCTATGGTATTGGACGACGTATCGGCCTCGACGCAACAAGATATCTGTAGCCTATTCTCTGCTAAGTTTGCCAGCGTTTTCTCAAATGAAGAGCTCCCTGCCGATCACATCTCACTTGCCGCAGAGAATGTTCCGGTCACAAATCAGACGCTAAGCAGCGTGGATGTTTCAGACACGACGATTTCCAATGCCGCAACCAGATTGAAATCCGCATTCTATCCAGGCCCCGATGGGATTCCGTCCTCATTACTCAAGAAACACATAGTTTCCCTGCTTTCTCCACTTCGATGCATTTTCCAGCTTTCTCTGTCAACCGGTTTGTTCCCGTCATGTTGGAAAAAGGCGCAAAATGTTTCGAGTCTACAAAAAAGGCAGCAAGCGTGACGTCAATAACTACCAAGGCGTTACTTCATTGAGCGCTGTTTCAAAATTATTTGAGTTGGTTGTCATGGATCCAATGCTATTCCATTGTAAGCAGTACCTGAGCGATGATCAACATGGGTTCATTGTCGGTCGATCCACCACGACAAATCTACTGTGCCTAACTTCGTATGTTACCGACAGCTTACTAGAACGAGCTCAAACGGATGTTATTTACACGGATCTATCTGCCGCTTTCGATAAGGTGAACCATGAGATTGCAATCGCTAAGCTCGAGAGAACTGGAATCAACGGCAATCTTCTTAGCTGGTTCCGTTCCTATCTTACGGATCGGAAACTAACGGTTACTTTAGAAGATTGTTATTCACCTATGTTTAGTGCCACCTCTGGCATTCCGCTGGGCAGTCACCTGGGACCATTGATCTTTCTGCTCTATTCCAACGATGTGAATTCTGTTATCGAAGGCCCACGGTTGTCCTATGCAGACGACCTCAAAATTTATTTGAAGATCCGCTCATATGCAGATTGCATAGACCTGCAACGCCAACTCGACGCCGTCGCAAATTGGTGTTCATTGAATTGAATGGTGATCAACCCGGCAAAGTGCTCCGTTATTACTTTTTCTCGAAAGAAAGAGCCGATCATGTATAACTATGAATTGAGAGCATGGTTGACAATAGTCATTCTCGTCGTATGAAGAAAGCGAAAAAAAATTAGTCTTCGTCATAACATTGCACGACGCAACACCTATTCGTTTTCTTCGCGCCGCATGCGTACCACGACGATAGTCGCGCAGCCAAAAGTTATGACGATTTTCGTCGTCATTTCTTCACACAATTGATTGCACGTCATTATAGACGGACTGGTTAAAAACATAATAGCGTCTCAAATAAACAAATAGTAGGAAATTTGGTAACATAAATGTATCGATAATATTCATAACGCTTTCATACGTTGCTTCAAATTCATTATTACAAAGAATTAGTAAAAATCTTCGCATGGCAGCTGCCGCTTGAAGAATAACGGTATGAAGTCTTCGTTCTTCGATGTCGTCAGGACGATTTGGTTACACGACGAAAGCTAACGTCGTGCGCGTCATTGACGATGTGTAGAGTAGGAGTGAAGACAATGCAACTCGTCGCTACTGTGGCATTTCGTGCTATGACGATGACGATTGTCAGCCCTGATTGAGAGGAACGACAATCGAGCGCGTGAATCACGTGAAGGTGACCCTTTCCAGTTACCAAGCTATGAGAGCCGCTGTCGCCTGATCAACCTTGACACTTTGCAAGTTAGAATGAATGTCACCAGAGCATTGACCATTGCTGACGTCGTACAAGGCAGGGTTGAGTCAAAGGTTCTTCTTGAGCTTATCAACCTGAACGCCCGTCCGAGAGCTCTTCGTAACTATGTAATGTTGAGGCCAAGACACCATCGAACAAATTACGGTCAGGAAGGAGCTTTAGGCGGTTTGCAGCGGATATTCAATCAAGTTTCCCAAGTGTTTAATTTCCATTTGTCCCGAGAGGTTCTCCGGCATAAATTTTATTGTTTTTTTAATGACCAAGCTTATTAGCTATATTAATGTGTGTTGCCATGACTTGACTATCTGTATGTTTTTATTATGAATATTGTATTATATTGTATTTCATCCATAACATCATTGGGGCAGCAACAAGCCTGTTGATGTATAATGGTAAATAAATAAATAAATAAATAAGAGTAGGGTTATGAATATGTGTTTTACTTAGTTTTTGGATAAATTCTATATGGATTCGCATTATGCGTTTTTCACAGTGTACTCTGTGTCTCGTCTTTGACGTTCGGCTACTCTTATTCAATCTCAACTTGAGGTTAAATAAAAGTGGAGTTATGAATATGTGTTTTACTTAGTTTTCACCAAAATTTTCACCTATATGGATTCGCATTTTGCGTTTTTTACAATGTACTCTGTGTTTGTCACCTATATGGATTCGCATTATGTTTTTTTCACAGTGTACTCTGTGTTTCGCCTTTGACGTTCGTCTTAGGCTACTCTTGTTCAATATCAACTTTAGGGGTAATAATGATGGGGTTATGAATATGTTTTTACTTAGTTTTTCAACAAATTGTCACCTATATGGATTCGCATTATGCGTTCTTCACAGTGTACTCTGTGTCTCATCTATGACGTTTGGCTTCGGCTACTCTTGTTCAATCTCAACGTGAGGTTAAATAAGAGTGAGGTTACGAATATGTGTTTTACTTAGTTTATGAACCAATTGTCACCTATATGGATTCGCATTATGCGTTTTTCATAGTGTACTCTGTGTCTCGTCTTTGACCTTCAGCTTCGGCTACTCTTGTTCAATCTCAACGTGAGGTTAAATATGAGTGGGGTTACGAATATGTGTTTTACTTAGTTTTTCAACAGATTGTCACCTATATGGATTCGCATTATGCATTTTTCACAATGTACTCTGCGTTTGTCACCTATTTGAATTCGCATTATGCGTTTTTTTATAGTTTCTCTGTGTTTCATCTTTGACGTTTGGTTTCAGCTTTTCTTGTTTATGATAATGTTTTTTTGCTTAGTTTTTCAACAAATTGTCACCTATATGGATTAGCATTTTGCGTGTTTCACAATGTACTCTGTGTTTCGTCTTTGACGTTCGGTTTGGCTGCTTTTATTCAATCTTAACTTGAGGTTAAATACACAGGATTTTGTTTTTACACGATTTTTTTTTCGCTCGTATTTTTGATCGTGTGACTGCCACCAAACTCTTTGCAACATGTTTAAAAAAAATCCAGAATAAATCAAAGAAAAATCACATGATAATTATTATACGTTAAACATTTAGGATGAGTGGAAAATTGAGAAAATGTAAATCGTGTAAAAACAGAATCCAGTGTAATAGTAGGGCTATGAATATGTTTTTGTCTTACTTAGTTTTTCAACAAATTGTCACCTATATGGATTCGCACTATGCGTTTTTCACAGTGTACCCTGTGTTTCGTCTTTGGCGTTCGTCCATTGTTACGTCATCACCTCTTTTGACGTAAACTACGTCTAAGGGGAAGACTCTGATACAGGGTGACAAATTAAAATTTCCAAATCCGAGACCGTCACGAAATCATGTTAGATTTTGAACGTTAATAGCGCATTCATCTTTCGATGGATTTTTGAGATTTATATATCAATCGACTCGGAAACTCTCCACCAATTTTCCAGTTATATTGAAACATTTGATTATCAACGTTAAAGTAGGGTATTGGACCATTTTGGAAGCACCTCTTTTTCCCGTTCGCAACGTGAGTCTCATTCGGCCGTCGTTCAGTGTAGTTGGTTTTTGGGCTCTTCTTTTTGTGCCGTGCTTCGCACCAGTTTGCCACAAAAAGTAGGGCCAGAGCAGTGACCGCAGTCGGCGATATGCATACAAGCGCATATTTGTGCAAAGATAGGATGATCGATTGTTAGCAACGGCAATGCAATGTCATAATGCGATAATCGATAATGAATTATATTTTTTTTTTATTCGTATATTTATTTGGTAGGCACTCTGTGTTCTTAACCGCTACTGTGCCGTGATCTACTGTGGTACTCTGCTCTACAGAATCCACACAGAATCTATTTTTAGATGTCCATAATTCGTCTTTGTTGTCGTTGCCAGTCCATATCATCGTGTGTCCATTGTGTTCATTTGTCCATGTGGTGAATCCAGTGATCGTTGCTTTGTTCGGTTGCCATTAATCGAAGTACGTTGGAGGAGTGCCTCCGAGAAGAACAGTTTTGTCAGTCGTCATCAGGCAGCCGTATCGGTGAGGCGCATTCCCCAAACGCCACCGTACGGACTGCGCTGCTGGCGACTGACGAAGGTTTGGTGGAGGGGCTGGGAATCGAACCCATGACCATTCGCTTATAAGGCGAACGTGTAGCCAACTACGCTACGGGACCCCCATAATGAATTATATGTTTATTATTAAATATGCGCCAAAATCAAAAGATTTCAATTTTAATTCAGGAAGTTTGAATGCACTTCAGATACTCTGTGGGTACAATCGTGCGGGGCTTATTGTATACGGCTATAGCTTCGGAACGCACACTTTATTGAAACGGGCTATAGGTTACAATAGAACTATTACTTTCTTGCTCCCGGATCTAAGATTCTTGCAATCATATTGATAATATGGTTGCACGAATATGTTATCCATAATGCCACTGCCAGATAGTGGGAGTTAGATTGTAATAAAATAGCACAAATACCCTATTCCCGTCCGCAGCGTTTACTACTCTGGCGCATCTCAACCGAATGGCTTGGTTTTTGGTACCGTTCTGACTCAAATCCCGAATATGACTCATATTCCGAACACTGACGTTTTAGCGCCCTAAAACTAAAACTGTCATTGGTTTTCCGCACTGAGGATCAAGATAACAAACGAATTCAAACTCCTGTGGAGAAAATTACACGAATAAAGTTAAAATGGGCTTTTAAAAAGTTCTAAGCTAAAGTTCGGAATATGAGTCATGTTCGGAATTTGAGTCAAAACGGTACATGCCTAGTATTTGTTCACCGTCTAAGACGAATTAAGTACTGTCCATTTAATTCCACCAGTTAATTAACTGGTGGAATTAAATGGACAGTACTTAATTCGTCTTAGACGGTTTAATACATTCCACTAAACGAGCTTAATATATTTTTCTAGTATTTGTTGATTTCTAGTTGGCGCAACCGGGTTTTATCGACTCGCGCTTCTTTGTCGGACTAACAATACGACTATCCCTTCTCTGCCAACTATTCCTGGTCACTCCAAATAACAGAAGGCGGAGATTCTGCCAAAGGTCCAAGGCTCGTATTCTTCCACCAGTGATGACTCGATGCTCTGACTACCATTGGACAGAGGTACCTGTTTGTCCGTAGCCAGAGCAAAGATTCTTCTGTCTGTCGTAAAATCGCTAAATCGTGGTACACGCACTCACCAGTGCCCGAATTCTCTCACAATATGGTTACTTCAACAAGATTGGCTCAACGTGTGCTGCTTGGGATATCATAACCATGTAACGCTAGTGAGTTATTTTTATTTCAGAATAGTATTATTTAATAAACATACTCCACTATATCCACCTATATATTACTACAAATAAACTAGAATAGTGGGCGAAAATTTGGAATGAAACTGAATCCCTACTAATTTTACTCTAAGTCGAATGCAACAGTTGGAATTGCGAAAAGCATTATTACCACTTGGGGTTTTAAAGTTAAAATTTTAAGTTATCGTACCGTCGTCGGGGATACAACGGGTCAAACGGGGGTGAGAATGGGTCACTGTTTCAACTACATAGAATGCTTGCAGAATAGATTTAATGTATCTGAGAACAATAAAACTGAATTATAAGTGACCTTTTTGAACGATTTTGTTATCCGACCTCTAGACTGTCGGTGAGGGCTCGGACGTCACCCCTGACTACGGTATCCAACTTTTTTTTTTATATTTTAAGTTATGGTAATTTTGTTCTAAACCAGTGACATAAGTAATCGAATGAATTATCTTAAAATATGACTACATTCCTCAATGCACCAGACTGTTCTACGTAGTTTACGGTGGGCGGTCGTGTCTTGTACATAACCCTTCAGATTTTTAGTCCCTAATTTAATGCGTGTGAGCCTACATAGTTGGCCTTTCTATTAATGGTATATCATATGCGTTCGCATTGTGTGACTTATCTAGTACATTTTATGCTTCGCGTTTCATTGCGTTTTACAAAATGTATCGTATGTATGTATTATTGAATATATCCTCCTTCTCCAGAAACTAGTCTTCACGAAAACAGTTTGCACTCAAACATGCATGATCCAAACCGAGTTCATCAAAAACCGAACCAAAATCGCACCCTGTTTGAACACGAGTGTGCGCCCAAGTTCAAACAAACGGGTTTGAACATGGAAGTTTAAACATCAGTTTACACACAGCATGCTGTTCATCTGTTCATATTGGTCAAGTGGTTTCTCTTCTTGAGTAGCGGTGATGGCCTAGTGGTAACTCGTTTGGCGTTCACTCAGGGCACTAGTGTTTGAATCCTTGCCTTTGGATTTTTTTTAGAAACGGCACATGAATACATAGTTTTAGTTTTATAAATGATACTTTTCAGCCCTTGTCAGGTGGTGAAATAAATGAATAAGATACTTAACCGCCTACCCACAGTTTGCGTTTGGTCCGATATCTCAATATCACAACAATTTTTTTGATTAACACTTTGCATAAAATCTTCAGATATTATTCTTAATGTTCATAACAAATGAGTATTATGTGCATTTTCCCGGTAAGACAACCGGCAGCTTCCAATGTAATGATTATTTAAAGTATCCTTGCGTTTATGTTCTAAACGTGGTTAAATACATAAGTCTCTGTTCGTCTGTCTAACATGTAGCCCCAAATTATTTTATATCCGTTACATATGCAAGCATGTATTTTGTTTTGTTAGATATGATGGGATTTGCACATCGTGAATAAAATATAGATGTTGATTCCAAAAATTTCTAAGACACACTTTTAGTGGGGGAGGGTGGTTGTTAACCAAAAATTCAAATTGATAGAAATTTAAAAAGATAGTAGGGGGTCTGTTCATAATGTATTCTATATTGCTATGTATCAATAATACGCCGATGACATTATGCAATACATAGAAAATTCACAAACCATGGAGCAAACCAGGTCAGAAATGAGCCCACAAATCCTTAAACATAAAAGTCTTATAAACTACATGGCTCTCATAAAAGATAAAATCTCCAATTATTTAAATCTAAAAACTTACGAAACTGGAATTAAAGCCCCGTTGATCATAAGGTTATTCAAAAGGTCTCCCTGGAATAAAGAAATCTCTATGCAACCCAGAACTTCGCTTCAGATTATCGGTATATTTATCAAGTACCACCGCAAAGTAAGTAGAATAAATTATCCCCTTATAAACGTGTCAGAAAAATCGTATCCCAAAATTTTAGAAATATGAACTAATCAGTTTTTTGGTGGTTGCAGAATCCCGAAATCCTAAGAATTGCTCAGAGCAGATTCGAACCTACGACGTCATAAATGGAAGGCCTGAATCAAGACCTAACCTCTATGAACGCTTCGTTATGCAAGTGCAAAAAAGTGTGCACAGCATGTTTCAATTTTTCAATAATACCTTCATTGAAGTTTGGGTCAATTCTCTTATTCGAGATATGAATAACAAGGCTAGGAAACGTGAAGATTCTACAATAGTTTCCATAGCAACCCGTTCATTTACCCAAGCGTAGCATTCTCGTGTGCATGCGCACATGTTTGAACACAAGTTTAAACTCGATATTTGAGCATTGTACATTGCGCCTGGGTGTATCGGAGTTCAGGCTCGTGTTCAGATTTCTATGTGCAAGTTCGAACATAGCAAGCAATGTTTGATTGGGTGCAAAAACTTAAGTGAACATCTCACACATTTTGCACCTTGAAGACTGCCAGAAACCTGTTACATTCTCCTTTCCAACTTCTCTTCCTCTTCCTTTCCCTTTCTCGCTTCCTTTTCCCTCAGGTAAATGATGAGAAAGGCCAGTGAAGGCGATGGCACAAATCTCCCAAATTGAGGGAAACGTGCCTCCTGAGCCGACGTTCTGATTCCTGATACCTGATAGATTCGGAGCTTTTAAGCAAACAAATAAAATTGCAGATTTTGTTTAAAAAAAAAACTTCAAAAATTAAATGTGGTAGTTCTTGTGTTGCAGTGATAGTCTCGACGAGTTTACAAAAATTTCGGTGAATATATTCCATCTTGACTATTATAAGCTATGAAATCATTTAAGATGTTAATTAAAAGCGTAGTGTCTTTGTTCCACGCAACAGGAGGCAAAGCTTTGTTACGTTCACGCTGAAACGAATGGCGTAGGGCAGCGGTTCTCAACCTTTTTCTTGAGAGGTACCCCTTCGAACTTTTCCATTAATTGAGGTACCCCCTCTTGAAAGTAGGCTCTTGATGAGAGGCTTATGAGCCTCTTGAATGGCGGCTTTTAGGCCACTCAAAATGAGACTTGAAAAGACGCTTCTCTTGAGTGGCCGACTCTTGTCTTGAAAAAATGCTTCCAGATCTCTTGAAAGAAGATTTCCTAGCTTCTTGAAGCGAGGCTTTCGAACTAGTTGAAAGTATGCTTCAGAGCCTTACGAGCTTCTTGGAAGGATCTTTTCGAGCATCTTGGAAGGAGATTTCCGAGCCTTTCAAAAGGAACATTTCGAGCCTCTTGAAATAAAGCATCCAAGCCTCTTGGACGGAGGCTTCCCAGCCTCTTAAAAGGAGCTATCCGAACTATTTGAAAGCAGGCTTCCGAGTCTCTTAAAAGAAAGCTTACGAGCGTCTTGGAAGGAGCCTTTCGAGTATCTTGACAGGAGCTTTCCGAGCCTTTTGAAATGAACCTTCCGAGCCTCTTGAAAGGAGGCTCCCGACCCTCTAGAAAGGAGGCTTCCGAGCCTCTTGAAAGGAGTCCTCCGACCCCCTGGAAGGAGGGCTTCTAGCGGCTTGGAAGAAGACTTCCGAAAAGTGTAGAAGGATGCTTCTACTCCTCTTGCAAGGAAGCAACCGAGCTTTTTCTGAAAAAAAAAACCGTCATGTCTCTTAAACGAAGGCTTCCGATTCTGCAGCCCTTCAATACATGGTGCTGGTTATGGATGGCAGGATTCAATTGGCTTTAGATTACTGATCGCTTTGCATATTATGTACAGGACAAAGCTTTGAAATAGAAAATACACAGTTATCACCACTTTATTAATAAGTTTCTATTGGAATTGTAATACGTCCGCCATTACGCATTTTTGCCCGAGATACTCCCTAGGGCCAGCGAAGGTTGAGAGCCGCTGGCGTAGGGGAAGTGGCCCCATAACAGCAACCACTTTTTTGAAATGTGAATATTATCAATATGAGTGACACTGTTGCATGAGGAAAAAATACCCATGAAAATCGTTACAGCTAAGACATTAAAGCAGTATTTGCTTAGCTAGGGCAAATCGCACTTCCTTGATTTCTCTTAAAGTGATTATATAAACAACATATGATATGGGTCGAATTGCTAGCTTGAGGCAAACATCAAGGAACTTTATTTACAAATCTTTTTCTACTTGCATCGCGTTGAAGAAATAATGAGATTGGTGCTTTAGTCAAAATTTGAATGAACGATCGCTCACTTTGATCAATCGATTGTTTATCTTCGCAAACAAATTAATCTTAACGAGCAATAAATAGTTAAATTTGTATTGTGATTATGTTCTCAAATTTCTTATGAACGTTTTAATTGGCCGTTGATATCGTTCAAGTTTAAGGGGCGAATCTCCATGTAATAAAAAATATCAGTTGACCTATAATAACTATTATAATCATACTATCTAAAACCAGAAAAGAAAATGCTAATTCTGTCGTTTTTCAAAATATCCGTACTAATCAGAAGTATAGAAGATGCATAGGTCCCCTCCATGTTGAACCCGATCTATGTTTCTGATTACCCCACCCAGCTAACACAACTTCCTTCCCGTGATTGTTGTGGAGATGTAGAGGTAGCAACGGAGTAGCAACCACTGTTATGTCCAGTCAGTCCTATCCTTCAAACCCACACACTTGAAATAAATCGCAGATTCATGTGAAATTTTACCAAAATCTCAAAAGCAGTAACTGTTTAGTAAATAATTTTACAGTTTTTTTGTGGTTTTGACAGTTAAACAAAAGGAAAAATACAGCAAATTGGTCAAATAATTACCGAACGATTATGCTGTTGAGATTTCGGTGAATTTCGTCAAAATTTCTGAAATTATTTAAGTGTACATAACTGAGAATATCCTTCAACAAATATTTATTAATTAATATGGAATGACTTCTAATTTCCTTGTACGAACAAAATATCACAAGTCAGTCAAAAAGCCTCTTGGTGCGGTTTGGAAGAACACCGACCTTGATTAATCTCTCAAATCAAAGGCTCACTTCTAGAGAACCTGGCAACCCTAACAACCAAACGGGGAATTAATCCTTTCTACTATAGTGAGCAATTCACAAGCCAGACCGAAGACGCCGAAACATAGCACAATAAAAAAACGATCTGAATTTATTTCGACAGCCCTAAAGCACTGCGCTTCGGTCAAAAGGAAACAACGAGGAGGCACCAAAAGCGGGAGACAAGAAAGGGAGAAAAAGTTGAAAAGCAGCTATTTCGATGGAGGAATTCGAAAATAACATGTGAACAGGTTCAAAATTTATGACTAAAATATTCTAAATCGTTTTGTCTTTGGTGGGATTTATGAAAAATGTGAAATCTCGTACCCGCCACCATAAGGAAAGCTGTTTATATCTTCCTTCAGTTGTCTGTCCATAAGAAAGATATGGAAAAGGAATGGGATGCTGTGCCCGAATAAATCATGTGATTTCTTTCTGCCTTCCGATCCGATGGGAATTAGTTCAACGTTCGCCGACGAAATATGCTCACCATCGCAGGACCAACCCAACGGATTTATGACTGTTCGGAACGCTTGACCGCTAGAAGAACTGTCGATTCAGACCATTTGGCGCGAACGGCGCGAGCTTCGATGAAGTGTCAAATCGATTTCCAAAAATCGTCATAATCCCCAGCTGAAGTCCATAGTTCTTCGCTTTGTCGTCTTGGAGTGGTACCTACTTGTCGAGGGTGTCAACTCAGCATACAGTCGGCCCATTATTAGCATATATGGGACGGAGCACATGGCCATTGATCTAAGATCTACATATTTCAGAGATCGAACTTTTGTGTTTAGAACGGTAAAGCTGACATTGATGAAAAATCAATTTCAATAGTCCGACTTGATCCCTCTGTCGGTGTAATCCTCTGAATGTGTAGACACTGCGACCGGTCTTCGACATCAGGCTTACGTTTTGTATCGATTAGCATTGTAATGGAAACAAATAGATTTTTTCGCTTCTCGTGCTTCCTTGGTGTCTCCAGTATTGCAATATTATGTTTCTCGAACTTCTCTACATTTGATCCTTCCCAGAAATATGATTGAAATAATTGTGTAGCCACAATAACATTACTTTATTATATCATATCAAACACTTTCCAGTCTTTAGCTTCGTATATTCTCGAACGGCGCTGTGTATGATTGTTGTAAGTTTGGTCGTCACTTGCATACCGACCTAATACAAAACAAGACGTGAGAAAGAGTTAGCTCGGAAAATAGACTGCGAGTGTTAGACCATGCGTCTAGTATTGGGAATTCGGGCATGAGTACCCGCTAAGTTGCGAAGGACTATGGAGATCATAACTTAGTAGGGAAAGCAGCAGTGTAGCAAACTGAGGGTTCACATCCCAGCAAAAGAAGTCTTCTTTTTCTTCTTCTTATCTTTATTTTTTGTGTCTCTAAGTCTTTCAGCCCTAGGCTGGCTCACATCAGAACTACTTATCTTCTTGTTGGCATTACATCCCCTACTGAGACATTGCCGCCTCTCTACTTAGTGTTCATTAAGCACTCCCACAGTTATTAACCGCGAGGTTTCGAGGCCAAGTATTGATGACTGTATTAGACTTCAATCGCTGATAAACTCATTTACCAACTGCTGTAAATAAGCTAATTATCAGCATTCCAAAATGTCACGCGATATTGTGATGACCTTCCACTGCTTCACAAATCCGATAATGTATAACTACCTCATCATGAATACTGTGCTGAACAGAGTGGACCAAGTGACGGATTTTGGTGTTGCTTTCGACCCCAAGCTCTCCTTCAATGCACATTATGCCACAATGATATCTAAAGCAAACCGAGAGCTTGGATTCATCTCAAGAATATCCAAGGATTTCACAGATCCGCTCTGTTTTAAAACACTTTCGTGCAACCAATTTTGAAAACGGCTTCTGTTGTTTGGTCCAGAAAAAAATCTTACGGATAGCTCTCAATCATCTACCATGGTGTGATCCAGCAAATCTTTCAGCGTATATTGACAGAGGTCAACTACTTGGCCTCGAAACCCTTGATCGGAGGCGTAAGGTGCAGCAAGCTACATTTGTAGTCAAATTGCTCAACGCTGACATCAATTTCCCCTGTCTTTTGTCGCAGCTTAACTTTAGGACTTTGATAAGAATGCTAAGACAGCGATCTCTGGTGCAACCGAACTTTAATCGCACTCTTTATGGATTGAACCAGCCAATTTGTGCAATTATCCGCATGTTTACTTCCGTTGAACATATGTTTGATTTTGGTATGTCAGCATCTCTATTCGCTTACAGAATAAGAAAATTGAACATAATTCATTAAGACTATTTGTCAGATGAATTGGATTACAAATAAAAAGTCTAATCAACTTGTAATACTTGGACTTTGCGTAAGAAGCCTCACTTTTTCATTTTAGATTCTCGTCCAGTTGTTACTCAACTGTCTCGTCTATCCATTAGTTTCATTCGTCCACGTCAGTAAATGACACAAAAAAAAACGAGAATGGCAAAAAAACGAGATGTAAAAGTGCTTCCAAATATTTATTTTTAGTAAAAAAACACAGGAGCTTTCCTAAATCAGAGTTTTTTTCAGAATCAGAAATAAACAGATCCAACTTTCAATAGCAAACCGAAACTCGTGGACACTCATGTATCGGAACGCGACAATAACAATAATAAGTAATTATCGCGTAAAGCTTATACTTATGTTAATCCCGAAAGTCAGGCAGACATTAATCTTAATCCGGTCTGCTCAGGGATTATCCTCATTCGCTTCTGCACACACACGCTATTGACTGTTTTTTTTATTTCGCCATCTCTCTACCTCTCATCCTTCCATCATCCCTAAATATACCGGGTTTATTGAATGAACCCCGAGTGTGTCGAGGTGAGAGGATCTGGCGGTAAAGTCCTCCGCGTCATGTTCCAGTCTTGTACCTCCGAGTCCACCCATTGACAACGAGTCGCTGCCGGGGCAGCTTCGTCGGATGTTTACCTCCTCAACAAGTGGGATGGTCGTGTACAATGACAGTTTTCGAAAATGAAAAGCCGAGAAAGAAAACAAGCCGTAAGATAAATACGGGATTTCGATCTTGACACTTTAAGGAGCCGGTAAGCCAGAAGGTAAGGTTGTCCGCATTGCCGAAAAACATACCATACGATCCGATCGGGAGAAACGTCGAACCGGAGGGCTACGTAGGATGAAATCCGGCATCCGTCTCGTCTTGGGTCTGAAGCTCTGACTGTGACTCTGACAGATGTTGCGTGGGTCGTAAGCTTTGAGAGTTTCAGTCGGTTTTCCGCGGTGTTGGGAAAGTGGGATAAAAAGCTTAATGTACGTGAAACGCATCACATACATGCAGTAGCAATCGTAGGGATGTTCAAATATGTCGCATCAGTGCCATTGCAAACATTGTAAAGAACAAAACAATGTTAGTCAGTACTTTAGTTCAATAATCTCCGAGGAATTTGGCTTCGAACAACATAGATATCAGCACTCAGCTTTTTCGAATTAGATTTTTATACAAAACACTCACTATGCAGCTTGAACGAATAAATGTATAATTTGCTCTAAGCGTACTTACATCGGCAGTTGGCACACTAGGAGTTAACTTTTTGAAATCAATATGGTGTAAAGTATATATGATTGAATTTCTCGAAATTAAACAGTTATTTTTTTTATCGGGATCTCAGCAATTTATTCAACTTTTACCGAGATTCGCACAGCCAAACCCCATCAAATATGTTTTTCACCGAGATCTATGTCAAAGTCGTTGAAAATCAGCAAATAATTTGCCGAAAATCAGCTAACAAACGCCATTTTTACCGGGATATCAGTTTTAATTTTGCTGGGCACGCGGCTGTGCGGATTTTTGCCGAGCTGCAAAAACTGAGTGTGTAAACACTTTTATTGAAAAACTATTCGGTAGCCGCAGTAGCGGACACCTTCCAGCATATCTGACACCAAATAGTTTTCGAAAAAGGTCCTAAGCCTAAGAAACATTTTTTTTATTTAATTATAACCAGAATTAGGCCGAAGTGGCCTGTGCTGTACATAAAAGTCTTCTCCATTCAGCACGGTCCATGGCTGCACGTCGCCAACCACACAGTCTGCAGAGAATCCGCAAATCGCCCTCCACCTGATCGATCCACCTTGTCCGCTGTGCACCTCGCCTTCTTGTTCCCGTTGGATCGTTGGCGAGAACCATTTTCACCGGAATACTGTTCGACATTCTGGTTACGTGCCCGAACCACCAAAGTCTTCGGATTTTCGCGGTGTGAACGATGGATGATTCTCCCAACAGCTGATGCAACTCGTGGTTTATTCGCCTCCTCCAAGTACCGTCCGCCATCTGCACCCCACCATAGATGGTACGCAACACTTTCCTTTCGAAAACTCCCAGTATGCGTTGGTCCTCCACGAGCATCCTCCAGGTCTCGTGACCGTATAAATCTACCGGTCTAATAAGCGTTTTGTAGATAGTCAGTTTGGTACAGCGGGGAACTCTATTCGATCGGAGCGTTTTGCGGAGTCCAAAGTACGTACGATTTCCTGCCATGATGCGTCTCCGAATATCTCCGCTGGTATCGTTATCGGAGATCAGCAGTGAGCTCAAGCTTCAGTCTGATGTGGGCTTCCTCCAGTTTCTCAAAGTTACGTGCCATAATACCAATGTCGTCGGCGAAACCAAATAGCTGGTCGACCTTCGCGAAAATCGTACCACTCGTGTCGATCCCTACCCTTCACATTACCCCTTCCAAAGCGATGTTGAATAGCAGACACGAAAGACCATCACCTTGCCGAATCGTCTGCGCGTTTCGAAGGGACTCGAGAATGCCCCTGAAACTCGAACTACGCACATCACCCGATCCATTGTCGCCTTGATCAACCGTATCAGTTTATCCGGAAATCCGTTTTCGTGCATTAGCTGCCATAGCTGGTTCCTATCGATTGTGTCATATGCGGCTTTGAAGTCGATCAATAGATGATGTGTGGCCACGTTATATTCGCGGCATTTCTGCAATACCTGACGTACGGCGAACACATGGTCTGTGGTAGAGCGTTTACTAATAAATCCCGCCTGGTACTGCTCCACGAACACTTTTGCAATTGGTGTTAGTCGGCGGCATTAAATTTGGGAGAGTAACTGGTAGGCGGCCTTCAGCAATGTGAATGCGCGGTAGTTGCTACAATCCAGCTTATCGCCCTTTTTGTAGATGGGAGTGTTGTAAAATGTCATTTGCATTCGTTTGTATAATTTTCCCAGAACTTGTTTCAGAAGGTAGCTATCAATCCATGTTGTATGACGAACTTATAGCGGTTAAATGGGCCTACAACTTTGTCTAACGAGACTTTGCTGTAAATATGTAATCTGGGGCGTGGGAGGCAAAATGTCATTCAAATGACATTATGTCAAATGACACGTGACATTTTGGAGAGTTTTCACTCTCCAGCCTTTGATGTTATACTTAGAGCAATGTACCCTTGGACAAAAATATAACCCTACTCAAGCGTTATGAGTACATTCAAAATTATGGAAGAAATTTTGCTTCTAAAGAAAGTTATGAGCAAATTAGTCAAATGACATGCAGATGACATTTTACAAGCCTGGATGGGACACACGACACCTTCCATCCACTCCTGCGGCAGAACCTCATCCTCCCAAACATTGGTAATTACCCAGTTCAGCGCTCAAGCCAGTACCTCACCACCGTGTTTAAACAGCTCTTCTGGTTTAAGCAGCTCTCCTTAAACAGCCGGCCGATCTACTCCTGGATTTACTGGAGATTCGGATCCGGGGGTCGTATGGCCTGAGCGCGTGCTCCCAGGTTCATTACCATACTGCCACCGTTGTCTGCCACATCGCCATTCAGGTGCTATTCGTAGTGTTGCCGCTACCTATGGATCACCTTACGCTCGTTCGTAAGAAGGTTCCTGTTTATGTCCTTACACCTATCGGGCTGTGGCACGTGGCCCTTACGTGAACGGTTTAACTTCTAATAGAGCTTTTGTGTGTTATTAGCGCGGTACAGTTGCTCCGTCTCTTCAGGGTCTTGATTTCCCTGCTGGCGCTTTTTCCTCCGAAAAATAGAGTTTTGTCTGTTCTGCGCCCGTTTGTATCGTGTCTCGTTCGCCCTCGTTCGATGTTGCAGCAATCTCGCCCATGCTGCATTCTTCTCCTCAACTAACTACTGCTCGCTGTCATACCAGTAGTTTCTCTGATCCGGGGACACCGTGCCTAGTGCACCGGTGCTTCGATGGCGGATTAAATATCTCTCCACCCATCTTCAAGAGACGCTGCGCCTAGCTGCTCTTCCGTTGGGAGTGCCAATTCCAGCTGCTGCGCGTAGTCTTGGGCTAGTCTACCGTCTTGTAGACGCCCAATGTTTAGCCGCGGCGGACGACTCCGTCGAGAACACCGTCGAGAGTTTCAAGCGCAGACATACTACAACGAAGTAGTGGTCGGATTCAATATTCGCACTGCGGTTCGTGATGGCAAAGAAGAATTTTCCGTCGATTAGAACGTGGTCGATTTGGTTTTCCGTTACTTAATTAGGTGATTTCCATGTGGCCTTGGCGGAGCCCACTTACAGATACATGCTGAAGTTTAACAGAGCCCACTGTCAAACCCCACCACATCCTAGGCAGGTACTACAATTCGCAGATGGCCTGGGGAGGGATCGTCTAGCCCTTGGACAAAGTCTCTGCTACCCCCAAAAAAATCTTACAATTATTGTACATATAAAATCTTGGCATAAAAATTTTGCGAGGTTTAAATACAAAACCAGGCAAACTAATTATACAAATACTGTATTCAAATAATACAAAATTGTAATATTACAATACACCGATTGTATTAAAATCTTTCGAAATTGCATATGCCTAATTATTATACAGTTTCTGTAAGGTTCTTATGCAGAACTGTATTGAAATCTGCCGTCCTCTGGTTGGGTGTATTTGAGTAATGTGTTAAATTACTATCGCCATACAAATATCTTGTGGATAATAATCCATTCTACTGTTCGCTCATATATGTTGGCGTCTGGAAGTGGCGGGTAAGAAACCAGACTTCCTCTTCTTCTTCTATGGTTCTACATTCCAACTTAAACTTGGCCTGCTTTTCAACCCTAGTAACATTTTAGTTTTATACTGGCTTTATAACACTCTTGTAGAGTAAATTATGGTCTTCAAGAGCATTATAAAACTTAAAATGATACTTGGGAACGTAGTGTTCTCTTCGAATTTCCACAGCTATTTATTGAAAGCTTTTCTATGCCGGCTATTGCACGAATATGTTTCTTGCATGAATGTTTCCTATAGAGAGAGGGTAGTATGAAGTTCAAAAAAATAATTTTCAAAGGTTGGTCTAAATAGGAAAAAAATAGGCACTTTTCTTTGAACGTGTATGCTCTTAGCAATGAATGCGAATGAGGCAGTTTTGAAACGATTGTGTTGGTTCATAGACGTGCTCTTCCTATGTGAAGACACGACACCTTGCTTACACGAACATGAATAGCATATGTAGCACTTTTTCACTTGAGGGGGTTAGAAGCAGAGAGCTGTAAGTGACATTTTGGTCAAAATTGAGTTGACCACAGCAAAAAATGCTTGGGTTTTAAAGAGTTGCGGCAATATGTTGATATAGCTTGTACGTTGTTTAGAAAAATGGAAAAATTCACAGAAAATTAGTATTTTTTTTAAAACTTTCATACAAATTGTATGAAGCGAAAAAAATATTTAAGAACTTTGCGCCCGTTTTTCTCGAAACTCACTTCATTGCTCTGGTCCTGTTCTACTTGTTGCGCGAATCATCGCACCAAAGTAGAGCGCAAGAACCAACCGCACCCAGACAGCGGTCCTAACAGGACTCTGAAATTTTACTGGGATTGTAGAGAATTGGAATTTTTGTTGAACGTTGATATTCAATTTTTCAATGGGCTTGAAAAATTGCTGGACAGTATCCGAGTCGATTGATATGAAAATCTCGGAAATCCCCCAAAAGATAAAGAAGCTATGTATTAGCGTTTAAAATCTCGCCTAATTTCGTGACGTTTTTAAATTTGGATATTTTCGTTTACGCCGAAACAGAGTTTTAGTTAAGTCACATTTATCGGGATTATCACTCTTTTTGAAATTCGCGTTCAAGTCTGGTTGTTAGATCAGATGCAACTAAAAATAACTGTCGTGTTTAAGTGATGAACTTACTTTATAATAAAAATAAGTTAAAAAAAACTGTCGTATTGTAATATACAAAAGCATGGTTGCTGAGAAGGTATTAAGTATCATCCTTAGGGTGCTCATTTTGTCCCGTCCTACCCTAAGTTATACTCATTTCAAGAATCCATGTCGAACGCAACATGTTGCAATCAATTTGGATCATTCACTAAAACACAACCCAAGAAGGCAAAACCAAAATCAGCTATTGTTAGGTATCGAGAGTTAGAATATGAGAATTGATGTTTGCTCCACCGCTCTGCAAGCATTTAATTTGTATAAGTTTAATATTTTCTGACTTAGCATTCCAAATAAACGAAAGATTAAAAAATATTTTCTGATTTTTATGCTGAAATGTTTATTTGAGCATAGAAAACTCAACCCAAGAAGCAGGGGTTGAATCCTAAAGAGAATGAACAAGTCTCTCACTTATCATCTCTGTATACATATACGATATGTAGCATAGGCCTTTTCACGAGACGTTTAAAACAGCTGATTTTATCGTCAATTGACAGTTCTTCTATGAAGGTGACAGCTTTGGGGTTGCGGGCCTGTTCAGCGGTTGTAAACAAGTGCAGTCTTGGCAGTGTCACATGAAAAGGCATATACCGCGAGAGACTTTTTTCGCAAGCTGTCGTGATAGAGAACTGATTCGGGAGACTATACCCCATGATAAATTTCTTTTAGAAAGCTCCAAATGCGGGGAGCACGGGCTCTGATGATGCCTTTCAACTTGTTCTACACAGCTGTGCAGAAACCAACACGAAATGAGCGAAAACAAAGCGAGAATCACCATTTTTCTGTGGGGGCTGCCTATCCGATTTTGTTTTTGCGCACTTGTATACAAGATTGATAAATTTGTTATCACGGCTTGTTATGATTCGGAACAGTTTTTGCCTCTCTTTTATCGTTGTTCGTTATCTATTGAGAGCAATTTCTGCAAACCCTGCCAAGAAGGCATAACCAAAATCAGCTATTGCTATATATCGCGAGTTAAAAGATGAGAATTGATGTTGTGGAGGTGGAAGCCTAATATTTTCGGATTTTGATACAGAAATGATTATTTTAGGCTGAAAAACTCAGCCCCGGAAGGCATAACCAAAATCAGCTATGGTTAGATATCGAGAGTTAGAATGTTTGTTTGACACCGTACTTCAACTCCGAACTGCTATCGTCGAAGAATGGATCAATGCAACAATAATGAACTGAAATCTACATAAATTTCATGCCGAGACGACTCTTGGAAGTCATTAAAACAGCAGAGAAGTGACTCCCTATTAATCAATGTGAATGTCATTCAATAAATATCGTTTTTGTTGAGTATTTTGTCTAATAACTGTTGCCGGTCCTTTTAATTATGTATTAGTGTAGAATGCATAACTCGTTACATTCGTACCAATTTAGCAGCATTTCACGTATATTTTATATTCTAAATGATAGACACTGGGTACGGGCATAATCGACGGATAGCTGGTCATTTGATTCTTGTCCTTTTACTTTTTTCGCGCAGTGTATGAGAATTGATGTTGTGGAGGTGGAAGTTTAATATTTTCTGATGTTGATGCTGGAATGATTATTTGAGCCTGGAAAACTCAACCCAAGAAGGCATAACCAAAATCAGGAATTTTTAGATATCGAGAGTTAAGAGAATATGAATATGAATAAGAGAATTGATATTGCGGAAAAGCAAGTTTGGTATCTTCTGATTTTGATGATGGAATGATGTTTCGAGCTTACTCAAAATGACATACAAATCAACGATTGCTCGATAATGAGAAATAGAAAGAGAATAATTGCAAGTGAAAGATTTTTTTTACCGACAATCAGTTCCGTTAGAGTGGGTGAGAATGTGAATGAAGAGACAGAACAGTATGAAGCAAAATAAAATATATCCTATTTTCTAAAGTTGGTCTGAATAGGCAAAATTAGGCACTCTTCATTGAACGTGTATGCAATGAATGCGAATGAGTAAGTTTTGAAACGATTGTGTTGGTGGATAGACGTGCTCCTCCTACGTAAAGTCACTACATTTCCCGCCCGTACGTCTTTTCTCACAAGGTTAAATGAAGAAAACAGCCACTCCTGATAATTCATTCACTTAGTAGTGATATTTGGGTATGTGAGACGAAGTCGGCGGAACCAGAACGGAACGATTGATTTGTCAAAGAGTGCAGACGAAGGACCTCCATCGTCCTCCGCAGCTCAGAAGGCTACTGATGAGACCAAATTTCCAACATCAGGCACATAGCCGAACTCTCGCAATCTATTTTTAAACCATCACACGCATTGTTTTGTGCAATGCCAACTGAGTAGAATGAGTAGGATGGTAAGGGAAGTGCCTGTCTAGCGTACTGGTTTCGTGGGATCAAACCCCACCAATACAATTTTCGAACTAAATCTTTCACATGTTGTGCAATTGCACAAATCGAGTTCCAGACATAGTAAACAATTTTGTGTTTCATTCCTGAAGCTAGATAAAGCATCAGATCCACACGGGATTCCAAACCTTGTCTTCATACATGTGATTCTGGCTGACCAGTGACCCGAACAATTCCCATGCCATTGAAAATGGCAAGAAATGAGAAAACCACAGCATAGGGAAGATCCATAAAGTACGTCACGCAACCACGTCACGACCACCCTCCACCCCACCATTTTCGGAGACTTGTTGAAGTAAATGCTTCTAAACAATTTTGTATGACAAAAGAGAATTCGACTAAACTTGTTTCGGGAAATATTCGGAACGATCTGGCATCATACATTAAAACCTATTTTTTGTCTACTTTCCGGTGGTTAGTGTGGTGATTTGCTCATAGCTGCTCCAAAACTGGAAATTACCTGCATAATGTTAGAATGGGGACGCTGATAATGCTTCAGACCTTAAGGCTTGCGCATCCAGAAGTACTCGAGTAGCATAGTATATGTTGGATAAAAAAGCTAGCCTCAAAATGAATTCAGCGTTCCAAAATTACTGCTTGATGAAAAATTCGAGCAACATATTAGGTTTTGTCCGGCTCATGCCCCCATTTGCGCCCACCGTGTCTCCTAGGAGCGTGACGTACTTTATGGATGGCCCCATACACGTAAATGTGCCTACTCAACATGACTCAAGGCGTCAAAATAGTCCTGTAATGTTACCCATTTCGTTCGCTGCTGGCACTACCTCTGTTAAGTGTTGTGGCACACGTGGTTCTATCTTGTTTTTTGTTCAAATGTAGAGTGTATGTAGGTAGAGTTTTCTAAAACAAGACAAAACGAAAGTCCACCACCTTGTCGTATTCCCAGAACTAAAGAGTCGATCTGAATTCATCAATCAATTCAACACCATCTATAGTTGCTCTGCAGTCTACCGTAGCAACAAAATGGACTTAAAATTGAGTTCAGTGAACTAAAGCAATGATATGTTGGCCGTATACTGTGTGCATAATATACCATCCTCCCCGACATCATTCAGTCGTACCTGTGCCATGCGGATCGTTGTCAATTGACGAGGAGAGACATTTAAATCCCAATTTGAAGTGAGTGAGAATTGCTCGGGTTCGGTGCGGTGGAAGTCAAGAAGGAGGTTTTAATCTGCAGCCTATAGAGAAGGCTCGCCTGTGGCGCGTATGCGAGTACAAAGTGTCACAGAACCGTCAAGATGCCCGTTAGGACGGTGGGTGGGTACTGGCGTGCGCGTCTTCCAAGACCGGAAGCTGCTTCTGCTTGGTGTCGCACTGTCATGTGAGAGGTAGCAGAACAACAGCGTAATGCGCATGCGACAACCATATTGATCGCTATTCGATGGACAGTAGCTGATTGGGAGCATGATCGATCATTGGGGTGGAATAAACATCGCGATGGGATTCGTTATTGCGAATGCAACTATCGATGGTTTTTGATCTGATTTTCCATACTATGGAACGTGTCTAGTCTGGTTTGAGCAATTATAAAACATAATTTTCGACATTCGAAGAAAACCCTTGCAAGCAACGGACACCCAATATTTTTATTTTAAAACATAATTTCTAACTAATAACTAAATTTTCAATGATAAACATGCGGATATAAGAGCAGATAAATATCTACAAATTAGTTGACCATAGAATAAAAAGCATCTACAACCGAATTTACTTAGTAGATTCGTTGTTGGGTTCATAGATCGTTGAAATTGATAAATACTTGTCATAAGACGAGTTGGTACCTTCCCATTTAATTCCACCACTTGATTGTACCTTGACAGATACGTATTTCGACCTCAACAGTAAGGTCGTCTTCAGTGTCTCTAACTTAGCTCGACTAAGTCGAGTCAAGTACGAGACACTGAAGACGACCTTACTGTTGAGGTCGAAATACGTATCTGTCAAGGTACAATCAAGTGGTGGAATTAAATGGGAAGGTACAAACTCGTCTTATGAAAAATGAAGACATTCCACTAAAAAGCTCAAAATAATTTTCTTAACTGATAAATAATTGAATGAATGAAATAATTTTCAACATTGTGAATAACTTCATTAATTCTATTATTTCAATATATAAGAATAGGAAGACAACGCTAAACGATATAATATATCAGTTCAAAAATAGTTTATAACATTGGAATCGGTATGCGTTTTCTTTTAATTTCTCATGTATCAACACGTTAAGTTTCATAGTAACTAATCTAGTTCAAGTGATTCGTTCTGTGTTCCAATTGCGGGCAAAATTGAATTCAAAAGAATTACAGCTCAAAATCTATTTTGGGTTTTTCATCCCAATATAAAATCAATGTAGCATCAAAATATGTCTTTGCTGTGAATCATCTGTTAGCATATCACATCTTGAAGGTGGACTTTTATCATATACATTAGTAATCTTTTTCTTGTTATTACGTAAAAACTGCGATATTTTTTTACAAAAATATACATCATTACTCCTCACTTGGGAACAAAGAAATTTAGCAACAATGTGATCCGTTGTATTGAATAAATGGAATACAGGAATGCACTGCAAAAATGCTCAAAACTGTCTAAGGTAGCCAATCCATTGATGAACTGCAGAAACCCGTATCACACCGATGAATACCTACCCTATCCCAGACTATGAACAAAAAAATCATTCAAAAACGCTTCAAAATGATTGATGAACGATTTGACGAAATTGCTCACTTACTTGAAAACCCGAACACAAAAGACGAACGACCGTGACGAGTGAAATGATGTGTGAACAAAGTATGATGTTGTGTGGCAAACTCTATGTACGCAATCTGGTACAATCAAACGAAACGCCTAATCTGGGTGACGATGGCTACCTTAGAAAGAACTGATAATCGATTAAACTATTTTTTATGTATCTTCCGTAACTCATGTCTAATCTCCTTTGGCGCTTTCTTTGTGCTTTGCGTCCCTTTTTCTCAATTGAATCGTCTCCCGGGTATTTCCAACGAATCAAACAAACTTTTTTTAAAGGCGAATATACTTTCTCAATTGATCACTTTCAAACATATCATGCATTTAACTATTGCGAATATATAGTGCGTAATATAATTAAAATAGCTTCCGTGTCTAAATTTACGGAATAATGAAATACCAAAAATGTGATAGTAGTCAAAATACTACAAACGTCTCTCATGCTATCAAATAAAGACATATTGTATACTTCTATCGAAATTCAATTTCCACTAAATCCGATATCCAACAACCGATCGCAGCCTGTGCATTACAAAACCGCGTGTTGAGCTACCGCCAACCAATGTTGGTAGCCAAGTGTGACATTGTCTGTTTATCTCGTATCGGTCTCGCAATGCTCGATGCCGCATTCATCCTCCACGGGTGCCGCGTGTTATCTATTAGGACAGTTATTAATTTCTATATCGAATATATGTAGCTGCGCTACACGTCGCCAAGTGGAAAGGAACACCGATCTAAATAAATTAATTTATTTCATGAGATTTCCTGGGCGCGACAACAACGACGCCGACGACGCCACCAAACGCATCTAGACGATGATCGGATACACAGCGGGTTTCCTCTATCATTCGATCGGCTTTACCAGTATAGGGGATAGCAGCCTACAGTTTTATAAGACTTTTGTTGTTTTGGAGTATGTAGCAAAATTAAATGAAATATACGACATTAGTTGAAATTTCTTAAAAATTATACGTGATTTCAAAACATTTTCTTCTCAATGGCTCTACATTCCAGCTGGAACTTAATCTGCTGTTAAACTTAGTGTTCTCTTAGCATTTTCACAGTTAATACCTGAAAGCTTTTCTATGCCCGCCAAATGCATGAGTACATATCTTGTGTAGCAAGTACAATGGTTGCACTTTGCCCTGGTAGCAAAAAAGATGAGCCGGCCAAGAGCTGCGAGTTTCTATAATAAAGACATAAAAAAAGCCAGACCGATAATCGAACTCGCCATCTCCAGATTGGCAATTCTACACCTTTGCTCGCAAGACTTACTGGAGACTTCTGATTTTAAATAGTTTAACTAAAAACGAGGAAGGAAGGATTCCACGTCGAAACCCGTTGCAAGCAAATCGGATAAGGCTAAGTACAGAAAAATGTGTCTCACATTTTTTGTACACATACACACACACATACAGACATCACTTAAATTCGGTGAGCTGAGTCGATTGGTATATAAAACTATGGGTCTCCAAGCCTTTTATCAAAAGTTCGGTTTTGGAGTGATCCTATAGCCTTTACGTATACTTATTATACGCAAAAAGCAAAAAAAAAAAACAAATATAAAATAACACCTGATTGTTTTGTAAAGCGTTATAATAAATCCATAGAATAGTTCGGAATCCATCAATTGAGAATAATTTTAAGATATATTACTACGCTAAAATTTAGCAATACATAGGAAAATATGTTCCATTAGCCATAATCAAGCAAAACAATAACATTTCTGCTATTTTTCCATGAACGTATGACAAATCAAAACAGAACTGCGCAATAAAAGTCCTATTCGACTAGATGCTGATGTCATATTTGAAATTTAGAGACAGTACTCGTCGATGGGCTACGAAATGGTGAGTTGACATCCGAGAAGAGGCGCCTAACATAGCTCTGGTCCTCACAAGTTCCAATACTCACACTTCCACGGGTCTTCCGATGACAATTGACCGCCATCTAAGGGTTGCATACTTAGCTGGTAGTGTAGCCTGAGCACTGTTGTCCTTCCGACATCAGCTAGAGTGAGAGGGTGCGTCCTGTGGGGTCTGCCTAGGATGTGGTGGGGTTCGACAGTATTGAACTTCTATAAAAAGCTACATGTGTCCCCAAGCAGTCCCTATCAAAGCGACCGTGTGCCGCTCGAAGCGCACTAGCCTAGTCCTGGTCTTGGGTGTGACTTTAAACAAATTTGTACCGACTGATCGATCGTCTGTTCACCAAGGAGGTGCGGCTCCAACAGCGTCTGTTCTGGCATCCAGCGTCTGAGTATGAAATGCTATTCCCCGGAAGCTATACCTAAGATGGCAGCCCCATCCCGGTGGATAATGAATGAATACGGACCGGTTTTACGGTGACGACTCTTAGCGCGAAACAACGGACACGAATAGGAACGTGGATCGTTTTAACCCTAGCCCAGCAGGGTAAATTGGCACAACTTGCCAATGAGGCACGCTGCATGAAACTTGAGATCCTGGGACTGAGTGAAGTCCGTTGGCCAAACTTTGGAGAACACAGAACGCCGTCGGGGCAAGTTCTGCTATACTATGGTTTACGAGGTGAACACGCTCCCCGACATCGCGGAGTTGGCTTCCTACTAAGCGCTCAGGCACACTCTGGGCATATGAAGTGGGAACCTATAATTAACAGAATAATCGTTGCCAGATTTAGAACACGGGTCTGAAACCTTACTATAATCCAATGTTATGCGCCAACCGATGTTGGCGATCTGCAAGACAAAGAGAACTTCTACAGTCAACTCAATGCCGTCGTAGATAGAATCCCGAAGGGTGATATCAAGATCTGTTTGGGCGACTTCAATGCGAAGATCGGATCCGACAACTCGAACCATGAGCGCATTATGGGACGCCATGGTCTCGGAGAAATGAGCGAAAACGGAGAGCTGTTCGCAGAATTTTGTGGTAATAACGACATGGTGATCGGGGGATCGCTCTTCCCTCATCGACCGGTTCACAAGGTCACGTGGGTCTCCCGTGACGGCTTTACAGAAAACCAAATCGACCACATCTGCATCAGCCGAAAATGGAAACGGAGCCTTCTTGATGTACGGAATAAACGTAGTGCCGATATCGCGTCTGATCATCACCTCCTCATCGGCGAAATACGCCTGCGCATTGCGCGGATTCGTCGGCAGGAGGAAAGAGTTGGACGACGATTCAACATACGCCGACTGGAAGATGCCACGGTGAAACGGTCCTTCGTTGAAGAACTGGAGACGCGTGCTGCAGATATTCCGGAAGGTGGCAGTGTGAAAGACCACTGGACCACCATCAAGAATGCCTTCATCGCCACCAGCGAGAACAATCTGAGCGATCTGCGCACCCAGAGAAAACAATGGATCACCGATGATACCTGGAGAAAGATAGAGGAGCGAAGAGAAGCCAAAGCCGCGATAGAGCGATCAAAAACCAGAGGATACGATACGCGGCTCTTGAGAAGGAAGTAAAACGCTCATGTCATGTCGATGGGACAAGCGAGCGTGGGCAGACTCTCTGGCCGACGAAGGAGAGAGAGCCGCCGCAACCGGGGACATTAGCCTCCTCTACGATATCTCACGACGCTTAAGCGAAAATGAATGCAACGATGCCTGTGAAAGACGCGAATGATCAGTTATTGACCGACCCAACTGACCAGCTGAAACGCAGCTTCGAGCACTTCGAACAACTTTTTTCAAGTGCCAGCCAGGCCATCACCAGCTCGGCATGATCTGCCTAGGATCCGACGTATAACACGCGTCAATACCGAAGCTCCATCACTGCTAGAGATTCAAACAGCCATCCAAAGCATGAAATCGAATAAAGCCCCAGGGGTCGATCGCATATCAGCCGAGATGCTCAAAGCTGACCCCATGACATCCGCTCAAGTACTGCATCGTTTATTTCGTAATATCTGGGACACTGCAACTTTCCCGGTCGACTGGATGCAAGGTATCTTAGTGAAGGTGCCCAAAAAGGGTGACCTGACTGTATGCGATAACTGGCGAGGCATTATGTTGCTGTGTACCGTTCTCAAAGTTCTATGCAAATTTATCCTAGCCCGGATTCAGGAGATGATCGATGCGACTCTCCGGGGGCAGCAGGCCGGATTCCGTGCCGGAACAGCATTTGTGGACCATATTGTCACGCTCCGCATCATTCTGGAGCAGGTCAACGAATTCCAAGAGTCCCTTTACTTGGTATTCATGGATTACGAAAAAGATTTCGACCGTCTCAATCACGAGAATATGTGGGGCGCCCTGAGACGCAAGGGGGTTCCTGAGAACATCATCGGCCTCATCGAAGCACAGTACGAGGCCTTTTCGTGTAGAGTGCTGCACAATGGGGTCCTGTCCGACTCTATCCGGGTCGTAGCTGGTGTGAGGCAAGGATGTATTCTATCACCGTTACTGTTCCTCATCGCAATCGTCAAGATTCTGGTAGATGCGATTGACCGTAAACCAAACCAGGGGCTGTTATGGCAGCCTATAACCATGGAGCACCAAAACGACTTCGAATTGGCTGAAGACGTTGCACTCCTCGCGCAACGGTGCTCTGATATGCAGAGTACGCTCAATGAGCTTGCCGAGCGCTCCTCTTCGGCAGGTTTAGTCATCAACGTCAACAAAACCAAATCGTTGGATGTAAACACGGTGACTCCTTCCAGTTTCATAGTAGCCGGGCAACCAGTGGAGAATGTTGAAAGCTTCGAATATCTTGGTAGCCAAATGGTGTCAGACGGCGGTACCAAGATCGACATAGGCGCACGGATCAAGAAAGCAAGGGCTGCCTTTGCGAGTTTAAGAAATATCTGAAAAAACAGGCAGATAAGTGAACGCACCAAAATACGAATTTTCAACTCTAACGTGAAATCTGTGCTGTTAAACGATAGCGAAACATGGTGTGTATCAGTGGAGAACACTCAACGCATGCAGGTGTTCATTAACAGATGCCTGCTCTATATAATTCGGGCCTGGTGGCCCCATAACTGGATCTCAAACACTCGTTTGACTCGTTCGAACTCCATCATCGTTGTCACCAGAGGCCGATAGCAACAGAAATTCGGGATCGTAAGTGGGGCTAGGTCGGCCACACTCTACGTAGGGGCGGAAACGTGCTCATGGCGGCGAAGCCTCAATAAAGAAATTAAAGAAGTCGACCGAAATCTAACCTGGCAACATGTTAAAGCGATAGCCGGGCAACGCTCAGGATGGAGATCCTTCAAGTCGGCCCTTTGCACCATCGGAGGTGTACAGGATCCACAAGTAAGTAAAGTACTCGTCGATTGAAAACCCTTTCATACGCGATGGTAATGGTATATGAGAAAATCAAATCACCTTCCTTTTGCCAGTGGAGATATATCAGCTTCCACACTGATATTCTTCCCTCCCCCTCCCCCTCATACGGGTGTTTGGCAGGAGGAAGGTCGTGAGATCTATACCATCGCAAATATTACCCTCCGCTAGCTTTCAAATCGACTTACACACGGAAGAAGTTAACTACCCGATAGTGAGTTTAATTCACCCAACCTCGAACATCCGTACGGGAAGCCAAAATTTAGTAAGTAGGGTCGAAGTAGTTTGGCTTTACTCCCATGTTAACAAAGTACCCAACGGAAAATTTATTTACCCAAATGTAAGTTTAATTCACTCAATTTCAACTTCAGGTAATAAAACTCAAAATTGGCTTCCCGTATTGAACTGGCGTCGTTGGATTGTTTGGCTCTTTTGTTTTTGACAACAGAAGAAAGAGTGGATGAAAGAGAAGAGAAAAAATAACTCAAAAATAAGTTTAAAAGAACTCAACGCTGGGTACTTTTTTTCTTCCGTGTATATAAAAATATTCTTTGTGCCTGCCGTATCCTTATGGAACTAAAAAATCTATACTTTCGGCTCCAATTCTATGATGAACATGTACGTCAAGTTTTGGAAGATGATTTAAGCATTTCCATATCATTCAAAGTAGGGTGCTGAACCTGGACCCTCCACACTTAGCGCATCTCGACTGACTAACCATCTGAACTACGCTGGTAGCTCGAGATAATCGGGAATGATCCAAATAATAATAAATGACTAGCTCGGTGGTAGACCTGTGCGCCGAAGTATTTGTGAACGGCGGTGGCGTAAGGCCATTTTTACACCGGCGGCGGCGAATTTCAAATGAACAGAGCTGGAGCTATTCAGAGCAATTCGTCATTTCGTTATGTCAGTATTTTAGCATATGTTCTTTTTTTATGATCTCTGTCAAATCATTGTGATTGAGGAAAAGTGAACTGTCAGCAACGATTTTTTCAAAAGTTTTAAAATTCGTAGCATGCACATTGCACAATATAGATCTCAAATTTTATTCATTATGGATACACCTGAACTATTTTATGGATTTATGGTAGCGCTTTATGGAACAATCAGATGTTATTTACGGACTCATTTTACAAAAGGTCGAAAGGACAAAAAATCGAAAGACAAAAGGTCGAAGGGACAAATGGTCGAATAGGACAAAAGGTCGAAAAGACAAAATGTCGAACGGGATAAAAGGTCGAAAAGACAAAACGTCGAACAGGAAAAAAGGTCGAAAGAAACAAAATATCAATAAGATCAAGTTTACACAATATTTAACAATGGAATAAAATTCATCCAGTGAGTGCAACTAATAGGAACAGGAATAGGAATAGGAATAATAAATAGGAACTGGAATAATTCCACAATAGCCCGTCAAGCTAAAAGATTCTTAACACCAAATGCGTTAAACACGCAAAAGCTTCTCGCTTCGTCAAAAAAAGATCTGTGTACTTATACAGGCTTAATAACAGGACATTGCTCGGCGAAATATCATTTAAAACTAATGAAGAAGGTCGAAAATGCTGTTTGCCGGTTTTGTAATGAGGACTGTGAGACCTCTGAGCATTTATTATGCAGTTGTGCTGCACTTATCAACAGAAGAATCAAGTTCTTTGATAAGGGTATCTTACAGTCATCTGAAATATGGTCTTTATCTCCATGTAAGGTGGTGCGTTTCATATGTCACATCTTTCCATGCTGGGAGAATACCTTAAATCATGTGTTGAAAGTCACTTCTTATAGTACTTATCACCTTGAACAGGTAAATATTAAAAGGTTGGTATATCACAATAGATCTAAAGAATGGTCGCAGTGATAATCACCCAATAGAAAAAAAAAACAACTAATAGATGGATGTTTGGGTTTTCTAAATGTCATATTGATCTGTCAATATGGCGCACGCCGCACATCAAATACATAAATGCGCAAATACATAAATCTGCTTGAAGTTAAATGCATAGCTACAAATTGTTTTGGAATACCCCCAACTTGTTATCAACTTGTTCTTGATCGAAATTTTGTCCCTATCAACGTTTTGTCCTTTTCGACCTTTTGTCCCTTTCGACCTTCTGTCCCTTTCGACGTTTTGTCTTTTCAACCTTTTGTCCTTTCGTCCTTTTGTCTCTTCGACCTTTTGTCCTTTCGACCTTATGTCTTTCGACCTTTTGTCATAGATTCAAAGAAGCGATGATTTTTTAAATAATTATATTTGCATCACCACCTTTTCTTGGTTTATATCCAAATTTTGTCTCAAAATCGTTTTTTCTTAAGATACAGTTTGGATTTTCTGTTTATAATAGTATATAGACACTACATATATTTGTTTCATTTGGCTTGAATGCCTTCAATTTGATTTCAAAAGTTTTTTTTTTGATTTAGCAGAAGTCCTAAATATTTAGTTTCGCTGAGTTTTGGAAGTATTCGGAGAAATTTTCCATTTTTTATTTTGTTTGGAAAAAATATCCAAACTTTTTTGCAATCTACTACAAATGACACGAATGCTTCGTCATTAGACCAAAAGGCCTATGTTATCTGCGAACAAAGATTTTTGACATCCTGGTGGTAAATCAGGTATGTTAGAATTGAACCCCAATATGCTGCCTTGGGGAACACCGGCTCTTACAGGTAATCCATCAGATTTCGAATTCTGATACTTTACCTGCAGCGAGCAATCTGATAAATAATTTTGGATCAGTTTAATAATGTACAAAGGAAAATTGAAATTCATCATTTAACAATCAAACCTTCATGCTAAACATTGTCAAATGCTTTCTCGTTGAGTCGAATTAAATTCGTAGCTCTTAATAACTGATGAGTGGTTGAATGCCCATGGCGAAAACCAAATTGCTCATAAGTAAAAATAGAATTGTCATTAATATGAAATATCATTCTATTTAAAACAATCTTTTCAAACAGTTTGCTTATTGAATAAAGTAAACTGATTGGGCGATAACTGATTTTTGGATTTTTGTCCGGCTTCAAAATTGGTACAACTTTGGCGTTTTTCCATTTTATCTGGAAAGTATGCCAATTGAAAACATTCGTTAAATAAATTAACCAAAAAATATAAAAAGCTCTGATGAAGTTTTTTTTAATAAGTATGTAGAAAATACCAATTTCACTGGAAAAGCAAGTAGGCAGCAACAACGAGAATTCAGTTCAATCAAAGCTAATTGCCTATTTTCTGGGTATTGGACCACATTTATAAAAAAAAATTGAAGAATTACCGTGCGGGACCTAAATCCGTACAGCACCGAAATCCGTCCACCTTATGAGATATCAATAAATTGAAGGGGGTTAAAGGTAATTAATGCAGAAATAATTAATCTTATCCTGTTCAGATACTTGGCAGTAAGCTGTTAGGGCATATAATTGGAAAGAAGGCTTTGAAATTAAAACAACAAAAATCAAAAACAAATCTCCACCCACCAAACGCGCAGTTTGTACCGCCATTTTGTTTTCGGGCAGAGCATAATTGCACCAAAAGTGACTGTGTTTTAATTGCTAATTGCGAATCATTACATAAGATAAGCGGAATACAAATCGAAGGGATCGCTTCTCAAGGTGCGCATCGAACTATTTACAGTGGTAGTTTAGTCAATCAGACTGCTCCAATTTAAATATTTAGTTAAAAAATAGCTGTACGGATTTTGATCCTTTGATTCGAAATCCGTCCACGGTGGACGGATTTCGAGTCAGCAGTAGTTGATTTTATTCATTATTCTATCATTTTTACGTAGTTTTTAATGAGTAAATGTGAAACACTTCAAAAGTAAAAGCCTTCATGCTCCTGTGTCAACGACAAACGTTTTATTTACATTCGATTCCTATTTTCTAATGACTTTTTCATATACTAAGGTGCTTAAGTGTACGAATTTCGATGCCGCACGGTATATGGTGATTTGATGTGTAATTTGGAATATAAGATGGTCGGGTTCGAAATCGGTACAAAATCGGGTTCAGCTCGGGTACGGATTTGTGGGATGAAAAAATGTCGCCTACTGGTCATGTACGGGTTCATGAAAAAAAATGATTCTTTAGATGTAAAAAGAAACAGAAAATGTTTAGTTGGAATTTACTGAGCAAAAATGTAGTTCGAGTCTAGCTCAAGCTTAAAAAAAATAATTTCGGGTTTGGGAACGTGCTTACGATTATTTTCTCCTACTCAGTGACTGAATGAAAATGTATCGCCTTTTTTTCTCAAGGAAATTTTACTCCGTTAAAAGTTTTTAATGATTAAATTTAAAAATTCGCGGGACCAATTTGAGTTCGGGTATGATGAGATACTTCGCTCCGGGCTTTGTTTAAAAGCAATTTATAAATCAGGTCGAGTTCGGGTTTGCAAAATGTGAAACACAATCATCTCTATTAGGCATACAGTGCATTGGTGCGACAAATGCTACTATATTTACAATCAATACGTCCACTAACTTTTTTTTCTGTTCAATCCGTTTTAGGGCCTCATCTGTCCCATATTCAGCTTTTCTCCCCTAACTCACGAGCTCTATTTTTCTAACGTCGAACATCCATGCCTGTAGAACAAACTCCCGAAGCGCATCGTGAGACCTGTCCGCGGCACAACAACTTTCGGTCGCCGATGATAGCATTATAAAAGAAGTTAATGTTTTGTCCGATGAGGAATCGAATGGCTTGTGAACGGAACGGGGAGTCTCGCGACCATGGAGGGTATGGATTTAGGATTTCAGATTTCTCTCGGACCCATCCGTATGAAGACCTATCGTGGGGTGCATTTTTATTGATTTATTGTTTTATTGAAATAATATATTTCACGTTTTTACGATAATAGTTATTAATCGCTGCGGTGGCTTGGCTTGCGGCACTCAAATCCTCTATCCATCGATATGGGCTTACGGATGTCAGACCTGAGGTTTCAAGCAGGGTCGCAACATTTTTGAGTAGGATGTGCCGGATTTCGGCGAACGTGTGGGAAACTAGGTTGTTGAAAATATCATTTGAATGTGGATTTAAGTATAGGTTTGAAGGCAAACAGGTGGCAAAGGTTTTATTGCGCCCAAATAAATCATCACTGCTGATGATTGATGGTGTTTATGAGGTCCAGAAAAAGGTAAAACACTATTTCGTCCCGCAGAAAATCTACCCAAAAACATATTTTTGGAACATGTGACTTAGAAAGTGATTTATTCAATGGAAATATAAAATCGCCTCGCTGGTGCAGCGAACGATAAAGTATTAAGTCTCCATAAATCAATAAAATTATATTTTAAACTCCTCTTTTTTAAGCGAAACTGCGTAAGATACAGTAGCTTCACGATGGTATAAAACCTCAATCTGGCAAAGATTTATTATATCATAAGAAGATCAACTAAATTTTAAAATCTAGACGTCGGAACGAATATTCCATTTGTGTTGTGTTGCATCGCAAGACTAACTGCATCAGCACTGTAACCACGCCAAACTTGATTGATGATGCTGAAGCACATCCTTATCCGTAACCCTGAAAAAGTGGTCTGCCCGAAAAAAAAATAAAAACAAGGCGGCTACCGCCACACCACTTATCGATTGAGTGTAGCTCAGTAGTAACCGCAACCCGGCTTTAGCGTCCGCAAATAGAATCATTAACGCGCGTAGCCAACTTTCGATGCCGCCAAAGGCGCAATCGATGCTGCTCCGGTGGTCATTAGTTGCGTTAACCACCTTGAGAAAGCTTCCTAAAAAGGAAGTGGATGAGCATCTCGGAGGCAATGCGAGGACGGGGTACTTGCTATTTCATTCATGTTTTCAGTGCGGCGGCCATCAGCGATGACCTCGATGGTCAGTTGATAGCAGGTCCCCGAAACACAGCACAATGCCGAAGCAGTGCTCTATACAATACGCCAAAGATGTCTGTTCCTCAGGGGTCTAAAAGAAAGCCCTAAAACAAAGTTGAGTGATGTATCCAGAAGATATATTAAAGAGAAAAATCTGCACTGTACTGATCACGATGTGGTGCGTAGCTTGCCTGGCGTCATCAATCAATGAATTCGTGACGGCTGAGTGTGGATCATCGGTTTTCATCCAAATGAATACCTCAAAGCAATAAATAACTAATGGGAAAAGCCTAAAACAGCTGCTCCAGGCTGCGGTCAGAAGATGTACGATTTCATCTTTACGATACCCAATTTGTTGTTGTACACTTTGGGGACGTCTTCTACCCTAGTGGAATGATTTTATGTAATGGGTTTATTTTGATCAATGATTGGGACCTCAGGTCAGAGAACGCAATAATATGGACACATATTCTGAAGTCATCCCATCATTAACTGCGTATGGCTTTATTTTCTTCAATTCATTTTTTGCATATTTCTAGATTATTTTTCATTTATTTAGTCTACATCTATACAGATAACACTGAATCAACAATTTGACGCCACAATACACGGTTCGAGGCCGCATCTCTCCATCCTCGAATACGCCCCACGCTCGCCAAGTCGTTCTGCACCTGGTCTGCCCATCTGCCATTTGCAGGGTTGCTGTCCGGCATTCTTGCAACATGCCCTGCCCATCGTACCCTTCCGGCTTTAGCTACCTTCTGGATACTGGGTTCGCCGTAGAGCTGGGCGAGCTCATGGTTCATTCTTCGCCGCCACACACCGTCTTCTTGTACACCGCCAAAGATGGTCCTAAGCACCCGTCTCTCGAATACTCCGAGTGCTTGCAAGTCCTCCTCGAGCATTGTCCATGTTTCATGTCCGTAGAGGACTACCGGTCTTATTAACGTCTTGTACATGACACATTTGGTGCGGTGGCGAATCTTTTTCGACCGCAGTTTCTTCTGGAGCCCGTAGTAGGCCCGACTTCCACAGATGATGCGCCTTCGTATTTCACGATTATATTACAGATATTTTAATGGTTAAAAAAGTGAAGAATTTTGCAATTTTTTGTTCGGATGACCTACCATATGAAATCTGATAAGAATTGAATCATTTGTTTGAGAAACTTCAAATATCTATTTTATCCTATTTCGATTTATTCGATACAGATCAATAGTTTTTTATAAAACTCAACACCCTTCCAATTCGTTCCAACCCGAACAGGAGCGACGACCTCGATAACAGAAATTGGTATGAACTAGCCTTGCATAAGAGGTAGAGGTTAACAAATAAAATAACAAAAACTCATATGTAGAATACTTGAGGCATAACATGCTTAGGTATTTCAATACCAAACGAATAATAATTGGTTATGCATTTGGTATTGAAATTCAATTTAATAACTGAATATGTTATGGCTTAGGTATTGTGCATATTTGTTTTTGGTATTTTACCTTATGCAGGGCTAGTTCATAACCGAGTATGGTATTAATAACAGAATTAGGTATTATTGAGCCAATTTATCCTGCTCGGGAAGTAAAACTTCATAATTACTCATGAAAGTGTAAAATCTCATTGTTGGTGCGATATACGATTATCGTTTCGGATACCTTTAAGCAAACTCGCTTTTACCGCAAAATATTGCTAAAGCTAAGGTTTTAGTACCGAGAGTACCGGTACCGGAATTCCCGGGAGTACCGACCAATTTTCGGTACCGTAATACCGGTACTGGCTTAATGAAAGTACCGGTATTTTCGGTACTAAGGATAAAGTTTTGGTTAAAACTTCCGATGGTTAAAACCACATTATTTGAATGCAGCAGCTAGTAAGAAAGATATTATTTTTTTACTAAAATTCCAAACACCTGACAATACAGGTAATAAACGATTGTCGCTTCGATTCCCTTTGTTATCGTCCCCATACATGTTGGCTACCACACGAAAGTTCTATGAGAAGTTAAACCGTTCACGTAAGGACCACGTGCCACAGCCTGATATGTGTAAGGACATAAACGGGAACCTTCTTACGAACGAGCGTGAGGTGATCCAAAGGTGGCGGCAGCACTACGAAAAGCACCTGAATGGCGATGTGGCAGACGAAGATGGCGGTATGGTGATGGACCTGGGAGAACGCGCGCAGGACATAATTCTACCGGCTCCGGATCTCCAGGAAATCCAGGAGGAGATTGGCCGGCTGAAGAACGACAAAGCCCCTGGGGTTGACCAACTACCAGGAGAGCTATTTAAACACGGTGGTGAGGCACTGGCTAGAGCGCTGCACTGGGTCATTACCAAGATTTGGGAGGAGGAAGTTTTGCCGCAGGAGTGGATGGAAGGTGTCGTGTGTCCCATCTACAAAAAGGGCGATAAGCTGGATTGTAGCAACTACCGCGCAATCACATTGCTGAACGCCGCCTACAAGGTACTCTCCCAAATTTTATGCCGTCGACTAGCACCAACTGCAAGGGAGTTCGTGGGGCCGTACCAGACGGGTTTTATGGGCGAACGCTCCACCACGGACCAGGTGTTCGCCATTCGCCAAGTACTGCAGAAATGCCGCGAATACAACGTGCCCACACATCATCTATTCATCGACTTCAAAGCCGCATATGATACAATCGATCGGGACCAGCTATGGCAGCTAATGCACGAACACGGTTTTCCGGATAAACTGACACGATTGATCAAAGCGACGATGGATCGGGTGATGTGCGTAGTTCGAGTTTCAGGGGCATTCTCGAGTCCCTTCGAAACCCGCAGAGGGCTACGGCAAGGTGATGGTCTTTCGTGTTTGCTATTCAACATCGCTTTGGAAGGGGTAATACGAAGAGCAGGGATTAACACGAGTGGTACAATTTTCAATAAGTCCGTTCAGCTATTTGGTTTCGCCGACGACATAGATATTATGGCACGTAACTTTGAGAAGATGGAGGAAGCTTACATCAGACTGAAGAGCGAAGCTAAGCGGATCGGACTAGTCATCAACACGTCGAAGACGAAGTACATGATAGGCAGAGGTTCAAGAGAAGACAATGTGAGCCACCCACCGCGAGTTTGCATCGGTGGTGACGAAATCGAGGTGGTAGAAGAATTTGTGTACTTGGGCTCACTGGTGACTGCCGAAAATGACACCAGCAGAGAAATTCGGAGACGCATAGTGGCTGGAAATCGTACGTACTTTGGACTCTGCAAGACGCTCCGATCGAATAGAGTTCGCCGCCGTACCAAACTGACAATCTACAAAACGCTAATTAGACCGGTAGTCCTCTACGGACACGAGACCTGGACGATGCTCGTGGAGGACCAACGCGCACTTGGAGTTTTCGAAAGGAAAGTGCTGCGTACCATCTATGGTGGGGTGCAGATGGCGAACGGTACGTGGAGGAGGCGAATGAACCACGAATTGCATCAGCTGTTGGGAGAACCATCCATCGTTCACACCGCGAAAATCGGACGACTGCGATGGGCCGGACACGTAGCCAGAATGTCGGACAGTAACCCGGTGAAAATGGTTCTCGAAAACGATCCGACGGGCACAAGAAGGCGAGGTGCGCAGCGGGCAAGGTGGATCGATCAGGTGGAAGATGACTTGCGGACCCTCCGTAGACTGCGTGGTTGGCGACGTGTAGCCATGGACCGAGCCGAATGGAGAAGACTCTTATATACCGCACAGGCCACTTCGGCCTTAGTCTGAATAAATAATAATAATACATGTTGGCTACCTATCTGTCAAAACGTACTCATTTTTCCTTCGTTGACATTTAGTGCCCTATCCTTGCCAGCAAAAGATGTTTTGCCAGTGACGACAGCGACAATCAATTAGGACAAACGTCAGGCGTCCGATGACATACCTCAAGACAATTAAACCGCAACGATATCGTCACATCCCAAAAAAAAATCGTCACACTTCAACAGTATTTTTCCAAACCGTCCCCGCTTGAGGCAAGAGTGTTCCTGTAAGATCGATTACTGTACCAGGATTCGTGAAGATTGTAAGACAAGCGTTAACTTACAACGACCCAGAAAAAGCTGAAAAGAAAATACTTGTCAATGCTTCATGATTCACTAGCAACAGTTCGCCCTACTTCTGTAGACTCCGAAAGAGCTTTCTTTGTTTCTGGAAGCTTCGCTACTAAAATACGATTCCGTATGTCTGACGAAACATTGAATATGCAAGACAAGTGTGACAAGTGTTAGAATACATACAAAGCAATGAATAAAGTTTGAATCGTTACCATTAAATCCTGACTTTTTATTGATTTTAATGATTTTCGGAAAAAAAAATCTTCCAGTACCGGTATTTTCCCGGTACTCCCGGTACTGAGGGGTTCAGAACCGTAGTACCGGGACTTGCTAAAAAGGGTCGGTACTAAAACCCCTAACTAAAGCTGCAATACGGATTTAATTAGAGCAACTCACAAAGTTATAATTTTCAACTTACGGATTAGCGTCCAAATTAATTCAACCACACAGAACTTAACAATTAAGAGATCAATAATAATAATCTATATAAGGAACTGAGAAAAAGTTTTAGAAATAATGTGGAAATAATAAAAAAAAAGATTTACTTTTTATAATACTGCCTTGCACAATTCTCAATTTATAATTCGCAATTCATCCCGAGTGACACATTCAAAATGACATTTCGTCGTTTTGACAGGTTTAGAGCGTTACCCACTTTTGCCCAATAGGCCCACATTGCATCGTGCTCATCGTCACATTATTCACATCAGTAAACGGTATTGAGGAATTGTGTTCTCAAAAATTAAATAGCTAATAGGCTTGAAAATTTCTGTCGAAAGGATTCGAGCTCAACAGCATATTTAACAGATTTACATGAACTGTTTTCTACAGGATTAGAGAAATGTATCAATTGTGTCAAATTGTTTCAATAGTTTGTATGTTTGTGTTTGTCTTGATCCCTGACTTGCAGCTCTATGTTCAAGTCCTTGAAATGTTTGGTGGCATGTACTATACTGCCGCTAACCGCAAGTCAGACTTATCTGTTTATGGATGCCATATCCAGATAAGTCTGACTTGCGGTTAGCGGCAGTATAAAGGTGATACTGAAAATAGTGTAGAGCACTTTGTCTGTCGGTGTCCCAAATATGACTAGCCCCGAAATCTGTATGGCATACCGGGTAGCATTCGGGACGCACTGGCGGATGATGAAGCTGCAATGGCTGCCATCTTTTGCTTCCTGAAGGAAGCCCGATTGTTTCACGAAGTCTAGCACCCCGATAGCTCATAACACGAAGCTTCGAGAATGAGGCCTTTTACAACAGGCGAACGGGCATCTCCTAAATATAAGTCCCACATTCCACCCCCTACCCCATCAACAACTATACCTCGTCAAACCAACAGACATGCCATGCCAATTCGCATTCGATTTTTTTTTCACTCCTTTAATGAAGGACATCGATAAAAAGACTTCGAGCATTTTTTCAGGCTCCCCTCGAATTTGTCGGATTCTGAATACATTTAACAAGTGGCGTTCTGATCCTTTCCTTAAAGGGAAAGGTCGAAAAATAAAAGGATTTCTGTCAAATTGGCAAATTTTGGCGAGGATAAGGCCTCACCGCAACTTCAATCCTTCAGAGGCAAACATTACCACCGGAGAACAGCGCATCAGTAGGACCACAGCAGAATATCAAAACACGGCTAAATTCAAGCAGGAGCCCTGAAGGAACCAGGGGAATGCAGTAGTCGAAGGAAGGCAAAGTAGGAGGTCAACCCTCACAGGACTGACCAGGACGACCAATATGACCCTATCCCCGTCGGATCGCCCGTATCTAACTCGGCTTATGTGTCATCGTTTTTGTGAGGTGAAGAATTTAGAGTGTAGACTAATGAACACTCAGAGTGAACTCCAGATAATCTTCAGTGTATGAGCACAGAATTCAATATAGACAGTATAAGCTTGAACTCGCAACCGAACGGTCTTTTCTCTAAACTATCCGAAAGCAACCGATTTCCCAGTCGAATTAAAGTCGTAACAATTGGCGACAAGGATAAAACCGGCGCGGAGTGACGGGACGTTTGTGCGGGTCGTGACAGATACCCAGTGTTTCACGGAATAAGTGAGATTCTAGTAGTTCCACATGGCTACAGGAAGTGATAGTAAAGATGCCATACCCCAGACGGTATCGGTGACACCGGTAGTGGAAAAGAGAACAAAGGGAAAGTTCCCAATGTACGTGGCTGGTCTCAATGTAAGTTCGTATTTGCAGACTGTGGATATTTTCTTTGCATTAAACAAAACCCCAGCTGAAGAAAAAGCGCTGGAATTTATTACGAGTGTTGGGCAAGAAACAGCAAACCGCATTATAGGAAGTTTCAAACCCGAAAAAATAGTTAGTAAAACGTATGATCAAATCATCGAACAGTTTAAGAAACTAAACATGAAGAAAACAAAAACGTGTTCGCCGAACGTTATCGTTTGATTACTCGCAAACAGGCAATAGGTGAGACTCTTGATGATTTTGCTATTGATTTGCAAGATATTGTAGAGCACTGTAGTGTGAGTGTGGAAACCGAAGCCAGCTTAGTACAATCCGTATTTGTAGCAGGACTGAGAAACGATAATACCCGCGAGACCATTTTACGTGAAGCAAGTGATAGACTTAGTTTGGCACAATTATTGGAAAAAGCGAAAATGATTGAGATTGCGGCTCACGAATCTAGAAAAATGGCCCGTAGTGAGATAAGCGAGGTGAACTATTTTGACCGTCGTGGTTCATACAGTCAAAGAAACCGATGAAGAACTTCTTGCAAAAATCAAAACAGTTTTGGAGAGATTGGAAAAACACAATGTTAAAATCAATGCCGAAAAATGTCAGTGGTTTGTTTCCCATGTGAAGTATTTGGGCCACATTCTGTAGGAAGCAGGGGTATCGCCAAACCCGGAGAAAGTGGAAGCAATTATGGCCGTGCCAGCGCCAAAAACGAAGACGCAACTCAAGTCATTTCTCGGCATGATTACATTTTATGCCAAATTCATACCAAAACTGAATATTTTGCTTTCTCCATTATATAATTTATTAACAAAAGATGCTATATGGTGTTGGGACGAATCGTGCCAAAATGCCTTAGAAAACAGCAAAAAGGCTAGGGATAAGGCAGGTATTTCCGTCCATCGTCATAGGGGCTAAAACCAACGAAAGCAACTTACATTTGCTAGAGCTCCACTATAGCAGAACGTTTCTCCTGAGCTTACGATTTGGTACGCATGACTTTTACAAAAAAGCGTCTCTTTTATTGGTTTTCGAGACTATGACGAACAGACGAAAATACCTGCCGTGTCCCTATTTGTAGTGCGCATGTCCTCACACATTTCGATCCTTCCAAGCCAATAACGATTACGTGTGATGCAAGCGATGATGGTATATCAGGAGTTCTTAGTCATAGAATTAACGAGTTCGAAAAACCAGTGTTTTTCGTTTCTCGTAGACTTTCCAAAACTGAATTTTTCTAGATTATCAATATTTGATTTTACCATGACGTATAAACCCGGTAGAGATAATCACACAGCAGATTGCCTCTCAAGATTACCAATACAGCAAAACTTAAGTGACGCCGATCTAAAGGAAAGTCTAAGAAGTACTCTGAATGGCGCGCACTACTTGATAGAAAATAATAAAGTCATTCTCAATACTAAGGTGATATCGGCGGAAACCAAACGCGATCTAGTTCTCTCCTCGATTATTAAATACGTTGAAGGTGGCTGGCCAAGTCAGGCTAGGAAAAAAACATTTAAAGAATTTTTATGCTAAGCGACATGAATTGAGTGTAGAGTCCGGCTGCCTTATATTTCAATGCAAGTCTGTTATACCAACAAGTTTAAAACAAAATGCTTTGCTTCTTTTGCATGCGAATCATAGGGGCACACAAAAAATGAAACAAATAGCTCGGGAATTCATGTACTGGGAAAAATGGGTCTAGATATTGAAAGTTTTGCGAAATCGTGTAAAACATGCCAGTTAAAAGGCATTGACCGAACACCTCGAATCTATGGTAATTGGCCAGCGACTTCCACTCCGTTTGAACGGGTGCACATTGATTTTTTTCAAAAATTTAATCGTACTTTTCTGATTTTGATAGATGCGTTCTCACGATGGATAGAAATAAAAGCAATGAGCAAAACAACTTCTAATGACGTAGCAATAGAATTAGACAATATTTTTTCTACATTTGGTCTAGCGTCAATTATCGTAAGCGACAACGGACCTCCTTTCAATAGTCACAATTTCGCTCAATATTGTAACACTAGGAACATAAAGCACATGTTTTCTCCACCGTATCACCCAGCCAGTAACGGGTTGGCAGAAAGAGCCGTTCAAACCACAAAAGCGGTGTTAGATAAAATTATAAGCGAGAAATATTTGCTCTCATCATTACAGATCGCGAATAAAATACGAACGTTCTTGTATCATCATCATCAAACCCCGTCGACAGGCGATAAAATCATACCGAATGAACGAGTTTTCTCATTTATCCCACGTTCTGAATTATCTAATTTAAGACAAATAGATTTCACCCGTAAGCCAAACGAAGCTGAACCTTTACAAAGCATGAAGTGGAAACCAACAGACAAAGTCATTTATACATATAGAGCAAATGGTAAAAGTTTCAAACATGAAGCAAAAATTATCAAACCTTTGTCTAAGTTAGTCTATTTAATCGAGATAGGAGGTTCGACTAGAAGAGCACATGTAAATCAATTAAAACTTATACCTCAAACACCGCTTATCTTGAACAAGGACATAGAATTTAATAGTTCGCCCAAACGATATCATAGATAACAGTTCTTGCACAAGCAGTCCAGATGAAGATTCAATCCAAAAGAAAGATTTAACTCCCCAAAAAATCATAGACCAGAATACAACACAATCAACACGCCGTTCAAATAGAAATAAAATCTCCAGATACAGCAACTTGAATTTAGAAAAGTTGGCCAGAAAGAATGTATAATGGTGTATAAATATCAATAAGGAAAAGAATATTTTTGAAGGGGTGAGATGTGAGGTGAAGAATTTAGAGTGTAGACTATTGAACACTCAGAGTGAACTCCAGATAATCTTCAGTGTATGAGCACAGAATTCAATATAGACAGTATAAGCTTGAACTCGCAACCGAACGGTCTTTTCTCTAAACTATCCGAAAGCAACCCATTTCACAGTCGAATTAAAGTCGTAACAGTTTTATCTCTAATTGTTTTCAACCGTGTCTTTATTACTTTACTTTTACGCTAAATTTTAAAGTGGTAGGACTAATTAGTTTTAGTTAAATTACAACGACAAATGGCGATGCCCTTGGTTGGCACGCAGGGCGGCCCCTCTGGCCGACCCTCTCTTAAATACAGCACTGCTACATCACCATCGGCGGGACCCAAGGTTGGCCCGCAAAGAGAACTCCTCCAGTTCCCTTTCATCCCTGTGTTGAACTTAATCCTAGGAGTTTTTTGAATTTTTTCATTTTAATATTTATATTTTATTATTCCCCCTCCCCCTTGAACTTTCGGAGACCAGTAGGACAAAAAGCCAATCAAATATTTGTAACGGCCATAATAAATTTAAAAAAATAAAAATTACTATAAAGGTCAAGCCACTCACCCATTCAGGATCATGTAGCTTGGACATTGGTTTTACTTCATTTTGTAAAAATAGTGGGATTTCCTTTCGAAAAAAATAAAATCTCTCAAGCAAGATGTCATGGGCTATCCAACGAACTTACATAACAAATCCCCGTATTTTGCTTCCCTTCCCGTTGACATAATTTAAAATTAGTGGTGGTTGAGTTTCCTCGCCAAGGTAAAGTTGATTTTCTTAATAGCGTGCGTCCCTACATCACGAATATTTTTTGCACATAGATCTTTTTTAGTGAAAAAATCAATGTGCAGATAAATATCACAAATCAACTCTTGTGGCTGATTAACAATTGATTAACAAATAAACAAATTGCTTTAATTTTCAAGTGTCACAACGCCCGTGTTCTTTCCCGTCATTGCCGGAGCTCAATCAGTTGTTGGACCTTAAGCTTTCAAAGAAGTGCTCAAGCTCCTTCATACAGGTCTAAGCCGCTTTCCTCATGCCTATACCGGTCTTCAGATAATCATAAATGCCCCTTATGAAGACAGTTACATGTGTCTTGTTTTTTTACATTAAGTATTTTCATCGATTGTGAGCAGGTAGAATCAGAAGCATGGATTTTTACGTACTGTAATTTTCAAATCTTGCTGGGTAAGAGGCTAAGGACCGCAAAATGGGGTCTATTTTATTCCTTCAGGTACGCGAAGTACCAATGGTATGCTTTACCCGTGGTTAGAACCCTAAGCCGACAAAAAAAAACTGTAAAACAATCGCGTGAATATTTTTCTTCGAGAATCAAAATTCTTGTAAAAAAAATTGGATAGACCCGGAAACCAAAGTAAAAAATCGCGTAAAAAATGTTCAGTGTCAACGATTGATCCGTGTGAAAAAGTTTCACCGCTTGTCTAGTGTCACAATGAGACTTGTACTTGATTTGAATCGTGGATGAGATTTGAGACTTAAAATGATCGTGTCTGTCCGGTATAAGGCGAAGGGAAGAGATAATATCATCTTTTTCAACAAATTAGTGAAAATATTGAGCATGGCTCCTTCTTTGAAAGTATTTGTCGTCTCAACGATATAGAATACATATACTGTCGTCGGGGGTGATAATGGGTCAAATGGGGGTGAGAATGGGCCACTGTTTCAACTGCTAAGAATGCATGTAGAATAGATTGAATGTTTGTCATGGCAAGAAGACTAAAATATAAGAGACCTTTTTGAACTTTTTTTTGCGTAGAGCACAATTAAATTCTATGTCAATTCCTTACTAATTTCAGCACGTTTCTAATTGAACAAACCCACATATTGAAAGCGCATTAGAAAACTATCGGCAACAACGCCTCGGGTTCCGCCAATATTCGACGTCCCTAAAAACGGCCAAACCAAACATTCACACAAAACATAAAATTGACACACTCGAGAGGTATCATCTGTTTCAAAGCAATAAATTTCGGCACCCGAGTAATACCCCCCGTCGATTAGCCTCTCGTCGTGGTCGAATAAGGTACAATAGTGAAGAAGAGCCCATCATTTCACAGAAGAAAAAAATAGAATATACAACATCCTGCGTCTAGGTCTTGCCGTTGGCTGCGCCAAAAGCCCGTGTTATAATACTCATTAATCGATTCACCTAAGGTGAAATGGTACTGTTCGTACTAACTATGGTAACTGTTAAAAAATTTCATAGTTACACCCAACCCAGAGGACGGAATATTTTAAAACAGTTCTGCTATAACATAAAAACCTTACATAAACTGTATGAAATTTTGACATAGGGGGAATGACGGCTTTGGCAGGTTTTGTTCTTTTATTGGCAGGGGGGTTTTTTATGTCTGACTATGCTCAAATTTGGCCTAAACATTCTTTGCATATCAAAGAATATTATGGCCAAATTTTATAAAATTTGGTCCACAAAAACCCCCCCGACAATAATAGAACAAAACCTGCCAAAGCCGTCTTTCCCCCTATAATTTCGGATTTAAATACAACCATTTTATAGAAATTTTACAATTTTGTGTTATTTTCATATTCTGAGAAACATGAACGTATGATTTTCATTCAAATGACTTATGGAAATTTGCCACAAGGAATCGGAATGAGTTACAATATGTTGGCTTATGAATAGTGATTTTCATTTAAAAAAAGTAAAATGGTGCAGACTGGGTTCGAACCATGAACGTCGGGGTCGTTTGAATGCTCAGTAAAGTAACTGCGTATAAGAAGCACTGTTGGTGAAATAATCAGCCGAAGATTGATTAGGCACCCAGTACGCTGAGTGTATGCCAATAATTTAAACAGACCCATTCGATTTTCGCAAAAAAAAAATCATTCAAATTAGACAACCCAAAAAATTTCTTTTTTTTATATTTTAGAAATTGCTCATAAGCCCCTGAAATTTCATATCCCAAGTAAAAAAAACTGGTTAGGCCCCTGAACCAACGTAAAAAAATCGAATAAAAAACGCGCAAAAATACAGAACGCGTAGACTTAAAAGATCGCGTAAAAAATGGCCACAGTGTGTCTGCTGTCACAATAAGTGGTGAATCATCAAGTGAAAACAAAAACCATAGCCATATTTGCTTAAACGTTCATCGTCCAAAGACTTTACGAAACATTTTTGGTTCATTTCATTAATGGCATTCGTTAACCAAAAGTAATGTGATGTTTAGGCGAAATGTCCATTATACACAATATAGTCTTGTGAAAAGGTTTATTTCCACATAATCAAAGACATTATGGAAAGATAATTCTACAATCAATTGCATACCCTTTTTGAGAGTAAGAAAAGTAAAACAGCAAATGTCCATGCCCACTTAACAACATCCCGCACCACCACACAAGGGCCAAAAAAACGAGGTTAGCGCTAGACAAAACGACTGTGGAAGGTAAATAAATTTTTGATGTAATTTTTCTCTTGTCATTCACCTTCTTACTACTCGAATCGGCACACAGAGTTCAGTCGTCCTTTCCGCATTTTTTTTTGTCTCACCTAAAATGGAACAGAAGGAAAGAGGAAAGAATGTTAGTTTTACGGGATGACTTCTCCGTTTTAGCAAATTTCACAACTGTCAAGTCCAGGTGAGATTAGGGTTTCATTGGTATTCGGCCCTTTCCTCTGTTCGCCCTCTTCATCTCTATTTGTTATTTATTAACATTTTTATCGGAAATTAGTGTGAAAATCTGCAGTTCGGAAACCAAACCGCCAGGACAGCTGAAGAGCCTCTCGAATTCAACACGTCGCACCATTGTTCGGCGTTTGTCCGTTGCACGCGCCCAAATACTTTGAGCGAATCGTTACGCTTTCGGTAGACACAGCAGGGCTCTGCTTAGCCTAACGATGATCCCAGTGGAGAAAGATGTGGTGCGCAAAGAAAACGTGAATCGATGAATGGTCATTTGTTTGTTTTTAAGAGTAGGATGCCGCAAGGCCTCACCAGGCATGCACTGCAGACTCCAACTGGAGTGCGATTTTAGTCTAGTCTGAAGCCCAAAGGGGTTAGATACACACGTAGGTAACCGTGAAATCAAATCTTAAAAGTTTTAAGCCCTAAAATCCGTATCGACCCACCTATTACTCAATCTTGACCGCGGGAAGCATTCGAAGCCGACCCCAGGCAGCGAGTGTTGGTCAAGCGTGTCTGGATCGGGAAGGCATTAAGATTTCATAGAAAATATTTTCACATTATCCACGGGTCATTAATAATTTGTATGGTCCATGCGCCGCTGTTTTGTTTTTTTCCTTCGTGACTACCAGAGCGCGGGTCCCGCTTTAGTTTGGAATCTGTGATTACGATTTCTTCTCCAGTAAATCTAAGTTTTCATTTCTAATCGTGTGTGATGCGGTGAGTCCATCATGCGTGGATATCGAAAATCGATCGGATTATTCCATACAAAGTAGCTTCATAAAATTATCATGACGAACTGAACCTGGGAGGATAATGCGACGAAGCTCTCTGACAACATAGATTACTTAATGCTGCTATATAGAACATAGAATGCGATTTTGAAACCGATACTTTATTCCAAATTACAATAGTGAAGTTAGGCAATTCATTTTGATATATATGATATACCTATATGGTATATATAGATATATGAAGTGGAAAAAGATTTTGGAACTATCCGAGGACTGCGTAGCTGATGGCTGTGGACCTTTACTTGAAAATTACTTAGTAACTAATATCGCGATGGTATTTTTTTTAAATGATGTTCATGTAAATGTTTTTGTTATATTCAGTTCTTCTAACCGTGTTTCGTGTTCGAGTGCCTTTATTAGAGCGTCTACTTCAAGATTTTTATCCCGTTATTAGTGACAAATTGCAAAAGCAAAACACTCAACCATTGTTTTCTTATTTTGTTCTATAGTATGTCAGTTGAACAGCTAGAGTTGACTAGCGTTACTGCATCCTTCACGAAAGGAAAACGAGTCCTCTCAAAATAATTTGTTGTTACAACATTCCAAAACTGACCACAAGAATCACTGCTATCAATTAAATTATCTAGCCAGGTTCTAAATGGACCTGACATCATACGACTGTTTTATACAACCAATCTTATCTACCCACTCATATCACCAGCAATATCATTTCCGATGTCAGTTTACCGGTTGCCGGTAGAAAACAGAAATGGGAATTGAGCTGCGCCAAAAATTAAATCGCGATAAAGTCGAACGTGGGACTATCGCTCCCATGTGGGATGTACGATCTTTGGCTGTATATGCGCCACTACTACGTACGGCATGGAATGCGCATAGAAAGAAACTCCTTTCACTTTAGTTTCAAGTCTCGTTCAGTTCTCGATGGCAGAGATCATAACACACTCATGTCCAAAAAGCAAACCGAAACAGCCTTCAGTCGCTTGCGGCACTTGTGCTCATACCTCCCTTCTGGCCGTGCCTTCTTGAAATGGGAAGGCTCACATTCACGCCGCAAGATCTCACGGATCCAAAACAAAACTGTTACCGATAGGGCCACTTGAGTGCTACCACTTGAGCTTCTTCTAAACAACTTCTGCCTTCCAAGCGGAGTGCGACGACGACGCAACGCGCCCCGTATCGACGGTGATGCGCTGAACTGACCAAGGCGCACAGAGGTCAGTTTTCGAACAAAAGTTGGGTGAAATATTTCCATTGTTGTTTTATATCTCGAACTGGCTGGAGGCCTAAACCCAAAGCACGACGCAATATCAACGGACGTCTTCACGCGGACAACACTTAATGCATCTTAGACGTCAACCAAAATGTCGACACCGACTTTGCTAACACCAAAACATGGACGACGCTCTGCACTGAAGGTGAAGAGGTGAAGCATAGCATTCAATCCCATCTTGAAACATATCGTTAGGTACCGAGTTTTAACTACCGAGAAATTTAAGCTCGTTAAAAGTATTAGACTACGCAACAGCTCTTCTGAGTTGTGAATGGTAATAGACAACAAACGGGAAACCAAAACCACAGTCCTGATGGTTCAACCGACATCTAGTTTTGCTCTCAATGTGCAAACCGATCTTGCAATGGTCCAGTCCTAAGAAAATATCCTCCGGTAAAGGAAGCGGATGTTGATGGGGTTGAAGAACCTAATTGAGACCAATTATCGCATATTAGTCCCATATGAAAAAAACCCAGATTAATCCACCTAGCGGCGATGATGTCTTTTTAATGAAGAAAAGGAGGTACAAACATCAAGCCTACTTGGCCCATCTGGAAAATGACCACATATGAGTCTCATAGGAAAAATAGACGCATATACGGTCATTTTCCATCAGGGACAAATTAGCTTGACATTTTTTTTCGACTTGTCCTGAACAAGCATAACAGTTGCATTCGATTATACTATGATTAATATGACTGTTACAGGTTCTAACTCGAAAACGACGAAAATTCATATGGGACTGATATGCGATCATAGGCTTAGTAGAATAGTTACTGTAGATACGAGTGAAGCCCCACTTGCCTTGTGCACAACGGCGATGGGAGCTGTACAACCCTGTTGCAGCACTGAAAACTTGTGGGAAAACCGCTTTCAACGACTTAATTGTCATATAATGGCTGCAAACCTGAATGCAGAATAGATCTATGGGCTGGGCATCAATTTAAAGTTGAAAACGTCGATTGGGCCTAGTCCAAGCACATTGCACCCAACTTTTACGCTTCTCTTTCTTGATCACCACTTTACAGCTATACTAAAATTCGAGCTGCAGAGTTTTCCATACACTGTTGCAGAACCTTGTAACGATCGCCCGATTTTAGCCATGCGTAGAAATGATGCTGATCGAGTTGCAAGCTGACTTGCGTACTTTAGGCCTTAAAAAATCTTCGCTTCCTGATGTTCTTCACCAGTACACTTCTGATTACCGGTAGCTTAGATCAGTACTGCATGCTTGGCAGCTGCATTATTATTCGTCATCTGGGATTCGTCATATATACGGACAGATAAATCAACCCAAACTTTGAGTTCAATATACGCACTGATGAGAATATCGCAGAAAAAAATTACCCAAATTTGGGTAGTTTTCCCTTTCTTTCCCATGATTGCTATCAAAACTAGAGCAAGATGCAAACACCTCACCGAGGTTGCTCAGCCCAATAACCCAAAATTGATTAAATTCAATATTCTCTATTTTGGGTTGATTAAGGTCCGCTTTGGATAAATTAAACTCAGCTTTGGGTAAATTGTTCACATGGGATTAAAGGCAAACTACCTAGTGCCAGAAAAGTCATTTTACTCAAATTTGGGTTATTGGCCCAAACTACGGCTTTGAGTGCAAACAATCCACTTTTGGGTAGCTTTGGTTTTCATTGTATGTGACCTATTCTACACTGAGAAAATTCTTCATATTGAATATATTTGTCGCACATATAAATTTTTGCAATTTGCATCCACACATAAATTCAAGGGGCAAGTTACTCTAAACTTTGCGATAATATCAGTATTTCGTAATATTTCTAGTATCCACGATTTTCGTCAAACAATGAAACGGTTGCTTTTCGATCAATTTACCGTAGATACGACGTAGTTTTTCGATAGTATTTGTTAGTGAGTTCAGTTCGAGATTTCTCTTGTTTCGGACAGCAGAACGATCGCGCGATCAGCCATGGGTCATTCCATACCAAGTGACCGAACCACTTGTAATCGACTTACACCAATATTTATCAAATTTTGTGGATTTGTTTATCTACCGATTATATGTGAAAATCCAAATTTATTTGATGATTGGACAACCCCTCGGCAAATGCGAGCACCCCCCGTTTTTGACGATTTGTAAAAACCATATTTTTGAACGACTCATATCTCGGACAGTTTTAAAGCTACAAATAACTTCTTTTTATGCATTTTGAAGAGAATTCTCAGTTGATAGCCTTTGCTTATAGACGTCGGACGTGATTCTTCATTCGCTTCACTTTGTGCTCTTCGTACGATTGCCAATATGAACGTATCGAGAAAAAATACGATAATAGTTGATTTCAGTGGTTTACCTGAAAGACCTAATGCTACAAAAGTTCAGCAGTTCCTCGAAAAAGAAATTCAGTTGAATCTGTCGGAAACTGAAAGCATTCAGTTGCACAATATACGCAATTGCGTATATATTGAATTAAAAGATAGTGAAATAGCTGCTCGCTATCAACAGCTCCATAACAATAGACATTCGATCTTCCACGGTGATAAGGGTTTTAAAATACCCGTTTATGTGGATAGCGACACTGTTGCCGTGCGTGTGCTCGATTTACCGCCGGCAATGAAGCACACCGTTGTAGTTGATTTCCTCCGGCAATACGGTGAAGTTCTATCCGTGACTAGGGAGCGTTGGAAAAATTATTTCCCCGGAGTGTACAATGGGGTTAGAATTCTGCACATGAAAGTGAAAACTCCAATTCCATCCTTCGTAACCATAAGTGGACATGAGACGACAATTTCTTACCCTGATCAGCCTAAATCATGTCGTTACTGCCTTAAGACCGCTCATCCGAAACAAAAATGCACGGAAGCATCGATGACTACGACTGCCGAAATATCCCAACCAACCACAAAAAATACCAAAGCGCCAAGCATCGCAGCGTCATTAGCGGTATCAAACCAAACGAACAATTGCTCGCTGAATCCAAAAGAGTTCCCCCCGATCGTGCCGTGCACTGTACTGTTACAGAAAACACCAAAGCCATTATCCACAATACCATTAGATGACACACAACATCAACAGAGCAGTAACGATAACGACGACGACGACGACGCAAACGATAGCTCTTCATCACACATTAGCGAAACTGCCAAAAAGCGACGGTTATCAACCAAGAAAGGAAAGGAGAGAAAGAAATTCAACAAGGGTTCCCAGAACAGTCAACATGTAATCAATGATTATAGCAATGCTTGATCTTGTTGGGGTTCTCTGGAATATTTCTGATAGAGAATAATTTACTTTGAATTGTATAATCAATTTTAATGTAAAAAAAAAAGTTTGCAAGTGTAAATAAATCTGAAGGTTAGAGGTGAGTCAGCCTAGGGCTGCAAACCTCTTTAATAAAAAAAAAAAAAAAAAAAAAAAAAAAAGAGAATTCTCCAAACTTTTTGAGAAAAATATCGATTTTTATTAGAAGTGTTGCCATCTGCATTGTTTTTACGCTTTAAGTATAAAATTGTATTTTTCTGCCAATGAGTATATTTTTATTTGGAAAATAACACCAGCATCGTGTTCTCCAGAGAATTTTGCATAAGAAACACTTGAAACCCCCAAGGTACTATGAGCCGTTCTCGAGTTATAGAGTTTTGAATGTAATATGATTCATATGGAGCTTATCAATCACATAAGATTTTGTTATGCATACCCACCCAACCTTTACCCTTTTTGCTAGAGTGTTTTTATAAAATTGCCAAGAATTCCAATATATTGTTTTCTTTAAAGAAATTGTAAAACATGTAACATTGAATAGAAAATAATGTACTTGGCAACGTAGTCACTTTGGAAAAAATAACTTTTCTGTATTGTTGTAAAGCGTACTATTAAACTATTACTCACATAGGTACTATAGTAGTTCACCTGCTATGGAAAGATTTTTTTAAATTTCATAGGTCATTAATTTATTTCAAAAGCTTTCGGCTCACATGCTGTTAAGCGTTACGGAGCCTACATCTTTTTTTTACTATTCTATTCTTACAAAATAACGTTGGATTAAGTTCACCGAAAGACTCGTGTTTTAATCATAGAAACAAACATTTTCTTAAAAACAGCAAAAAAAAGACATACGAAAGGCAATTACGACAGAGGAAACGATATGATTATCTAAAAAACCTTGATTAATTTACCTTGCGGGAATGGTGCACTTCTCGTGCATTTTGAAAATAGTATTTTGACCATATGTTTCGAGTCCATAGTCCGAACCAGTCAAATTTAAATAGCAAACAATGGGACAGGATTTCCCGTAAAATGCAACATGTTGTGAGCAAATCGGTTAAGGGCAAGTGCCTAAAAAGTGGATGAAACTTTTCTGCACACACACACAGACATCAACTCACCTCAAGCTGAATCGATTGGTATACAACACTATGGATCCCCGGGCCTTCTATAAAAAGTTTGTTTTCGAAGCGAACATATAGCCTTTAAGAACGCTTAGTGTACGAGAAAGGGAAGAATAAAGTAGCTCATAAGGAAGTAGACTTTCACTATGTTATTTTGGGAAAAGGGTATGAAAAAGGCAAATCTTCAAGTAAATGATACTTGTACTTTCAGAAGAAGAGGGTAAGTGATTTGTGACTATTTGTGACAAGTGAGAGGTAAGAGAGTTGAAAATGGCAAAAAACGTTGGATGCAATTTTCAAACGAATTTTGTAGTTATACACAAGGCAGAAGAAAAGCTTAATGTCAATACTAGTCGACCAGAGGAGAACTATCCACGAAAAGTTTTTATCTTACTACCACGGGATTAAACCCACACTTCACAGCACCCAAATGTGATTTGACGACAGCCATGAGCTCTCAGTCACTCACCAAGGAATCGAAAATTGTCAACCGTGTATGTATATTATCAAAATATGAAAATAGTAGACCAAAAACAAACATCATAAAAATGGTCTTCTTTGAGATAATGATTTTATTTTCTGTATTTTGAAAATAAATGGATAATATTTGCTATCCATTTTTTTTGTATTTTTTTGCATTTTTAACTCCTAGATAATTCAGATTTTCTTAAACCATGAAGGATCACTCAGAAAAATCGACACATACTTTATGGGAAAAATCCATGTATTTTGAAATATGCATATCATGCGTCGGCACATACCTAATTGCATACAAATTCACACATGGATACTATGACCCAGATGGATAGTATGTGTGAACACTTATGCAATGCATGTGGGCCCATGGAATATATGTGTCGAAAATATGGAATCCATTTCGCTAACCCCATTGCAAAAATCCATGTTTGAACTCATGAATATAATATGGAGTTTTTGTGAGTAATCCTTGCTGGAACGACAATCAAAATTGTTTATTCTGCCAGCACTGCCAAACTACGTGTATGTACCAATCATTCAACTGAGCGTTATTTCAAAAATTTTATTTTTTTAGGACTGAGGAACAAATTGTAGTATAGTGCTGGCAGAAACATTTCAACAATCAAACTCCCAAGCGTTGTAAAATTCCCAGCAATGCTTATTCTTCAGCAAACTTTTTCGGCATCTTTCAGACTATATGCTAACGTATTTAGTCAGATGATTGAATTAACGATAAAATAAAGCCGCTAGGAGCAAGAATGCAAAAAAAATCCATGCTAATCTTCATATAAATTTCAAACGCGATGCAGAAAGTGGGGAAGCAACCAATTGAGCTGTGTGTGTATGTGTCAAAGCGAATGTGTGTGTATGTTCGGAAATTGGTAAAAATATTCAATGTTCACAGTGAAAAAAGGACTTTTCATTTTTAAAATCCTGTATCTCAAGATCGGAACATTGTACCTCGGGGTTTCAAGCGTTTCAAATGTAAAAATGGCCAAAGAACACGTTGGTGAGGTTATTTTTTAAATAAAATTATACTCATTGAGTAAAAAATACATTTTTCGGACAAAAACTTAAAAATTGTTCATTTGGCAACACTGCACATAAAAAAAATATTGTTTTTATAAATTCCTTGAAAAATCTTCTTTCGAATGGTTACCTTAGATTCATTATAGACCTCACAGTTCCAGAGATATTAACAAAACAAAATGATGAGTTTCATACATTTGTCCGAAAAGGAGGATGGTCGTATTAATCATGGGGAGGTCCAATCACTACGAAATTTTGGATTTTGGGATATAACCCATACATAAACAATTGGTCAAAATTTCATTTAATTCTAAGAAAGTCGATTGCACGTTTGCATTTTTTCTCGGTCACTTCATATGGAATGACCCATATGTAACATTTTTGGCCAAAATGAGATTTTTATATATTCTGAATCCTCTTCCAAAAATACGTATTCTGGCAAAAAATACGAAAAAAAATTTGTTCAGGAATGTATTATTTTTTTTCGTTTGTTTGAGAAACTACATATGTACACGCACTTTGAAGAGCAATTATGGAGTACTGCTTACAGTTTTTGCACTGAAAGTGCCCCAGAGTGTTGAGTTTTGCCAAAAACTATGTATCGAAGAAATCGAAAGGTTCGTTGCCAATTTGTTCAAAAACAGTTTTTTGTTGTTTTCTCGAAATTGTGTAAAATGGACTTATGCAGTTTCTCAAACAAATGATTCAATTGTGTTCTGCATTGTGCGGCCGGTAATAAAGTTAATCAGTTCAGTGCGAGATTTCTCTTGTTTCGAGCAGGCTTGGTAGTCATATGGCTACTGCTTCTGCCTCATACGCAAGAGGTCGTGGGTTCAATCCCAGGTCCGTTCAATTATCCTACTTTGTATCTTTATCTATATTACTCATGTTCTAGCAATCGCTAGAACTGGAAATGGACTTCCATACCGTTTCCATTACTATTCCTATACCTTCAACTTCAGTATTCTAACAGTAATCTGCTAGAATTGGAAATGAACTATAGAGCTCGTTTCCTACATCCAATTGGAAATTCCATAAATTGCCTTTTCCTATCTATCACATTGGCAGCTCGTTAACCAAGACGGGCCTCTGCCTCTCGAACCTAATCCAAAAATTTCAACAAATTCCGCATGAACTTGTGGCAAGTGCAGAGGTATATTCGGCTTGCAGTGGGCGAATGATTGCATCATCATTTCCTCCCCCCCTACATTGACTTGTATTCTGACGTGGCAGGCGCCAGTATGACAAATGAGATCACCAGTACTTGTACATTGAAGACGTGTGCTAGTCCCAAGCAAACATCTGTTGATTCCCTGTGCAAGAACAGCTGATCTGGTCATAATGGAGTAGCAACTACGAGCAGTCAATCAAGCTCAAGCTCAAGTATTTGTCTGTATTTGTTAGTATTCTTGGATACTGTCGATAGTTTAAAGTTAGTTGCCCCTTGCATGAATGTAATAACTGCATATAAGAGACCACGCATTCATATACAGTAATACTTGCACCGACGGCTTTGAAACGATCGTACAGTGCTTGGAATAGTACATAGCATCACAACACCAACAAGACATCGATGGTACCCTTCGGATAGCAGCGGATACGCTACATTTGGGTTTTTGGAAATGGGAGTAGAAAACATGTGGTAAATTTGAAATTCACCACGGGATCAAATGTACAATCAGCTTAAAATAACCTAAAATTTCCTTCGCCTAGTTGTAATGCCTTTCCAAGCGCAAGCTTCTAGAAGAATTCATGGAAAGTTTTATTATGAGTTATAAAATTTTTGGCTGCTGAGTCTCCTGTCAAATTTTCAGCTAATTCAGATAAAATTTCGAGGTGGCTAAAATCGATTTAGTGTTTTTAGGCCATCTTTAATTTTGAAAAAAAAAAGAGATATAAACACCAAAAATGATCCCAACAATATCTAAACGGAAGCTTCTGGTGTGCTCAACACGTCTTGTGAACATTGCGATTTATTTTCGTTCACGATTTTACCATGTTAAAGTGATTTTCGAGCTTTTAGGCACATAAAAACACTGTTTCCCCAAAAAGTCGTTGTTTTACAAAATTGAAAATTTATGACAAATGATGAGCTTCTGATTTTTAAGAATTTAACGGTAAATCGCACATTGGCAATTATTTTACTCAAATTTGCAGCGAAAAATATGTATAAGCTCGAAAATCATTTTAACATGGTCAAAACGTAAACAGAACGAATCGCAATGTTCACAAGACTTGTTTCATTTCATTTATTTAGTATACATCTAAACAGACAACACTGAATCAACAATTTGACGCCACAATACACGGTTCGAGGCCGCATCTCTCCATCCTCGAATGCGCCCCACGCTCGCCAAGTCGTTTTGCACCTGGTCTACCCACCTCGCTCGCTGCGCTCCACGCCGTCTCGTACCTGCCGGATCGGAAGCAAACACCATCTTTGCTGGGTTGCCGTTCGGCATTCTTGCAACATACCCTGCCCATCGTACCCTTCCCGCTTTAGCTACCTTCTGGATACTGGGTTCGCTGTAGAGTGTAGAGCTAGGCGAGCTCGTGGTTCATTCTTCGCCGCCAGATACCGTCTTCTTGCACACCGCCAAAGATGGTCCTAAGCACCCGTCCGCAAAACAAATAAATTGAATGGATCTGTTGAAAATCGTATTCTGGCTGTTACGCCCGGCTCTCCGCATGACCCCTCCTAGCGCAATGTTAAACAACAGGCACGAAAGTGATTGTCTTAGGCCGATGACCGATGGCCGATGTGCGTCCGCGACAAAAGAATTTCTCTTGCTGAGCGAGTCGAGCGGCCGTCAACGAAACCGGCGTGATAACTTCCCACAAACTCATTCACTAATGGTAACATACGTCGGAAGATGATCTGGGATATCACTTTGTAGGCGGCATTAAGGATGTTTTTTTTTTTGTTTTATTCCTTTATTTATTTGATAGGAACTCTGTGTTACTTAACCGCTACTGTGCAGAGATCTACTGTGGTATTCTGCAGCCAGAATTCACACAGAATATATTTTTAGATTTTTCCATTATTCATTGTTGTGGACCCATCTCGTCGTGAGTCCATTGTGTTCGTTTTGTCCATGTCGTGTATCCAATGATCGTTGCATTTTCCGGTTGCCATTTATCCGGATAACGTTGGAGGAATGCCTCCGAGAAGAACAAGTTGTCAGTCGTCATCAAGCAGCCGTGACGGTGAGGCGTGCACCCCAATACGCTACCGCATAGGCTGCGCATCCGGCGACTGACGAGGGTTTTGGTGGAGGAGCTGGGAATCGAACCCATGACCATTCGCTTGAAAGGCGAACGTGTAGCCAACTACGCTACGGGACCCCCCATTAAGGAAGGTCTCCTTTCTTGTAGATGGGGCATATAACCCCTTCCTTCCACTCCTCCGGTAGCTGTTCAGTTTCCCAGATTCTAGCTTTTCCGGGCCCATCTTGATGAGCTCCTATCCGATACCACCCTTACCAGCGGCTTTATTGATCTTTAGCTGTTGGATGACATCCTTAACTTCCCTCATGGAGGGGGCTGGTTGGCTTCCATCGTCCGCTGAACTGACGTAGTCATCTCCTCCGCTGCCCTGACTTTCCCTGCCTGTACTCTCAGCGCCATTTAAATGTTTTTCCAGCTGCGTTGAGCTTCTGATAGAACTTGTGTGTTTCTTGAAAATGGCACAGCTGTTCCATCTCCTCGCACTCCGCTTCTTCCAGGCGGCGTTTCTTCTCCTGAAAAAGGCGGGTCTGCTGTCTCCTCTTCCGTTTATAACGTTTCACGTTCTGCCAGGTACCTTGCTGCATCGTGACCGCCTGCGCTGCGTCCTTCTCCTACAGAATCTGTCTGCACTCTTCGTTGAACCAATCGTTCCGTCGACTTCGTCTCACATACATTGACTGTATTCCAGCAGTCCTCAAGAGGGGCCCCATCGAGCTCACCATCTTCCGGCAACGCTGCCTCGATATGCTTCAGTCGCTCTAGGTCATACCGCGGCGATCATCGGTACCGAACATTGATGATGATGGATAGTTTTGGGTGCAGTTTAACTATCACCAGATAGTGGTCAGAGTCGATGTTAGCGCCACGATATGTCCCGACGTCGATAATGTTGGAGAAGTGCCGTCCATCAATCAGGACGCGGTCGATTTGTGATTCTGTCTGCAGTGGTGATCTCCAGGTGTACCGATACGGAAGGCTGTGTTGGAAGTAGGTGCTGCGAATGGCCATATTCTTGGAGGCGGCGAAATCAATTAGTCTTAGGCCTTTTTCGTTTGTCAGCCGGTGAGCGCTGAACTTTCCAACAGTCGGTCTAAACTCCTCCTCTGGCCAACCTGAGCGTTCAAATCTCCTATGATGATTTTGTCTTGGGCAGCTGTCGTACTCACGTTTCAGCTGCGAGTTGAATGCGTTGGCTTGGGCAGCTGTCGTACTCCCGTTTCAGCTGCGCGTTGAATACGTCCTTATCATCATCAGTGCTTCCGGAGTGTGGACTATGGACGTTGATTATGCTGAAGTTGAAGAACTGGCCTTTGATCCTCAACCTGTACATTCTTTCATTGATCGGCCACCACTCGATCACGCGCCTTTGCATATCGCCCATCACTATGAAAACATTTCCCAGCTCGTGTGTGTTGCTGCAGCTCTGGTTGATGGTATGATTACCTCTAAACGTTCGCACCATTGATATTTTCAAACAAACCTCCTGCAGCGCTACGATGTCGAATCCACGGTTCTTGAGCACATCAGCGAGTAAGTGTGTGCTCCCGATGAAGTTGAGAGATTTGCAGTTCCACGAACCGAACTCCAATCGCTATTCCCTTTTCGTCGCAGTGGTCATCGCCGATGGTTCCGGTCCGTACTCTCTTGTTAATTGTTCGTTGCGTATGTTTTTAAAAGCTGGCATGCAGGGCCTGACACTAAACCCCCTTAATTTCCGGAGGACCATTCCTCCTTATCCCCTGTGGATCATGGTGCACATTTTCACTTAGAGTCCCTCGCTGACACTCAGACGATGATCAGTCGCCCCTAACATGGAGAACAGACGCTGTTGTGAGCCAATCCTGACATGGAGAACAGACGCTCAGTAAGATTTGCACCTCCGGAGAGGAGCAAACCCCCCTTTGCCTGTCAGCATATGACCATAGTTCCCACCGGGGTTGATTACCCGATCTTCCCTAAGGTTCCCGTATCCCGGCCAGCACCACAAGGAGGTATGTATAGCAGTTGCTGGGTAAGAGGCTAAGGACCGCGAGATGGGGTCTATTTTATTCCTTCAGATACGCGAAGTACCAATGGTATTTGCCGCTGCCACAAGACTTGTAGACCACACCAAAAGCTTCCGTTTAGAGGTTGTTGCGATGATTTCCGGCGTTTATATCTCTCGTTAGATTTTATCTAAATTGAAAATAGTTCAAAAACATTAAATTGACTTGAGCCACCTCAAAACTTTATCTGAATTAGCTAAATATTTGACAGCAGGCAGAATAAGAATTGTGACTTTGAGCTGACCAATTGAATTTTCTATACTTTTTGAAAACATGAAGAGGTTTAATGGATACCCGAGCAAATATATATATATTTTTGGCGGTTGATGTCTTCAGCAAAGTTGTTCAGTACAGTATACCTATAGGTATGTTATTTTGAACAACTTTGGTAAATACTTTTTGAAAACATGAAGAGAAAAATATATTAAGCTCGTTTAGTGGAATGTATTAAACCGTCTAAGACGAATTAAGTACTGTCCATTTAAAATATATATATAGCAAATATATATATATTTTTGGCGGTTGATGTCTTCAGCAAAGTTGTTCAGTACAGTATACCTATAGGTATGTTATTTTGAACAACTTTGGTACTAAAGCATTACAAGGAGACTCCAGCAATTTACAGTAGGGATTCGTGTTGGTATAACGATTATCATGTCCAATAGGTACTATTTTACTTAATGTTTTTCTTTCTTGGATTGGAGTGCCCCCAGCAACGGGAATCAATCGCACTCTGCTGTGCCAAAGGCTTGCTTGGCTGAAGCATTTGATCAGTTTGATTGCCTTACGTAAGGGGTCGCGTGTACTCAGACGACTAATGACGGTGGAAGACCGACACTTGATTACAATTAATTGCATGTGGAGTGCGATCCTGTCGTTTAATAAACAATGTGCACTCGCTTGACTGGATATACAACAGTAAAGCACATGTGGAGATTGGACAAATCAAGCATCCGAAAGATATTCAATTTGCAAAAAAGAGAGCTAACCGCGGTGGAGGTTGGTACTCGGATTCTGATGGCTAGATGCTGGAAGTGAGGATCATGGAACACAAGAACGACAGCAAAAAGCGAAACCCCCGATCTGGCCTGGCTTAACACACAATGGAGGAAGGACACGTGTTCAATTTCGGAAAAAACACCGTACTGGAGAGAATCGCAGACCCGGAGACCAGGGGTGACATTGCGCATCTCGAATCGAATCACTCGATTCGTAGGTTTTTCGATTCGTTTCGAAAAAAATGCGGCATTATGTATTTCGTTCGACTTCATTCAGTCGCAGTACAAGATTTCGAATGGTGTTGTACTAGTTCAATCGAGTATGTTCTGTCAAACGGAATGTAAACAGAGAGAATAAGAGATAGCTGTCTCCGTGTTTAGTATGCCGCCTGCAGGAGAGACAACCTTCAACGCATAGAGAATAAGAGTAATTTCATCTGCGTGTAGTATGTTGCCTGTTGGATAGGCATCCTTCATGGCATGAATTGACAGTTAATTTATAAACAAGCAAATTGTGCTCGATGACTTTAAAAAGCAATATTATTTATTGAGCAGTTGCAACTTATTAAAACATTATGCCGATACGACATGTTTTGTAAATTGAGATATTGTTACGACACAAATTTTATGTTTATTGGAAGTTTTATGTTTATTCGAATTTATGCCACAGATCCAATTTTGAGCTGAATAATTTAAAGCTAAAGAAGGATTCGATAATAAATTACTTTGATGTTTCTATGTGTTTTAGTTAAATGCACTTGAGTCATCTCATGCGCGTTTTTTTATTTAACTCATTTATTTTTACGTAGATTGTGGAATAAACACGTTTTTACGCAGATTTTCCTCATGGATTTTTCACGCGGTTTATCGAAATCGTCAAGAAATACGTGAAAACTTCGAAAAACCGATTTTAGTTGAAGTCGTTTTTACGCGGATTTCGGGATAATTAGAAATTGCATATTGTCAGAGAACTGTAAAAGTAGGTATACTTATGACATTGTTTTCCTCAAGAAACAATAATAAAACATTTATTCTCTTCTCGTAGAGAAATAATAACAAATTATAATTAAAAACTTTCAGCAAGAAATGACTCTCGAACAACATTCGAAAGCTAAAAAGGTGACGAGTGTTTTTCATTCGACTTGAGTCGTTTTTCAGTGTGCTATCGAGCATCCATAATGCCAAAACATCTCGTTATTCTTGTACCTCCTCGAGCATACTCGAACGATGAGTCGTTTTCGAGATCGAATCGAAACCCGTAATGCCAAACATGTTCGACTCGATAGAATTACGTTCGAATCGAGATGCACAATGCCACCCCAGGATGATTGCGGTGGTATTCCACATTAAAAAACAAGGCGAAAAGCAATCGGTAAACCTGCAACGTGAATGTGGGAAGATAAACAGCACGTACAATGTGCTATTGGCTAGGCTACGTGAAGGCGAACACAAACGAACAACAAACGATACCAATAATGTGGAGAACGAAACAGGCGCAGATGGGCGTTGAGAAATCTGTGATAGAGTAAAGGGTGGTGGGAAATAAAATTAGTTTAGTTTGACCGAGGAAGGGAAATGGTCGCATTAGCGAATTGTGAGTGTTCAATTGTGAATGTAAATTTGTGTAAAATGTTTGTAGTTTTTTGTAATAAATGTTTAATTCTTAGACGTCTGATGATGGCTGAAGAATAGTAGGCCGAAACGCGTAACGTGAAAATGCATTTTTGATTTCATCGTCACCGAAAATTTCAATTAATGAAATCCACGGTGATTAACTCAAACCAGATTTAAGTGGCCTTGTTGTGTAGGGGTTATCACGCCTATCTAGAGAGTAGGAGGTTGAGGGTTCGAGTCCCTCTAAGACACGTGGATTCTTTTTCGCAAATTTCATATCAATTTGTCCATTTCGAAACATATGCTGTGCATATGCAAAGCCAAGATATTTAACAAAAAAAAATGGTTTTTGTACGGCCGAGTTGCCGAATAATATGCAATTAATAATAATATCAATGTTTGCTTCAAAAATATCGCTGGTTGAAACTAAAAGAAACATCTTCTTCTTCTTATTGGCATTACATCCCCACACTGGGACAGAGCCGCCTCGCAGCTTAGTGTTCATTAAGCACTTCCACAGTTATTAACTGCGAGGTTCTTAGCCAAGTTACCATTTTTGCATTCGTATATCATGAGGCTAAACACGATGATACTTTTATGCCCAGGGAAGTCGAGACAATTTATTATCTGAAAACTGCCTAGACCGGCACCGGGAATCAAACCCAGCCACCCTCAGCATGGTCTTGCTTTGTAGCCGCGCGTCTTACCGTACGGCTAAGGAGAGCCCACATATTTGATTCAAAAATAATTTTCGTTCGCTTCAAATGTGGCAGTGTGTGTTCATTTCTATTCACTTCGATAGTCGTTTTTGTCGGTATTGAGTAAAACGCGCCTCAATTGAGCAAATAGGGTTAGGGACTACTCACAAATTACGTAACGCTGTCGAAGGAGGGAGGCTCGATCCTAACGGTTCATTCAAATAAGTTTAATAATCAATACAAAAAGCCAGGGTTCGTAATGCTCACTCAATCTCAGGAGCACATGATTTTCCCTCACGAAAGTTTTCGGGGAGAAATCGCTTTTCGGGAAAGAAGAACAGCTTGGAGAGTGATAACAATTTTTCGCTTACTTCGATTGCCGCTAAACGTTGGTTTGTTCTTTTTCTTTCATATTCGAGCCTTTCGTGGGCATCATCAATGCAAATGGTAGTAGCTTATGTGGATCAAATAACTTAACACTTTCATACAGATAGCGTGGTGGTGTGGCTAAAGTAAGCGCATCCGCACAGCTATTATTGTTACTATTCTGGGTTCGAACCCCGGCGCGGCAATACAATTTTGTAATTGTTCTGCGATAATTCTCGCGAATAGTGAGTGAGAGGTAAAAGTTATGAAACGAGAAAGGATTTTCATCTAATAGGCAAGATTTTCGTTCATCTTCCAATGCTAATTCTAGAGAAAAGGTTGATGGGTGAAAGATGATCCTCAACATAAACAACGAAACAAGACCTTCCCTTGGCCTGAAAAACGCTTGCTTTGGTCTCATTGAAATGAAAAGTCGAAACCCTGCAAAAAGCATTACGAAAGGGAAGAAGGCGGCCTAATAGACAATTTTTTCTCTACGTAATTTGTAAACAGTTCCTTACGAGAAAAGAAAATTGTTCAGCTAACAATTTGGGAAGAAAAATCAAAATAACTAAATTGGTGTTCATTAGTCATTACCCCAATTTCTCCGTTATCTAGGCAACAGAACTGTACGGTAATTGTTGTTCAACTTTTAAACTCACCAAAATTCTGAAAAAGTATTTACTAAATAGTTCTACTTTAGAGAAATCTGTGGAAAGTGTGTTGAAAAAGCACCTTGAAATAGCTAAGATTTAAATCAACAATGATGTGGGAAGTGGAAAAGGAAATTCGATAGTTCATGTTTGAATTAGTGTAAAATCAGTTTAAATGTTCTAAATGTAATCAATCATTATGGACTACGAAAAACAGTCAATTTTGTACCAACCGTGTGGTAATTCATAACGTTTTGGTTTGGTTGGGTCTTACCAGTGGCCTCCTGTAAAATGTTTGTGTTTGGAGTGAACATAATTATAGTCTTTTGTTACACCTTGGTGTATTAGAAAGGCAAAAATACAATAAATTAATTTAACTATTATAAAAACGACATGAAATATCCGAAAACATATTTTCATATGAATAACATGCTTAAACAGGACTTGAAAAGTTCAACGCAATCGGTCCCACATTATCTAGCATGCGGCCACTGCGCAGGGCCGCTACTTCCAAACACTGCCAACTAGCTCCAGTCAGTGGATTCGGGTTTCAAGTGTTTGAACCGACACTACTGGAGAGGGCTTTTCGAAAGATTTTTATAAAGATGTCCGCGCGGTTTCACAGATGTGCGGTTCTTCTAATCTCTCGGCCACTCGAAAGTGGCTTTCGGAGATATTGGATATGGCTAAAAGATGGACCACGTTTAAAAAAAAATCCTCCAGCTCTACCAGTTTAGTGGTGACGATGGAATCGAAAAAGGTGTGTTTGGTGATTCGGATGTGAACCGGGCGGGCCCGGTGGTGGCGGAATGCTGCAACAGTACTCGAGCTGGAGCTTTGAACCTAGCCGGAGCTTTAGGGCATTTGTTAGCTTGTCTGATCGTCTGACTGACATGTTTGATGCTTCTTGAGGGGTATGAGATGGTAGTTTTGTAAACAAACTGATGTGATGACTAAACAAGCATGAGTTCAGCATATAAATTGGAGTAGTGGGACTGTTTGTTTTACATAATATGGTACGCCGAATGAAGCTAAGCGACATTAACTATAATTCAAAAAAGGTAAATAATTGGCAATTTACATTATGAAATATTTCCATATTAGAGATGGAAATGATGAGCGTAGTTGACCAATTGACCTTAACTTTAAATCAATCTGCAGAACCTTAAACATATTATTATTAATTGCAACTGTGGGATAGTTTTTAATAAATTGCTAATTTCCTAAGAAAAATCAAGGCTGTTAGCAGCAATATAAAATATGCAATACTGAAGCTCTTAACTTCTCCATACAAACTTGATTGATGGATAGTAAAGCGACATTCTATTCAGTTCCGTCAAATTCCTTACAAAATTCTTTCACAACGGATTACGATGGACCTAAATTCGGATACTTTTCGGTTTCATTTCTGGGTTCACATGTAAAGTGATTCTACAGTCTCTACGATTAGTTAGAGTAAAAAAGATGAACGTGTTATTTTCGAAAACAAACAGTTTGCATTCCATTTGCTGACTTGTTGATACCATTGAATCCACAGATAAACGAAAAATAATAAACTGATGTCCTTTTATTACTATTAAATTTATACGATAGATTGATAAATAAATAAATGAACAAGTTTGAGCACCTCATATTAAACTCGCAAACAGCTACTGTTGCTTTCGTTAACCAGTTCTTTTCATACACTTAATTTGACAATTCCCACAACCAACTCTTATTTTAGACCCCTATTATACACATCAATGAAGGTAGCAGCTCCATTAGAAAGGAATAACCTCACTGGTCGCTTCAGTTGAACCGTTCAACTGCGTCACGGCTCCGACTCACTAATTGCCATTCAAAAGAGGATATCGCTTTGTAACCCAATATTCAAAGACTATTAAAAACCCATAAACGACCTCAGCGCGAGAACCATCTGAACCAGATCGTCGTATGAAATGGTGGTAGCTGCGCTGCATTCTGCAGCCACGCACGACAGTTTGGAAGTCAAGAACGACAGTTCTAGATGAGCTGCAGCGTGCGCGTTCGGGGGGGGGCAAGCTCCGCGAAGCTCGTGTGAATGGTTCTCGCGGTCCATCGGAACCGGTGGTAGGTAGTTGCCCGCAAACAGATTTCGTATGTAAATCATAGCATAAATAATGTAAAAAGTCACATCATTAGCATAAATATGAATAAAATGTAAATTATCTCGTCCGTACGTGCTCTACGGTCGGCGAGGCTGAGACCTCGAACCAGTACGTCTTACGGAATCTTCCAACGACGCACGCCACGGAAGCAATACCAGAGAATGTGATAAGTAGGTGAGGAACTTTTTCGACTGTTGCGCTAGTGGAAGAGGGGAAAAAATATACCTACTGAAGAATAGAGATAGTTATGGGCACGCTGAAAATCAGATTTGCAAGTATTTAATTTTGGGATTACTTTTTTAGCAGGGTATCCGTTTGACCGACATGTGAAAGTAATCTAACGTAATTATCAAAAAATAATCACTTTTGTAATGACACGATGATTCACTTTTCTATATTTTGCATCGTATGAAAAGGTCAGGGATTGAATCCTAAAGAGAATGAGCAAGTCTCTCACTCATCATCTCTGTATACATATACGATATGTAGCATCCCGGGAGAGATTTTTTTCGCAAGTTGTCATGATAGAGAACTGATTCGGGAGGCTATACCCCATGATAAATTCCTTTTAGAAAGCTCCAAATGCGAGGAGCACTGGCACTGATGATGCATTTCAACTTGCTTCAACACAGCCGTGCAGTAACCAACACGAAATGAGCGAAAACAAAGCGAGAATCACCATTTTTCTGTGGGGGCTGCCTATCCGATTCTGGTTTTTCGCACTTGTATACAAGTTTGATACATTAGTTATCATGGCTTGTTATGATTCGGAACAGTTGTTGCCTCTCTTTTATCGTTGTTCGTTATCTATTGAGAGCGATTTCTGCAAACCCTGGAAAAGGTTAATTAATGATGGAATAGATAATTAATGGAAAAGAAATTGTCTTATTCTAATCTTAAGTATGATATCTATCTATATGTAGGGAACAGAGGTGGTCCGATCTGCAGTATAAAACTTGCATCTCCTTTTTTCAAGCTCGCAACACAATTGTACAGTTTAGTAGAAAATTAATAAAATAAATTAAATCAAATTTGTAAGAAAACTAATGTTGTGGATTGAATCATGATGTGAATAAATCCTTAGCACTACCCAGGTAACTAATAAGGCTTAAAATAAGCACTAATGCGGCAAAATAGTTATATTTTATATGCTCAATGTTGTATATAAAAATTCTTAAAGCATAGCTGTTTTAAATTAGCATTCTCAAAGCTATCATGGGATGCATTGTCGTATACTTGCATTTCGAATGCACACTGTTATTTTGTTGTGAACTGCAATGAAACAGTGCTACTTGAAGGCATTCAGTGTTGACACATCGAATATTTACTAATATGCAATCCTATTTAAGTTGACAACCTTTGTAACTAGCGATAATATACACTGAGAACACTTTCTATGCGGATAAATTTAATTACTCTATTTCCACAGTTTTTTAAATACCACCAGATTTTTCTTTTATTTTTGTGGGGTCAACTCAATGTTTTGATAAATCCAAAACCCCGAAACAACAAAAACCATATCGCAAAAAAGCAACCCTATTGTTACGACATATATGCCAGCCTCGGTACTTTCCATAACACAGGCTTAAAGGAATGTTCCGAAGCGCAACAGTGTTTTGGGATGCCGTTCTGTAATAATGCTTGCAGTTGAATACAAAAGTCGGTACTAGAGCAAACTTCCTATTCTACAATATGGAAACTGCTTCACGAGTTGTGTACATCTTGGCAGGTTGTTGCAATTCGGCGTATCCTTAAACCGCAATATTCTGTTTTAACGAGCTGCATCTCGAATTCTCGACTATCAAATTCTTGAAGAATCACGGTATCGCAACAAGTGTTTTCTGAACCTGTGCCATGAAAAGAACCTCGGACCGAATATATGTCGTTACCTTACTACTAGTTACAAATAGTTTTATGTGGTTGATTTTTGGAAACTGTACAGTCAATGCTTAAACCAGCGCCAAAGCAGTTGTTTCATTGCACTTTACGAAAAACAGCAATGAGCTGCACAAAACTTCAAAATAATCAATTTCGTTGTTGAGATTAATGAATTCAACTCACGCGCCGTAGCGTGTGGTTGGCCAGGTTGGCCCCTGCCAAGGGCGCCAAGTCATAGAGGGGCGCCAAAGTCCAGAATTGCACTATGAGAAATGATGACAAATCTAATCAAGGTAAGAAAATTATTTTGAGCTTTTTAGTGGAATGTCTTCACTTGTCATAAGACGAGTTAGTACAATCCCATTGAATTCCACCACTTAATTGTATCTTGACAGATACGTATTTCGACCTCAAATGTAAGGCCGTCTTCAGTGTCTCGTACTTGACATGGATTTTTTTTTTTTTTAACTAATTTTATTTGCTAATTATCTAATACATGCATTCATCTCTTAGACTAGGTGTTCCGTGTTTTCTTAACACTATCATCCTTATTTGCTATGTTATATTTTTAGTTATTATTAATACATTTCAATTGCCTCTGGCAGTTAGAATTTTCCTCTGGTTGAATTGAACCATGTAGGAATTACAATGTTTTCAACTTAAACTAATCTTAACCTATTTTATACTAAGGGTACAAGGAGTTAATCGTTGCAATAGAAGATTGCAACGATTTTTGTCTAAAATTGGAAATTATTTTGTTGGACATTTGTTGCAATGTCTCAATATTAGAAATTCTATGAAGTTCATTGGTACTATACCACGGAGGCAACTTCAGAATCATTTTCAGAATTTTTTTTGAATCTTCTGAAGTGCTTTCTTTCTGGTATTGCAGCAACTAGTCCATATTGGCACAGCATACAACATGGCAGGTCTAAAAATTTGTTTGTAAATCAAAAGTTTGTTCTTAAGACAAAGTTTTGATTTTCTGTTTATAAGTGGATATAGACACTTAATATATTTGTTACATTTGGCTTGAAGGCCTTCAATGTGATTTTTAAAAGTTAATTTTTGATCTAGCAGAAGTCCTAAATATTTAGCTTCGCTAGACCAATTAATTGGAACACCATTCATAGTGACAATATGTCTTCTAGAAGGTTTCAAATAAGAAGCTCTCGGCTTATGTGGGAAAATTATAAGCTGAGTTTTGGAAGCATTCGGGGAAAATTTCCATTTTTGCAAGTAAGTGGAGAAAATATCCAAACTTTTTTGCAATCTAGGGGAAGAGGCCCCAAAACGCCCCCCCGATGCAAAACGCCTTTTGTGGTTTCCCTCATATTTACCGTCATTAATATGTCCGTAACAAAACTAGATCTAAAATTATGTAGGATAGGCGAAGAAAGTTTCAAAATAATGCCTGGGAAGGTCGGAAAAACCGAAAATTTCCACATTTTGAAGAAACATCTAACATTTTGGCGAGGCAAAACGCCCTAGTGGCAATAACCTACAAAGTACTTGCGTCTCCACGGACTATCCATACCAGAATGCTGATTCGCCGACGCGTGGTACTTTGTTCCCTAGGAGCTGCCAGCTAAAAGGCGTTTTGCCTCGTGAGTTTTCCGGCAACAAAATATCACCACTTTTTTGAAATGTGAATATTATCGATATGATTGAGATTTTTGACAATTTTTGAATGGCATCAACTAGCTATCTTGTTTAACTGATGCATAATGTAAAAATACCCATGAATAGCGTTACAAATAAGACAATAGAGCAGTATTTGCTTAGCTAGGGCATATTGCCCCCCCTTCCCCTACTACAAATGACACGAAGGCTACGCCCTTTGGCTGAGAGACCTGTGTCATCTGCAAACAAAGATTTTTGACACCCTGGTGGTAAATCAGGTAAGTCAGAAGTAAAAATGTTATACAAAATGGGCCCCAGTATGCTGCCTTGGGGAACACCAGCTCTTACAGGCAGTGTTGTAAAATGTCATTTGCATTCGGTTGTATAATTTTCCCAGAACTTTTTTCTTAAGGTAGCCATCATTCCTGAGGTATGATGAATTTATAGCACTTAAATGTGCCTACAACTTTGTCTAACAAGACATTGCTGTAAATATGTAATCTGAGGCGTGGGAGGCAAAATGTCATTCAAATGACATTATGTCAAATGACACGTGACATTTTGGAGAGTTTTCACTATCTAGCCTCATATGTAATATTTAGAGCAATGTACCCTTGGACAAAAATATAGCCCTACTCAAGCGTTATGAGTACATCTAAAATTATGGAATAATTTTGGCTTCTGAAGAAAGTTATGAACAAATTAGTCAAATGACATGCAGATGACATTTTACAAGCCTGCTTACAGGTAATCTATCAGATTTAGAATTCTGATAGTTTACCTGCAGTGAGCGATCTGATAAATAATTTTGGATCAGTTTAATGATGTACAGAGGAAAATTAAAATTCATCAATTTTACCTACAAACCTTCATGCCAAACACTGTCAAATGCTTTCTCTATATCAAGAAGAGCAACTCCAGTCGAATATCCTTCAGATTTGTTGAGCCGAATTAAGTTCGTAACTCTTAATAACTGATGAGTGGTTGAATGCCCGTGACGAAAACCAAATTGCTCATCAGCAAAAATAGAATTGTCATTAATATGAACCATCATTCTATTTAAAATAATCTTTTCAAACAGTTTGCTTATTGAAGAAAGCAAACTGATTGGGCGATAACTAGAAGCCTCAGCTGGATTTTTGTCCGGCTTCAAAATTGGAACAACTTTGGCGTTTTCCATTTATCTGGGAAGTATGCCAATTGAAAACATTTGTTAAATAAATTAACCAAAAAGGATAAAGAGCTCTCAGGAAGTTTTTTGATAAGTATGTAGAAAATACCATCATCACCCGGGGCTTTCATATTTTTAAATTTTCTAGTAATAGATCTCACTTCATCCAAATTAGTTCCCAACGAAGGGTCAAAAATATTATCTTGGTTGAGAATATCTTCGAAGCTTCGTGTAACCTGATCCTCAATTGGACTAGTGAGACCTAGACTAAAATTATGGGCACTCTCGAACTGCTGAGCAAGTTTTTGAGCCTTTTCGCCATTTGTTAATAAAATTTTATTTCCCTCTTTAAGCGCTGGAATTGGCTTTTGAGGTTTTTTAAGAATTTTCGTTAATTTCCAAAAGGGTTTCGAACTGGGATCCAGCCTCGAGACATTATTCTCAAAGTTGGTATTTCTCAGAATAGCGAAACGTTTTTTAATTTCATTTTGCAAATCTCGCCAAATAACTTTCAACGCGGGATCGCGAGTTCTTTGGTATTGCCTTCGCCTCACATTTTTAAGACGGATCAGTAGCTGAAGATCGTCGTCAATAATAATGGAGTTGAATTTAATTTCACATTTAGGAATTGCAATGCCTCTGGCTTCGACAATTAAATTTGTCAAAGATACGAGCGCATTGTCAATATCACTTTTGGTATCCAAAGGAATATTAACATCAAAATTCCTATCGATATATGTTTTATATAAATCCCAATCAGCCCTATGATAATTGAAAAAAGAGCTGATTGGATTATGAATGGCTGCTTGTGAGATTTCAAATGTCACAGGAAGGTGATCAGAGTCAAAGTCAGCATGAGTTACCAATTGGCCACACAGCTGACTTGAATCCGTCAAAACTAAATCAATTGTAGAAGGATTTCGACTGAGCTTGAGCTTGAGCTTGATTGACTGCTCGTAGTTGCTACTCCATTATGACCAGATCAGCTGTTCTTGCACAGGGAACCAATCAATTGTAGAAGGATTTCGACTGGAAGAAAAACAAGTAGGGCCATTGGGATATTGAATAGTATAATATCCCGCAGAACAATCTTCAAATAAAATGTTGCCGTTGGAATTGCTTTGAGCATTATTCCATGAACGGTGTTTGGCATTGAAGTCACCAATTACGAAGAATTTTGATTTGTTGCGAGTCAGAATTTGAAGATCAGCTTTCAACAAATTCTTTTGCTGCCCATTGCATTGAAAAGGCAAATAGGCTGCAATTAAGGAAAATTGTCCAAAATTTGTTTCAACAGAAACTCCCAAGGTTTCAAAAACTTTGGTTTCAAACGAAGGAAATAATTTATGTTTGATACGTCTATTAATGACAATGGCGACCCCACCACAGGCGCTGTCAACACGATCATTTCTGTAGATAAAATAATTTGGATCTCGTTTAATGGAGAGTCCTGGTTTCAAATAGGTTTCAGTTATAATGGCAATATGCACATTATGAACTGTTAGGAAGTTGAATAATTCATCTTCCTTACCCTTTAGAGAGCGGGCATTCCAATTTCGAACTTTCACACAATTATTTAGATCCATTAAAACGGAGTCCGATAACAATTTTTTGTGTGTACTTTATACCAACCCGAACAGCTTCTGGTATGGTATTTGCTTTGAACATTGCATCAATCATGTGATGCAATTGTTCAGTTAAAAAATCAAAATCGGAAGCAGTCATGGTACCTGAATCGGCAACATGACCATTATTTTCCGTTGGGACATGGGTATAAACCTCATTTTGAGAAGAGAAATTTTGTCTACCAGCAGCGATGTTTGCATACGTAGGTACATTGGAAAAATTGGAATTTACTGAAGTGCTTGCTACCCGTTGACGAGCGGCAAAATTTGTTTGTGAATTGTGGTGGGTATGAATTGCTCGAGCGGTAACCGGTTTCGAAATTTGAGCGTTTGAAAAATTTCTACACGTCGAATCTGGGATCCGATTGGAATTTCCCGTCATCAATTTTGCACGGGAAACTTTGTTGCGTGAAGGGCATTCCCAGAAATTGGATTTATGATTGCCCCCACAATTTGCGCACTTAAATTTATTGGAATCTTCTCTCACAGGACATGCGTCCTTGGCGTGAGAGGTTCCACCACAAATCATGCATTTAGCATCCATGTGACAATGTTTGGTTCCATGACCCCACTTTTGGCACTTACGGCACTGGGTGGGGTTTTGGAAATTTCCCCCAGGCCTGCGGAAATGTTCCCATGTAACACGGACATGGGACATAATACAGGCCTTTTCCAAACTTTTCAAACTTCACTTTTGTCAAAATGAACTAAATAAAATTCTTGAGAAATGCCCCTCTGGGAAGTACCAGAGTGGGATTTCTTTTTCATCTTAATTACTTGGACTGGTGAAAATCCAAGCAATTGAGAAATTTCAATTTTAATCTCATCCAGTGATTTATCATCACTAGGGAGACCTTTCAAGACGACTTTGAACAATCGCTCAGTTTTGTCGTCGTATGTGAAGAATTTATGGCGCTTCTCAGTTAAATACTGAAGAAGACGTTTGCGATCGTCAAAGGATCCCGGCAAACGCGGCAGTCACCCTTCCTAGCAATCTGAAATGAAACCTTGATCCCCTGAAGGTTACTCAAAATCTCATTCCGGAAGCCAGAAAACTCGGCAACAGATACCACAATTGGCGGAATCCTTTGCTTTTTCGCATGAATCGAATCACCTGGGCTAGAGGTATATTCGATTTGCTCAATTTCATCATTAATCAAATCGAACTGATTGCTCAGTTCGATTGGAGAAGAATTATTTCCGATATTAGAGTTAGAAGGAATATCTGAATTCTCCAGTTTCCTTCTATTTTTTCCGCGCTTAGGCAGGACGGTCTTGAAACCTTGTTTCTTAGAAGGAAGTGGAGAATTCAGAGACTCCCCCTTCCTCTTGTTTTTATTAATGCTCATGGCTGAGCGTGGAGACGTGACCTTCTAAGAGGTTTTTTCCCAGAACGGTGTCCCTGCAGGATTGCCACCGCTTGTCGGAATTCTACTTCCGCAAACGGGTCCAACGTAAAACGAAGGCACAGGTCCTTACAAAGATCGTAACGGGATCAGTGGGTACAAATAGCGCTAAGAAGCACCGTTGAAATTAAAATAGCTTCGGGTAGTATTAAAAACTTCCTTCCGCAAAGAGAGAAAGAACAGCACGAGAATTATTATTATAGCGTTTTCTGAGACCACACGTGTTAAAATATATTCTGAACATTTTTCGGAACATAATCTGATCGACTTTATAACTCATTGATCTGTATAAACTGACAATAAAGCAACAAATTCTACCACAAACCACATGTTCTGTATTTTTAAATTTCGGTTTAGTTAACCTCAGAGTGGCTTCAAATAAGATCATTTTTGAGTAGCATAAACATAATTTATAATAATTTTCCGTACTGAAATCCTCAATAAATCTGTAAAATCTGTAAATTTCACAAAAATCTGTATATCTGTAAATACAGATTCTTGGTCACAGCCTTACGTTAAAAATCAGTAAAATACAGAAAAATCTGTATATGTGGCAACCCTGCTGGAAGGTGCAATTTGAAGATCTGGTGTGCAAAGAAACAGAATCATCATCAACAGGTCTTACATGCTCCTTGGTTTTCCGGATGACGTCGACATCATTGTTGTAGATCGCAGAGTAGTGGAAGAGGCTTTCGTGCCTTTTAATCGGAAGACTGAAAGGATAGTACTGAACATAAAAACTCTGTTAAAACTAAGTACCTGGTGGCTGGCAGAGAACGTGCCAATCCAAACGGTGTTTGTCCCGAGGTGGAAACGGATGGAATGCGATTTGAGGTTGTCGTCAAATTCATATATTGTCGATCCGGAACAAAGTTATACCGCCTTTTATACCGAAGTTGGATTTTTCTCCAGATACAGGCAACTTTCCCAACTTCGGAAGTAGTGCGCTGGATTCGCCTAAAGATGCGCTAAACAACGCATCAATTGGTTTGGCAGATAAAACTTCGGAAGAAAGTTCGGTTCGGAAGTCCCGACTTCCGAATTCTAAGTTGGTGCTACGCCGACAATATCTTGGCACACTCGTTACATGTGATAATGACGTTAGCCGCGAGGTGAAAAAACGTGTTGCGAAATTTCTACGGTTTGCTAAAATCTCGCAGCTTAAAGCCACGGACAAAACTAGCTTTGTAAACATTGTTGATTCGTCCACTCGCCCTGTGCGGCCATGAAGCATGGACGTTAAAATATGCAGACTATCGAATTCTCGGATTGTTTGAACGGAAAATACTGCGCTCAATACTTGGCGACCTGGTGAAAAATGGTGAATGTCGCAGACGCAAGAATCACAAGTTGTACCAAGTGTACAAAAATGCAGACATCGGCAGGCTGATAAAAAAGGCAGATTACAGTGGGTTAGCATGCAATACGTTTGCCTGAAGAGAGACCAACAAAAGTCATATTTGGCAGAGAACATGGAAGAGGACGTCGGCTCTGGGGTAGACCCCGTGCGGCCGGGTGCAGGGAGACTGAGCGACTGGCGGCCCAATAACGAACGACCTGGAACAAGACATTACATTAAGTTTTGCTCCGGACAACCAACAGAAGTATAAGTAGGGGAACTGTTCCGATCTCAATCTCACTGTACATATATCCATCTCATCGCTAAACAAAGAAATACGGCACCAAATTCGTCGCTTCTTTTTGTTAACATGCGTGCTCACTGCTGAAAAAAATCACAAAAATAATAAACAAACACAATTCGTTCCCATTGCTTTGTTTTTGATGGGATGGCGAACCGTTCCCCTAGATACCACTGAGACAACGCCATCTTCTAAATACTATGATTTAGCCATTATGGGGATTTAGCTCTACGCGATATTTCCGCGAAGCTATCCAAATTTTTCTTTCTCTCCGTAATAATAAAAATCCCAAAAACATTTTTTTTTCTTTTGATTGTATTCCGGCTCTGAGTTGTCAGTTTTGTTATCGATATTTGAAAAAGATAAAAAGATTTTTTTCGGAGCCATTACCCATAAAAATTGTTACTGTTTTTTATTTATTTTTTGGTTATGTGCAGACAGTTTGTTAATTTCTTGCGTTTCTGCTAGATTCTTGTACAACAAATACTTCCATTTAAGATTTCGGAGGATTTCAATGCTAAAAATGCGGATAAAATCTCAAATAGGAATAAATCCTTTCTAAGGTAGAATTAATCAATTGAAGCAAACTTGTTCTCGAACACGGATTGATGTTAATTGTCACACATGTGGATGTAAAATTCGTAGCCTTGCATTGGAATTTGTTTAAGGCAATCACTTGCTTGGCATTCAGCTTTTACAAGAAATTGTTTGTAATTTAGGTTGGAGTAAATCCATTATCCAGCTCTATGCACTCGAACAATTTAGTTATTTCTGTCGACGTCATCCACCACCTATAATCTCCCACCGTACCGTAAGAATCAATGACCAAATCTCTCGTCATGTTGGCATTTCAAATATTTTGACATGCCGCTCGTCAAAGCCCACAACACTCCATAGCGCGCAATGCGATCTCTTCAGCTTGGTCGCGGTGTCACTTTGGTAGTGATCCATCTTGACCATCGCGTCGGGCTTAGCTCACGAGCGAGAGATGACTGGCGAGATTGTCGGAATCTGACAAAACATACTCCAAAAAATAATAACAGAAACGGATAAATGGCAGAACATTCGTGTCATTCCCGTTCATGCTTCAACACCTTCGCGGCGGCTGCGGCTGCGGCACACCGACAGACCACACTTGCACAGGCAGCCGAATGAGTGACGGCCGGCGGCGCGGCGACGTCATGCGTGCAACGCGGATCATCCGCATCAAAGGGGTTGTTGCCGGGCGGGCAGGCGGTCGCGCGCAACTACAAACTGAGATTCGATCCGTGCGGTGATCTTGCAGGCGATGGCCCCCAAAATCCCGATAAAATCAAATTAAAAGCTTAAGTAATGGAAATGAAATGATTTCGTACTTTTTTAAGGCGAAGCCCTGTGTGTGAGCTACCCGAGTTTGGCTTGAGAATAAATTGTGATTGAAATTGTGATTTCCCAGTTGTATCCATATTATATAAACATAACTATATAAATTTATAATACAAATAAATATGTATTGTATTAATTACCCTTGTATTAACAAGGGTTAGACAAAGATGTATGGATAGGCAAAATTTTAACGAAATTCCGTATAACTTTTCTCAAAATAATCCGGTTTTGATAAAACCGAAACCATCGGACGCAGAAGCTCTGTTAGTAGTCTGTCCTTACCTAAACCACAGATCGGCCCACAGACGTCGCAGATGTTCCGAGTTTTCCGAGGGTATGTAAAAACACATTTTTTCTTCTGTTTGTCATTAATGTGACGTATAGTTTCATCAAGTTTCATGCTTTCCCCAGAAACTAGAACTAATTTGCCGACTAATGCTGGCTGCAGTTCGCGAATCTGTCAAGAGTACGCAAAGATATGACCATTCTAGTGCAACGATACGGGATTTGGCCTTAGTCTCTGAACCGATGTCATTTTTGCAGAACGCCCACAACCGTTACTTAAGTGAGTCTTACAATCCCAAAAATGTATTTTTAAACCGGATTCTTTATTCGTCGTCTTTGAAAAACATGAATTTATGTATGGTTCCGAACGGTTGAAATCGACCAACAATTACATGACATTCCAACAATCGATAATCGTTATTCATAATATGGTTAATATCGACCATCCTCAACGTAATCAGAACGTTTTCTATCTATTTTAATATTGTTGATTCAAACCTTCTAAGATAAGGTGGAAACCCTAAATTTTTAGCATTTTTTTTCAATCTCAAATTTTGTACAAAATTTACAACATCTGATATTTCATGCAGGTACATACACATTTAAATACATAATTAAGCGATACATCGGGGTGACTTTTGAGCTTTGCGTTGGACGTACACTAAGTGCACGTATGCGCCTCGCCTACACTCAACTCTCCATGCATTACCTGTGCACAATAGGAACATACTCGCACCAGTACTCCTTCCGTCCGTCCATCCATACTTCTTTCGTCCATTCGTACTTCTTCCGGCCGTCCGTAGTAAACCTTTCGTCCGTCCATGCAGGTACAGGACTTTTAAATAGCTTTCTTTTGTACTACATAAGATGGTGGAGGCACATCTGCAAGTGTTGTTTTGAGAAGTGTCCGGTAATGAACGATGTCCTGCGCTGGATCTCCCCCTATCGATATTCGCATTATTCAGATCTGCTATCATTCCATCATAATACTGAAACAGTTTTCACGGAAATGGTAATATTTCTGTATATTCCTAACGGATTCTTGGACT